>NC_048279.1:33355491-33697991 GCF_009762535.1 Notolabrus celidotus
ATAGATAGATAGATAGATAGGTGGGATCTGGGAATAATGTATACATGATGATAATAATGGATGGATGGCTGGATGGATGAATAGATGGATGGATGAATGTGGATGATAATAATGGATGGATGGATGGATGGATGATGTATAGATGGACAAACAGATGAAGATGGAAGAAGATCATTAAAAACAAGTTTAATATTTGTAAGTTAGTTTCATAACCAACAGACATGTTATGTTACTAATGCTTGTAACACAACCCAAACAGATGTTTCTTAAAAACTCAACACAAACAGTTAGTTCTATGTGACGCAAACACGGAGAGTGGTGAGGTCAAAGCTTTATGTCACATTAGCATTTCTATCTTGTGGCCCTTAACAATGATATACTGATTGTTAAAAACATAATGGTAGATACACAGACATGTCAATCATGGAGATGACCTTCTTTAATGGAAACCAACAAACAACCATGAAATATTCATAATATGAAGCTGTTTATATTATACATTACTGTGTGCCCTGAATAATAATTTTGGATGTGGGTGCATCATTATGCAGCATAGAATGATAAATCAGGAAATGAAGACATTGTTCTATTTTCTATGTGCAATCAACATATTCAACAAAAAGACAAAATCAACAAAAAGAAGTATCTGACTAACGAGCATAATCTGTTTGCTTCAGCACTTCAGAGGACGTGCTGATGGTAAAATACAAAAACAGGACTCATTATTTATATTACAGCTCAGGGTAAAAGGTGAAGAACATGTTTGGTAAAGATAACTTAGAAATTAAAGGTAAATTGTATTCCTGAACTCCCATATAGACACAAACATTCAGTCTGAGGGGAGAGCGTTTTCCTCCAGCTGGGAGGAACAGACTCCCTTCCAGCTTGAAGTGATCAGTGTTGTGTTTTCTGGGTTTTCACATCAGGGATAATATTTTTCCCCTGATCCACCATCTGAACTGAACAACACTGCCAAACCATGGGACTGCTTTTCTACAGGCTTCTCTGTTCTGAGATCAAAACGCTGTGCAGATCCTGGCATCAAAGCTTCGACTGTCGAGGCGAAAGGGAGCTGGTTAATATCCAACGCTATAAAGTCTTAATGCACGGAATTACTTTTTTTCACCAGCTGTCAGACATGTTGGCCTACTTATCCACGAGCGCCTGTTGGAAAGATGGTAAATAAATTATTAAGGGGACCACTGGAGGGGTTGAAAAGGCACGTGTGCTGCTGTCTATGAAGAAGAAATCCATACGCTTTGCTCTGAAATCAAACATCCTGAGAACCCTGTGGCCGTGTATCACCCGCCGAATCAATATGCAGTGGGTGTGGGAAGGTTTGGAAATCCAAGGTGATGGATCGCTGAGAAGAAGCTTGTGACTCCCTCGTTGACCAACGCCCACTCCTCCTCCTCTGTGGCATCGATCAGTCCCCTTCAGGAGCCTCTATGTAGTCTTTGATACCTCTTAGTATCACAGTATCTCTGCTGTGTGAGATCGTCCTCACGTGTTGGTTTGATCAATAAGTGGTTGTAAATTGATATGACGATACTTTTGCACTGAAGTGGCAAGTAAACACTTTCTTCCATTTTAATTTGAGTTATTTGAAATCTATTTAAATGCAAAACAAACAACATGATGATGTTCAGAGTTTGAAGTATGTTGTTGCCTCAGTGGAATTATCAGAAGTTATGACTAAAACACAGTATGGGGAGCCGTTTGTTAAGTTGTGCACACTGAAAATGACTGCAACATTTCTCCACATTTAGCTCCATAATGCAAATTAACACTGCCGCTCAGAGACACTACTGACCCAGTCTATGGTACAGAAAAGCTCAGTTGGTATTGCTAAGTCTGTATCGCTTTATGGAGCTCTTATTTTGGTATTTCCACTGGGCACCAGTGTGAATTTACATATTAGCTAGATATTTAGGATCACAGAGCCACATTTAACATTTATATTTAACATTTATATTTAACATTTAACATTTATATTGAACATTTACATCAAACATTTAATATTTATGTTAAATATTTAACATTTATATTAAACATTTAATATTTATATTAAACATTTAACATTTATTTTTAACATTTATATTAAAAAATGTACATTTAGATTTAACAATTTAAATTTAGATAGTACATTTAACATTTATATTTAGCATTTCACAATTAGATTTAACATTTAGATAAATGTGATATAAAAGCGACTTTCAAAATTCACACCCAATTTTCAAGTCATTGAAGAGCTGAATGTGGAGGATTGTTGCCTTTTTATTTTCATTGTGCACAACTTTACAAACCTTGACCCATGCAACCACAGACATGAAGTACAAGTTAGTCAGGTACATTGATGCAGCATCTCCAGTAATGCTGACGTTTGTTTCACATTTTTAATTCATGTTTTAATTCAAGCTGCAGCTCTGAGAGTCGATGCTTTATAGTGAATCAGAAGAGCCGTCTCGCATCGAGAGAGAGCCGGCTCCCAGTTTCTTCCTTTTGCTGCTTAGCTCTCTCAGTGCTCAGCCCCAGCTCTGCTCACAGCAGAACTTTGTGATGATCGGTCGGCATGGCGGCCATGCAGCCAATCACATCTGAGGATATAGGATACAGGTGATGGAGGGGAGGCTGTGTATCGTGGCTTCACCTGTTCCTTCTGAGAGGGTTACGGTTCTTCTCAAAGACCGGGCAAATACTCACTGAGAGGAGAAATCAGATCAGCCCATCCAAACTGAGGGATCTGATTTTTCTCAATGCCAACCTGAGGACATTAATAATGTTTGCTCCAGTTTGGTTCTGGTTCTGTTTGCTTGAGTTTGGTTCAGGGTTTGTTTGTTCGAGTTTGGTTCTTGTTTCTTTTGACTTGAGTTGGTTCTGGTTCTGCTTGCTTGAGTTTGGTTCTGGTTCTGTTTGCTTGAGTTCAGTTCTGGTTCGGTTCTGGTTCGGTGCTGGTTCGGTTCTGGTTCGGTTCTGGTTCGGTGCTGGTTCGGTTCTGGTTCGGTTCTGGTTCGGTGTTGGTTCGGTTCTGATTCTGTTTGTTTGAGTTTGGTTCTGGTTCGGTTCTGGTTCGGTTTGGTTCTGGTTCGGTTCTGGTTCGGTTCTGTTTCGGTTCTGGTTCGGTTCTGATTCGGTTCTTGTTCTGTTTGTTTGAGTTCGGTTCTGGTTCGGTTCTGGTTCGGTTCTGATTCGGTTTGCTTGAGTTTGGTTCTGGTTCGGTTCTGGTTCTGTTTGCTTGAGTTTGGTTCTGGTTCGGTTCTGGTTCGGTACTGGTTCTGTTTGCTTGAGTTTGTTTCTGATTTGGTTCTGATTCGGTTCTGGTTCGGTTCTGGTTCGGTTCTGGTTCGGTTCTGGTTCGGTTCTGGTTCGGTTTGCTTGAGTTTGGTTCTGGTTCGGTTCTGGTTCTGTTTGCTTGAGTTTGGTTCTGGTTCGGTACTGGTTCTGTTTGCTTAAGTTTGGTTCTGGTTCTGTTTTCTTGAGTTTGGTTCTGGTTCTGTTTGCTTGAGTTTGGTTCTGGATCTGGTTCTGGTTCTGTTTGCTTGAGTTTGGTTCTGGTTTGGTTCTGGATCTGGTTGCATGAGTTTGATTCTGTTTGCTTAAATTTAGTTCTGGTTCTAACCCTAACCCTAATCCTAATCCTAACCCTAACCCTAATCCGAACCCTAACCCTAATCCTAACCCTAACCCTAACCCTAATCTGAACCCTAGTCCGAACCGTAACCCTTATCCTAACCCTAACCCTCACCCTAACCCTAATCCTAACCCTAACCCTAACCCTAATCCGAACCCTAACCCTAACCCTAACCCTAACCCTAATCCTAACCCTAACCCTAATCCTAACCCTAACCCTAATCCTAACCCTAACCCTAACCCTAATCCTAACCCTAACCCTAACCCTAACCCTAATCCGAACCCTAACCCTAATCCTAACCCTAACCCTAATCCTAACCCTAACCCCAACCCTAATCCTAACCCTAATCCTAACCCTAACCCTAACCCTAATCCTAACCCTAACCCTAACCCTAATCCTAACCCTAACCCTAACCCTAATCCTAACCCTAACCCTAATCCGAACCCTAACCCTAACCCTAATCCTAACCCTAATCCTAACCCTAACCCTAACCCTAATCCTAACCCTAATCCTAACCCTAACCCTAACCCTAACCCTTATCCTAACCCTAACCCTAACCCTAACCCTAACCCTAATCCTAACCCTAACCCTAATCCTAACCCTAACCCTAACCCTAATCCGAACCCTAATCGTAACCCTAACCCTAACCCTAACCCTAACCCTAACCCTAACCCTAACCCTAACCCTAATCCTAACCCTAACCCTAATCCTAACCCTAACCCTAACCCTAATCCTAACCCTAACCCTAATCATAACCCTAACCCTAACCCTGATCATAACCCTAACCCTAATCCTAACCCTAACCCTAATCCTAACCCTAATCCTAACCCTAACCCTAATCCTAACCCTAACCCTAACCCTAATCCTAACCCTAATCCTAACCATAACCCTAATCATAACCCTAACCCTAACCCTAACCCTAACCCTAACACTAACCCTAACCCTAACCCTAACCCTAACCCTTATCATAACCCTAACCCTAACCCTAATCATAACCCTAACCCTAATCATAACCCTAATCCTAACCCTAACCCTTATCATAACCCTAACCCTAACCCTAATCATAACCCTAACCCTAATCCTAACCCTAATCCTAACCCTAACCCTAACCCTAATCATAACCCTAACCCTAACACTAATCCTAACCCTAACCCTTATCATAACCCTAATCCTAACCCTAACCATAACCCTAATCATAACCCTAACACTAACCCTAACCCTAACCCTAATCCTACCCCTAACCCTAATCATAACCCTAACCCTAATCCTAACCCTAACCCTAACCCTAATCATAACCCTAATCCTAACCCTAATCATAACCCTAACCCTAACCCTAATCATAACCCTAACACTAATCCTAACCCTAATCCTAACCCTAATCCTAACCATAACCCTAATCCTAACCCTAACCCTAATCCTAACCCTAACCCTAATCTTCACCCTAACCCTAACCCTAACCCTAACCCTAACCCTAATCATAACCCTAATCCTAACCCTAACCCTAATCATAACCCTAACCCTAATCCTAACCCTAATCCTAACCCGAACCCTAACCCTAATCATAACCCCAACCCTAATCCTAACCCTAACCCTAACCCTAATCATAACCCTAACCCTAATCCTAACCCTAACCCTAACCCTAATCATAACCCTAACCCTAATCCTAACCCTAACCCTAATCATAACGCTAACACTAATCCTAACCCTAATCCTAACCCTAACCCTAATCCTAACCATAACCCTAATCCTAACCATAACCCTAATCCTAACCCTGATCCTAATCCTAACCCTAATCTTCACCCTAACCCTACTCTTCACCCTAACCCTAATCCTAACCCTAACCCTAACCCTAATCCTAACCCTAATCCTAACTCTAACCCTAATCATAACCCTGATCCTAATCCTAACCCTAATCTTCACCCTAACCCTAATCCTAATCCTAACCCTAATCTTCACCCTAACCCTAACCCTAACCCTAACCCTAATCATAACCCTAATCCTAACCCTAACCCTAATCATAACCCTAACCCTAATCCTAACCCTAACCCTAACCCTAACCCTAATCCTAACCATAACCCTAACCCTGATCCTAATCCTAACCCTAATCTTCACCCTAACCCTAATCTTCACCCTAACCCTAATCCTAACCCTAACCCTTATCCTAACCCTAACCCTAATCCTAACCATAACCCTTATCCTAACCATAACCCTAACCCTAACCCCAATCATAACCCCAACCCTAATCCTAACCCTAACCCTAATCATAACCCTAACCCTAATCCTAACCCTAACCCTAATCCTAACCCTAACCCTAACCCTAATCATAACCCTAACACTAATCATAACCCTAATCCTAACCCTAACCCTAATCCTAACCATAACCCTAATCCTAACCATAACCCTAACCCTAACCCTAATCATAACCCTAACCCTAATCCTAACCCTAACCCTAACCCTAATCATAACCCTAACCCTAATCCTAACCCTAACCCTAACCCTAATCCTAACCCTAATCCTAACCATAACCCTAATCCTAACCCTGATCCTAATCCTAACCCTAATCTTCACCCTAACCCTAACCCTAATCTTCACCCTAACCCTAATCCTAACCCTAATCTTCACCCTAACCCTAATCCTAATCCTAACCCTAATCTTCACCCTAACCCTAACCCTAACCCTAACCCTAACCCTAATCATAACCCTAATCCTAACCCTAACCCTAACCCTAACCCTAACCCTAATCCTAACCCTAATCCTAACCCTAATCCTAACCCTGATCCTAACCCTAACCCTAACCCTAATCCCAGCCCTTACCCTAACCCCTAACCCTAATCTTAACCCTAACCCTAATCTTAACCCTAACCCTAATCCTAATCCTAACCCTAATCTTCACCCTAACCCTAACCCTAACCCTAACCCTAATCATAACCCTAATCCTAACCCTAACCCTAACCCTAACCCTAATCCTAACCCTAATCCTAACCCTAATCCTAACCCTGATCCTAACCCTAACCCTAACCCTAATCCCAGCCCTTACCCTAACCCCTAACCCTAATCTTAACCCTAACCCTAATCACAACCCCTGGTTGTTTGATTAAAATACTAAACAAAAGTAAGAATAGTTTTGTAACAGAATAAACGACAAAATTGGGCAATTATAAGGCTTCTCATAAAAACACAGTACGTAAAGGGTTTTCAACACAAACCATTAGTTTTTGCAAAGTTAAAGTGAAACATACGGCTACAAAAGATCCTAAATTAAGAGCCGTTCGGGAGTGGAAAGAACAGAACATGACTTTCTGGTAATGACAGAATAGAGTCTCCAAAACAAGAGACCAAGAACATCCTCTCTGTGGAGGAGGCAGAGCTCATGAAAAGACAGTCCCTCTCCTCACCTTAACCAACATGATGTTTCCATGTGTGTAGCCAAGTGAAAAATATTCTTAAATACTTGTTCTATTAAAAAGGTTATTGAATAAATAGAATTTAAAAGGAGTGTCGTTAAAGCACATATGTTGCTGCAAAATGTGTGTGTTGTATTAAATTCATGTATCTTCATAAGAATGTTTAAACATGCATTGATGTATTTTATTTATTTTATGTTGTTAAAAATCTGTTAAATCATTTCAAAGGTATCACTCTGGAGGAGTGTACCTGGTCACTGATTAGTTCCAGGTGTGTTAATTGGATCACGTGATGTGCATGCAGTGACCTCATGGGAGAGGAAGGGAAAAAAGACGAGAGTTAACGAGGCAGGCACGAGCTTTTTCAGGAGTTTTTTCAGGAGTTTTGTAGAGTTTTGAGCTCAAACTTTGTATCTGGATTATTTGCATCTGTAAGAAGACTCGTTTGTTAATAACAAAACTGAGCAGAAGTATTGATGACCTGAGGGATTTAAAACACGTGGACAGAGTGCAGCTGCTGTGAGCGAGCCCTACGTGACCCAGCAGCTTCGACCTGGAAACAAGAGACTACAACCAGACAGCACTCTGATTCCCCTGGGAATGTTGGATTACCACTGGACCTGATGATCCTGAACCATCACTTTCCTCTTGCTCATTAAGGAGACCTATGCATGGAAGAAGTACTCTGTGGACCTCACATCCCTGAAAAGGTACTGCCCTGATCTTTATTTTATTTTGCTCTGTTTGAGTGAAGTGACAGCCACGTTTTTGCAGGTGTATTCTTGCAACAAGGTTTTTCATGTCAAAATATAATATTTTGCAGGCTTAACATAAAGGTGAAACTGATCCTGATAAAGTGTGTTTTGTTTTTTCTTATCTCTGAAACATGAGGGAAAATAAAAGAAAGCAACTTATTTTATTATAGACTGAAATTTAAAGAGCTTTTTGTTTAAATGTGTCACATTGTTGACAAAAGAAATAGAAAAGAACTAAAGGTCAAAGGGAATCCAAATATTAGATTTTTGCTTTGAAAATTAAAGTAAGTAAATTACTTATTTTTACATTAAATCTGTTTCTGTCTGTGATTACTATTATGTGTAAGATAGGTTTAAAGGGACAGTGCTCTCACATTTTATTTTATTTTGCTAAACCTGTCATTTCCAGAGGGAAAGTTTTATTTTAAGACCTATGATTAATAATATAACTGAGTTATTCACTAAAATACTTGGGGACTAGAACTCAGGGCCCCTTTCTACTTCTTCATGGAGATGGCCTACATGTGCCTCTGGGTGCAGCTGTGTTGATTGCTGTCACAAAACCTGGTTAACTTTGTGAAACCTATGACATCTGGTAAAGCTCAGTCACTCAAATGACTTTGTCAACCTTAGAGCCCAAATTGACATAGTTAAGTTTTAATAAAAGATGGCAGTTTAAGTTAAAATCAGAATTGTAATTCAGTTAATTTACTTAGAGTTGTCATTATGTTAGCTGACGTATATCTGATATCTTGTTAGTATGCCTCACATCAGAGATTTTCTCTGGTGTCCAACTGGGGAGTCTTATCAGGCCTGTTGATATTCCAAGAACCTTGAACAAGTAGTACTGTTTCTGCGCTGACCACTTTACAAGCAAACCAGGCAATCGAGAAATAAAGGACTGATGTAATCCTTAAATAAAATCCATGTCAGATCTTCTTGGATCTGTAGAAGTCTCCAGCGTTTCTGACTCATGTGCATCAGCATGTGGTTTCTTCTTTGCATGGTACAGTTCCAACCTGTGGAAGCAAGGACAAATTGTGTTTACATACAATTGTTTTTGGAAGTGATTTTGAGACCATGCAGTGACTTCCACTGCAGAGTCATATCAGTTTTTTTGTCTCTTTTGTACAAAGATGTCTCCAGATTTTCTGAACCTTTTAAATATTATGAACCGCAGTTAATGAAATCCCTAAATGCTTTGAAACGTTACTCTGAGGAACATTATTGTGAATCTCTCACAGAATGATGAACCTTTCCCATATTTACTTCTGAGAGACTCTGCCTCTCTGGAATTCCCTTATTATACCCAGTCATGTTACTAATCTGTTGCAAATTAACATAATTAGTTGAGAGACATTCCTCCAGGTGTTTTTTGTTTTGATCTGCACAACTTTTTCAGTATTTTTTTTCTTTATTTAGTCATTCAGACATCTTTTATTCATTTCTTCATCACTTTAATAATTCCCTCATCAGTCTCTCATGGCTGAATTAAAATTCTCCCATTTGAAAACAAGTCACAGCATTCAGAAATAAACAATATATTCATTTCTGTGAATAAAAGGACCAGTGTTTAGGGCAGATTAACATATTTAGCTGTAGTTTTTACTGTAAACTCACAACAATACACATTTAAGTCATGTATGAGTTCAACAGGTGACGTGACAGGACTGAATGCACATTTTTAAGAAGCAGGCAGGACTCCTCACAAAGTAAATCATCAGTGGGACTTCTTTTAATCATGCCTCTATCATTTGATCAGCATCTCCACAATGTTGGCAACGGGGTGGCAATTAAAAAGTAAGATTTGAAAGAATTGGTAATGAGACAGATGAAAGCAGAAGTGTGGATCTATCCACTAAACCCTAATTCTTTGCAGCCTGCTTCACCCATGACTTCCCATAATGCCTAAAAATGGAAAGGCTGACTATGTGCTCAGTGACGTTTTGTGTGAGAGTGATGATATTGAATTCTTAATTATTCATTTGACTCATAACTGGATAATGAAGAGGACAGAAATTAATGATAAGGACCACCTTCAGCTCAGAGTCTCAATTTGTTCCCATGCATAATTTAATCGATTCCCTATGGAGCGTGCTAGCTCCAAACAAAGGCAGGGAGATATGATTGAAAGGAAATGGGAAATTAATGTGCCAGAGTCCTTAAAATATATGTCGTCCCATTTTGGAAGAGTCCCGCAGGCAGATTTTGTCCTCTTCTCTTCTTTTTTGGAAGGGCTGCAAACCAAAATGGCAAAGATGGGATGAGATCAGCGCTGTGTGGTCTCACATCCCAAATTTAAGACAGCCAAGCTTCCTATGCAAAAGTTACTTAATTCTGAATTTCCCTCCATCTTATTGTCACAGTACTTTATGAAAACACATCCAACATCCTTCAACATCCCTGAAAATAGTACATATCTGCCCTCCAATCAGTCATGCACACTTATTGGTGCAACAGCAGAACCTCAGCTCACTGAAGTATGTCCGACTTGTTTCATCAGACTGACAGAAAAGTTGGTCAAGCTTCAAAGACTCAGCGAGAGAGGATGAGCTCTCATTTGAAAAGTGGGAGCAGCTGCTCTGTTGTCCAGCTCTGCTTTTGATGGGCGAGATTATCATTCAAGCATGGGAGGCAGTGATACATGAGGAACAGCGGTGCATCAATCTTCCCCGCCTTTCATCCGCACAAAGGCTCATCAATTTGAGCGGGGGACCAAAAAAGCTGCTGCAATCTGCAAAAGAAGATTTGATGTGCTATTATCCTCACCTGGAACCCCGGTGGATGAAACTTTCTGACTTTCTGACATTTCTCTCCCTGCTGTTCTCAAATCTGTAGGCGTACTCCAACAGCCCGACTTCCTTCTGCATAGTTATAAGATAACACCAAAAGGTCATCAGAGAAGTTCATGTTCGTCATCTGTTGATGCGATAAAGGTTAATAAATATACCAGGCAGGCGCTCAGGTGGAGGCGTCTCTCCCGGGATTCTGTTTTGCATTCCAATGATGCACGTTCACTTTCTGCCAGACGGCTTTCAACTCACATGAGCTTTCCATCGCCTTTTTGAGTGCCCAATTAGTTAAGTGATGTTTGATGTGGGCAGCAGGGAGGAACCTGGAGGACTACTTTATCTGCGGCAGACCTGCATTGTTGACTGACTCTGGGTTCATGGTTGACGACCCTGGTTAATTGCATATTTGGATGAGGAAGTGAGGGCAGAGGGGGCACGGAGAGAGAAACAATTGTTTTTCCGGATGATGATCTTGGGCACAGTGAGGCCTCGGAGGTCTGGACCTTGACGACTTTTCCCCGGTGTGTTGTTGTACAAACTTTGTTGCTGTATATGTTTTGGTGTTGCATTTGAGAAAGTTAAGTCTTTCTCTTGATGAGAAATTAAATTACGGATGAAATTAAAGGTGACATATCATGCAAAATTGACTTTCTAATGGTTCTTTACCTGAAATATGTGTCCCTGTCTACAAACCCCCCGAGAATGAAGAAAATCCATTCTGCCCCTGTTCTGATTTCTCCACCTTTCTGTAAATGTGTGTAAAACGAGCCGTTTCAGACATCCGTGTTTTTGTTATGTAACAACAATATCCGGTCTGTCACGGAGTCAGAGCTCGGAGCTTGTTCAGCCCATAGACTGTATAAAATAATACTGAATCCCTCCCCCGTTTTTCATTCCCTGCACAAATGTGTGCTAACAAGGAGCTTAGGAGGGAGGCATGCTAGTTGTAGGCTGTCTTGATAAACACAAAGGTCGGTTTTACTCCCCACGTCTGCAGATTTGAAGATCTAGTGGATGATTTTTATTTGTCATGGATGAGTGCTAGCGCTAATTAGCATAGCCACATAGCTACATGTTCATAGCTGTAGCTGTAGCTGTGTACCAAGACACACGTCGACATACTGACAAATAAAACAACAAGAAACACAGAATCTGTGACCAATCCTTCATAAAAGGTACTGATGCCTTTCTGGCAGAGGTCGGTTTTACTCCCCACGTCTGCAGATTTGAAGATCTAGTGGATGATTTTTATTTATCATGGATAAGTGCTAGCGCTAGTTAGCATAGCCACATAGCTACATGTTCGTAGCTGTGTACCAAGACACACGTCGACATACTGATAAATAAAACAACAACAACTGCTACAGGCGCCTCTCCGTCAGGATCAGATTCAGAGGGTTGAAGTAACGCGGGTCTGTGAGCAGACGTGTATATTCAGCCAACATGTAAACATTAGATCAACGTGCTGGAGAGCCGAGACCACATCCACTTCCTGAGGGGGCGTGGTCAGAGAGAAAACAGAGTGTTCTGAGGAGGACTGAAGAAGAGGGCTTTTCAGGCATGTCAAAATCTGATTTCAAAGTGTTTTTTTGAGCATAAACTTTAAAGACATGTTTTGGGGACCTCTTAGACCAATATATATTGATGAAAAAAGCGTGATATGTCACCTTTTAAAGGAATAGATCATTGAACAGAATTGTAGAGGTTGAAGCAGATGGCTGTCTTAAGATGAGTCTGGTCCTGCTGGAGGTTTCTGCCTGTTAAAGGAAGTTTGTCCTTGCAGCTGTAACTTGCTAAATAGTGCAAGGTTCAATGCTCATGGTGGATTAAGATGAGATCAGACTGAGTAATATGGAGGATGGGACTGGATCTTATCCTGTCTTAATGTTGGGTCTTTGTTAATAATATAACAGAGTATGGTCTATACCTGCTCTGTTTATAAAGAGTCTTGAGAAACCGTTTGTTGTGATTTGGTGCTATATAAATAAAGATTGATTGTTTGATTGATTGAGGTATCAGTGACATAGAAAGGATCAAAGTGGATAATAAGAGCAATATTAGGGAGTAATGTCTGGGAAATATCTCAACCTTACCTTATACATTGCAGCCAGCCCTGCTTTGAAACAATTGACTGACATTTATTAGATGTTATCTCCAAAGTTCACTGACTCTTTTGTTAATGTCCATTATGCGTTCTCTCACCACTCTGCAAATCCTGAAAGCTGCAGGAGCTCAACAGAGCTGTCAATCAGTCTCTTTCTTTAAATCAAATAACTTATTAAAAGTAAACTTCTCCGAAAAATTTGCACTTTCAAGTAAATCAGCATGATACAGACTTGCTTTAATGACAGAGTGCATGGTTAAGAAAAAAATATTTCAAGCAATTTTCATTATGTTTGGACCCATGATCCATCTGTTAGCAGGAAGGAGGCTGGGCTCATGAGCTATACTGCAGACAGTCAGCAGGGGGAGCTCTAAATATTTTGGCCTCACAGCCCCTCAACACTTCCTCTGTTTTGATATACAGTATATAGGCTGTACATGTTACAGCATGTGATTTAGGTGAGTGAAAACTGTCACAAACTTAACAAAGACACGGTTAGCTCCGGTCATAAACTTGGATGAAAGAAGAGACAGTTTAACACGTATGGATGTAGCGTGAAGGTGAAGGCCTGGGGTTTATTCCTCAAACCTGGTTTAGCTAAAGCTCCGAGCTGGGTTATCAGGAACTCTGGTGTTTGTCCATTTCATATAAACAAGTTCAACTCAAACTCAGGTCTGCTCTGGTTATCATAGTAACTGCCTTCAGTGCTTTGTTGTCTCCCAGGGTCTCCAAACACTGCAAAATATCAGATTGAAAATAGTGAACATGTTGAATATTTACAGTATTGACCATCTTTGATCAAAAACTTTTCGTGACTTTTGAATTTTGCTGAATTGCCAGGTGGGTAATCTCTGTTCTTTGTTGTGGTTTTCATTTTCTGCTTTGTAATAAATTTGGTAAATTCAGAAAAAAACCAACCACAGATTCTCCTGCACTCATCAGAATCTGACAGCATGCCTTCTTTGGTTCCCAGCTGTTCCAGTGGGGTTGCTCAGCTGCAGCTCTCAGCTGCGTGAGTGATAATTGGCGAGTTTAAATGTTGAGGATTTCAAAGTAGGCTGACTTATTATTATGCATCATCATCACGATCATACCAGAGAACTTCCACATAAATAACATCTTAGATATGAAATCCACTCCCATCGCTGTTTTAATGGAAAAATATCACACTGCTCTCTCTGGGCCATCAGGTGGGTTCATCCCTTTTTCAATTTACTGCTTCAGAAGTTTTCATAGCATGCAAGATTAAACAAAGATGCAATGATGGCCTTCTGAAATTAGGGAGTGCAGATCAATATCCTGAGTCTCTGCTGGGGCCGGTCTTCAGCTGGAGACCTGTGAACCTTCAAAATCTATAAGCTGGCCTCTTTGTGAGGCATTAAAGCCGGCAAGGTTGTTAATTTTGCCGCATATCATACATGTTTTAAAAATGAAAACATATTTAAACATTTAAAATGTCCTTTAAGAAAGGTTTTGGGAAGAAAGTTAGCATTTAATCTTAACAGCTCAATACGATCGGTAAATATATTGTTACAATGCATTTGTGTGTAAATTAGGACATATATATTCCAGTTCTTCTACCACTACCTGAGTTGTTGTTTGGAGAAGTGTGTTGCAGTCAGCTTGAACTCCAAACTCCCTGGGTAACATGAGCTCATGCCTCCAGGAGACATCCAGGTTAGAAAGCTGCTGAGGTAGAGAGTCTTCACAGCGTCTCAGAGCAGTTCTTACCTCCATAGCTTCCTGACTTCCTAATTGGCATAGCCTCGAGGATAAGATGGACTTTTGTTGCCTCGTCTTTGTCTCCGCATCAAAATACAAAGGAAAGAAAAATAAGAGTTTCCCCCCTCAGAGCATAGGAGTATAAAAAAGTAATGAGGTGTGAAAACTCATAAATCAGAATTAGCTCTCATGGGTTCCAGCTAAGAATGCAGCGATCTAACTCGGGGAATCCACAGGATGCGTGTGCGCCGCGTTACAGCTGCGACACGGCTCTGCTCCGTCCCGGGGCTTTCGCCCTGGTCCATAGGATGCATGTTTGGAGCGGCGCGCACTCCGGAGCAGGAAACTCAAGATCCCTCGAGAACTCCAAAACGCGCGAGAACAACACAGTATAAACTTTTCCTCGTCCATGGTGTCGGATATCTTTTGAGACTGACGTCTGGCCCGATGCCCCAGGTTATGACGTAATGTTGAAGAAGTGGTGAAATTTACGATCTTGTGTTTGCACATGGTGTTTATTTTGAAAGTGAGCGGATGTTGCATACGATCCTCGTGCCTGACTTCCGGGATAGTTCGATCATTTCTGTGTCGATTGACGCGTGCTGGGCGCGGGCAGCGGCGAAAATAGACTCCCCGCGTATCTCTGGCAGAGCGGCGCGGCGGAACGCTCCAGAGACGGAGCTGAGACGCGCCGCAGCGCGCCCTGTGGACTCTAGAGCATTGACTTGAATGGGAACCTATTTGCTGCGACGTGCGCGGCGCAGCCGTAACGTAACGCGACGCATCCTGTGGATCTTGGGCTTGATTGGTCAGAGACTTTCACAAAGTACTGCAAGGACTCAGAGGGCTTTCAGAGGACAGCTTTTATACCCAAAGTTGTTCGGGGAGGCTAGTCAGATCCCCACTTTCCTCCCCATGACACTTAAAACACAAGTGAGGCAGTCAGCTGAAACACATCGATGGTCACGGCGCCTGTTCGCTGTCATCACAACGCCTGGAGGCAAAAGTAGCCTGCTGAGGGCAATAACCGAGGAATAACAAGGAGGAGAGGAGCGGAGGATTTAGAGAGCGTATGAGGCGGGGTCTTTAAAGTTTTTGTCTCATTTTTAACCCCAATTTATAGCAGACATTGGCAGCCTTTTTGTTTTTACCTTTGTCACCAAGTGATGCTGCATGGGCTTCTATCACGATCTCTTGAGCTCAAACACACACACAGACACACCTGTAAGTCCAGCTTTGCTTAAAGCTCAGCCACTGAGGCCAAGACCTTATATAAAGGTCTATCTGACAAACTTATTACTGACACAGAATAAACCAGGGACAAACTACAAGGCATCTTGAAAGGTGTCATTAAGGCTACAAAGGTTCACCTATGCAAACCAAGGATCAATACATTGATTGTTCAATGACCCAAAGCTTCAAGTCATGACTGTTGGGACCTCTTTACAGACATTTCTGGACACTATCTTCTCGTTCATTACTTTATTGTCCTGTAGAGAAGATGTTGCCTTAGTGCAAAGGTCTTCTTTGGGTCACTCAAGTTTCTGTGGTCCAGCCAAACATGAAATACTCATACATAACTATAACCAGAAAGATGCCACGCTGATGATTACGTCCCCGAAGTGTCACCTCTACAAATTGCTTCTTGCTCTTGTGACAGGAAAACACAGATATTTAATGTCTTGGCTTTGATAAGCTATTGTTTATATTCAGTGTGTGCTTGTGGTTGTTAATTGTTGCTGTCTGGTAATTTATTAGTCAGCTTCAAGACATGAAACACAAATCCAAATCACAGCTGAAATAAATGCAACAACACAAGTCCTAATTCATGTCAAGAAGGCGTATCAGTCAGGACTTTTTCAGGTGCCAGTCCCCTTCCCTGTCCTCTCCATGTTTCAGTTTCTCTTACTGATTCATAATAGCACCTTAAATACCTTCTCTGTGATTTTCCATGAATTTGTAAAAGTGCAGTGTGGTGATGCAGAGGTCCTTTCTTTGTGTGGCACACTACTTTCCAATAAATGTATCATCTCCTGGTATCTTGTATTAACTGTAGAAATGTAGAATGTAAAATCACTGATTTCCTGACACTGGCTGCACAATACAGATTGTAACCTCGTGTGAAATACAACCACAGTGTATCACAGCTGTCTTCTGCTCTGCAGCACCTCCTCATCTTCACTCACAGCCGGTCTGATTTTCACTCCCTTCTCCAGCGCTTCAGAAAAGCAGCTACTCCAACGTTCACCCTGCAGCCCCCCGAGGCAGAGCTTCTTTAACCTTTCCAGCTTGTGTCTCAAATGGGAATTTCTGCTCTTTTGCCCCGGGGCTCAAATACAAATACAAGGAAAGTATAGCCTTCTCTTGACTGGGGAAATACAGTTTTGTGTCACACGGGGAAAGATGTGTGTGGAGAGGGCAGAGCGGTCACCCACAGGCCGCTACAATGACAATTTTTGAGCCTTCAGGTTTGGTTACAGCTCACCACAATCATTTCTGGAGCCATTAAATTCACTTTGTGACTGAGTCCAAACACAACCCTCTGGGTCTCCGTGGTCCTCACTTGTATGTACGGTGATTTACTCACAATCATCACATCAAATCTCCAAGAGTGGACGACTGCATGCCCTCATAAAGAGCTGATAGCAGGCCTGAAGACCACTATGACGAAGCGGATTCTCATTGTGTACATGTCTGGATTTTGATGTGGTTGAATATAACTGCCTGCATGATTTAAGGGAGGTTCTTTGTGTACACATTTATAATACATTCATCTAGGTTTTTTTATGGATCATACATCTGTATTGCAGTGAGTTGTGGGTAATTCATTCAGGGAAGTCTGCACCAAAGCAGCATCTCTGAGAGCCTGTGGGAAGCCTGATAGAGGCCCTCAAGGACTTCAATCGATCAATCAATCTTTATTGATATAGCGCCAAATCACAACAAACGTTGTCTCTAGATTCTTCTACAAACAGAGCAGGTCTAGACCGTACTCTATGTTCTATTATTAACAAAGACCCAACATCAAGACAGGATAAGATCCAGTCCCATCATACAGACAGGACTCAGTCTGATCTCATCTTAATCCACCATGAGCAGAGCACTTTGCAGCATTTAGCAAGTTACAGTGGAAAGGACAAACTTCCTTTTAACAGGCAGAAACCTCCAGCAGGACCAGACTCATGTTAGACAGACGTCTGCCTCGACTGAGTTAGGGTTGGAAAGAGGGATAGAGGAGATTAAAAAGAGAGAGAGAGAGATGATGGTCTGGCACATCCACAGCAGCAAGCCATCTATGGCAGTGACTACGAGACAAGGGAGCTCAGGGACTCCAGAAAGGTCTATGGTTAGTAACTTTAATGGGACAAGAAGAGTTTAAGCAAGTGATAGTGGAGAGAGGGGATTCCAGTGTCAGTTCCTCTGGATGTCTAAGCCTATAGCCGCATTAACGAAGAGCTGATCCAAGCCTGAGCCAGCTCTTACTATGAGCTTCATCAAAAAGGAAAGTTTTAAGCCTACTCTTAAATGTGGAGAAGGTGTCTGCCTTCCAGACCCTGACTGGTAGATGATTTCTAAGGAGAGGTACCTGATAACTGCAGGCTCAACCTCCCATACTACTTTGAGAGACTTAAGGTACGATGAGCAGGCCTGCTTGTTGGGAGTGAAGTGTTTGACTTCTGACTTCCTAAGAATTTAAATCTGCAAGATGAGTACAGTCTGGTCTCTCTGATTTAATCTGGCACACATGATGGTGTTTAAAGACACATTTTTGACCGCTTGTTTAATTTGTGCCACAAATGCGATTTTCTCTAAGACTGATGTGTAAGCGTGAAATGTCTTCTTCTGAAGATCAAAGTAAAATATCTGCAGACCGACTTTTGAAATGCCTGAAGGTGTATTTACAGCCAGGTCACGTGCACAAAGCATCAATTCAAGCTCATTATTTTAGCATGCAAAGAACACCCAGAAATTCCTTTCACAGAGAAGCCTTCAGAGGACAGATATATTTGCTAGCTAGAGGAGATGACCAGTATCGGGTGAGGTGTGGTTAGCTATGTGCATTACCCCCAAATGTAGCTGCTGATCAAGGGTCGATCTATACACGGTTTAAACTTGCATAGCACATGCAGGAGAGAGCTGATGGAAAAGACTTACATGTCGTACTACCACTATGTTGACTGTGGATCAATGATGGCTGATAAAGAAGAAAATACGTACCATCTTCTTCCAGAGTTTTGGTTCCTTAATGGCTTCATCTGCAGGTGAAGGTCTGTTATCATTCGTCCTCTGCATGCTCCCTGAAAGTGAAAGTGCTCCATATTGACTGACATTCACTACAAGGGATTTAGCCCTGCCAGAGCTTGTGTCATTGGCATTGTTCTCTACTCTGGGCTACATGAAGAGTATTGAATCTTCCTTGTGCCTTTGTCCTTATCCAGCCAATTTAGCATTGTGGCTGCAGTGTGCCATGAAAGCATTGTCTGGAGGCGCACTCAGGTGGATTGATTTATGGGCCTCTGCCTCTAAAATCTCATCCGGCTGTCAGGATGAGTGAAACATAAAAACCACAGACAACAATGGAAATTAGCTTTTCCTTATCACATTCGGTGTCTCGCCGTGGTTATCTTCACCCTGCAGGGGCCAGCAGGTCGTATGTGGGCCAATTTAATAAGTCAGTGCAGGAAGAGGTGTTATTTTGAAATAAACATTTGGGACCAGAAAGAGGGTTCAGAAGCTGAGCATCACACAGTTTAGCCGCATGAAGGGAATCAATCAATGCCAGTTGCTCAAAATGTTCTCTAAATCATCAAGAATTGAAATGTCTGTTTGTCAAAATGTAAATCCCCTGAGATTCCATGCACTGGACACTGTGTGTCATGGAGCACTGAGGTCCATCACTCATTGGAAAGCACTCACTCAGCACTATTTGGTGTTCGCTGGTCTTCTTTGTCTGCACATAGACTAAATTACTGGCATGGTCTTATTGTTAGTCTATTCACAGATTTTTAGTCTTTTTCCTTTGTACTATTTAACCTACATCAGACAGGAGAGTACAGGAACCTGCAATCTTTGGTCCCAGGATCTTTTCTTGCTGGCTGTTCCAGAGGTCAGAACAGATCTGGGGAAAGAGGCGTTTAAGTCTGCTGCTCCTTTTACTTGGAGTGATTTACAAAAAGAGCTAAAACTTAATCAATCAATCAATCTTTATTTGTATAGCGCCAAATCACAACAAACGTTATCTCAAGACGCTTTTACAAACATAGGAGGTCTAGACCGCTCTGTCCAATTATGAACAGAGACCCACTCAATCCACCATGAGCATTGCACCTCGCAGTATTTAGCTAGTTACAGTGGTGAGGGAAAACTTCCTTTTAACAGGCAGAAACCTCAGGCAGAATCAGACTCATGTTAGACAGCCATCTTCTGAGACCAAATTGGGTCTGGCAAGAGGGATAGAGGAGGATAAGAGACAGAGAGAGAGAGAGAGAGAGAGAGAGATGATAGTCTGGCACGTCCACAGCAGGAGGATGCCTACAGCAGCTCAGAGGAACCTACGAGACAAGGGAGCTCAGGGACTCCAGAAAGGTCTATGGTTAGTAACTTTAATGGGACAGGAAGAGTTAAAGTAAGTGGTGAGGGGGTTGGGGGGAAGGGGGTCAGATAGGATCCCAGTGTCTCAGTTCCCCCGGCAGTCTAAGCCTATGGCAGCATAACTAAGAGCTGGTCCAAGCCTGATCCAGCTCTAACTGTAAGGATTGATTAAGGATCTGGTCTCATTGGAAGCTTTTTAGGTGCTTTTGAATGACTTGGAGTCAGACACATCCGGCTTTAGATGTTCTGCTTGATGGATATGAATGTATTGAATGACCTCTTATATTGTTTTTGTTTGTATGGGTAAGATGGCTTGTTAAAGGTGCTGGCTACGACGAGCTTGAAAAAGGGGTTTTTGATTATTTTGATTTTGTAAGTTTCTCCTGCTTCCTGGAACTCAACTTTTTGAAGTTCCTGATCAAATGTATCTGATGTGCATTAGTGTAGTGACCTCTTCACAGCATCACCTCCATCATAAATAAACCCCTATAGCATTGGCATGAAAAAAAACGAATCAATTACTTTGATGGAAAGAAAACACTGCAGGCTCCAAGTGCAAATATGTCCTGGGAAATATTGAAACGAAGGCAATTAATCGCTGAAATAGAGGGACTTAATATTTCAGTCGCTCTGTTCTGACCTCTCTCTACCTCCCGGTTTCTCTCTGTATCCAATTTCAGAAGCGGTTTGTGTTTCAATTTTATGTAATATATTCATTTACAGAAGTCAAGCGTGGAATGTGAGGTCCAATTTAATGTTGTAATTTTCTTCATTGCAACGCGCAACACACCATTTCTTAATTTATGTTTGATTGCAACCAAAATTGCGAGCACATCTTAATGAGACGCTGTGATGAGGCCTTAAATGATGCAATGTTTCTGTGTCTTTAAATGTGTGTACATTTTTACTGTCTCTAAAGTCCCAAGCTTACCACACGAGACGGTATCACTTACATCCTAACCTCATTGCATGAAGTCAAAGTTTCTTGTGTCGTTTAACAAAATCATCAAGTGATTATTTCTAGCTTGTTAATGAAAAGCTGTGATTTCAAAAAGTGTTTTCATTAGTTGGCAATAAGACACATCTGGTCTTTGGTGTTTAAGGACCTAAATGCTGCCCGTAGAAGAGAGAGGCTTGTGGAGTGGAAGCTATTGGTTTTTGGTTTTTCAGTCAGGGATTCTGTATTTCTCTTGTGTTTAATTAATTTAGTCCTTAGTTAATCACTGTGGTCTTTGGTGTTCAAGGTGTTTTCTCCTCATCTTAGAAAGACAGTGTTTTCATTGGGCTGCCTTGGGTGGGGCGTAACACTTCATCCTCTTATTTATTTTACTTCTTTGCATTGGCTAATTGGCTTTGCAATGTATGATCTTAGTTAATTAAGCATGAAATATAATTGTATCTAATTGCAAAAATGATTTCTTTGTCAGAGCTGAGACTCAAAGTACTGAACCAGAAGCACAATTGGCTGATGGTCTGCATGTCTTTAAGCCTTGTGCTGCCAGTACAATTCACCTTGGTGAATGGGTCTAGATCTGTTTAATTAACTTCCTTTTTCCAGAGGGCATTAGCAACAGCCGCATGCTGAAGGGCCTCTTGAAAGCGATTGGACAGATCCAGAACCAATCAGAGCAACACAGCATGTAACATAGTGCATGGCTGAAAATGTAAACAGACAGCAGCATGCATTTGAGGATGCATCATCCAGTGCATTTGAATCAGGGTGCAGTTTTAAACAAACGATAGCAGATTCAGCGGGCTCTTCCATTTGATAGAAGCTTTCATCTTGGTTGTTTACGAAAAGGCTGAAGCGGTGCATCCTCTTGAACCTGCCCTGTTTCTAAATAAAGGACTATGATTGGTCCAGGGAATCTGGGGTGTACAGAAAGTTGTTTTCTGACGACACAAGGCTACAAGTTTTGCTTTCTGTTTTTATTAGAATTAGTTTTTCTATTTAAATACATCAAAATATTACCAAACAATGAAACTTAAACGTCTTCATTTTGTTTTCATCCAGTAGGTAATGTTTAAACCGAAGCTCCTACATGCTCAGCTGCACGGCATGCAAAGCTGCTTTTCAGGCCACTTAATTTTTTGCATTAATACAAGATAAATGTTCTGTCACCAGTTGTATTGGATAATGTATAGTGAGCAGGTGGTTATACAAATGAGAGTCCTGACAGGGCATCAGAGGTGACTTGTCTCACCCTTTTGTAGGCTAAACATCAAAATAGAGTCCATAGTTATCCCTGTAATGGATTCCAGTTGATAAAAACAACCTTAGTCTTAATTTTGGGGCATCACAATGAACCAGAGAGGCTTCATATTCAAATGTATGCAGTGAAAAAGTGACAGGGGAGGGGCTATCCTTCATCAGTTCCTCACATCTCTTCCCTGGGCGATATGCACAGCACTGATGGGTTGTAGAAACATAATTACAGCCCTGATGCATACACTTAAACTCTCCTCCTTAGACTTAACAAGTTCACTCTTTCAAGACGCCTACTGCTTCTGAGGGACAATTTACATACTGCGACTCTACTGTGCAGATTGTAAGATGTTTTTCTGTAATGCGAGTCTTTCATCTTGGAATTTACTCTCTTGCAGCTCGTATGTTTGTTTTTTTTTCCTTTACTACATTTCAGCCGGTTTTGTGTAAAAATAGAAATGTCCAATACTCTTGTGCAATCGATTCTTGTTAATGTCAACTCTAGCTGCCGGTGCAGCGATGTAGATAGGAAGCGAGGAGCTTCACTGGGAGGGTGCAGAAGTTCACCTTATCTCCCTCTTTGCAGGTGACTTGATCTTTCACCGGGTCCACATCTGAAAATACATCATTTCTGTGTTGATTGGAAAGCCTGACACAACACTGCAGTGCATTTGACCCCTGTCTATTTTGCTGTTTTCTCTCCCTTTCAGACATATTGCGTCATCTCTAAATATCTTAGCTGGCCATGCTATGGACAGCCAGTTCTCTCCCCTGAATGTTGAATAAGACAGCTCTGTGAGAACCACAACGCTTAAAAGTTTAAAGATCAACAGACCTCTCTGGCATCATTACTGGAAGCTCTACTCTAGCTTTATGTTTTGATGTGCCGTTGAAGTCAGGTGAAATTACAGTCGGCGTTAGGTCTCTGTGGATCGGTGCTCGGGACATGGAGATCAAGGACAGATCAAACAATCACAAGTTGCAAAGAGATTTAAAAAAATCAAGAGTGAAAGTTGACTTTTTGTAAAGATTTAACTTTTCTAAGTTAGCCAAGAAGTATCCGTATAAACAAAACCATTCAATCAATCTTTATTTATAAAGCACCAAATCACAACAAACGTTATCTAAGACCCAACATCAAGACAGGATAAGATCCAGTCCCATCTTACAGACAGGACTCCGTCTGATCTCATCTTAATCCACCATGAGCAGAGCACTTTGCAGCATTTAGCAAGTTACAGTGGCAAGGACAAACTTCCTTTAACAGGCAGAAACCTCCAGCAGGACCAGACTCATGTTAGACACACATCTGCTGAGACTGTGTTGGAGAGAGGGATAGAGGGAGATGCAGAAAAACTATTCAATCAAAGCAAGTTTTTTCAGTATCTACATGTGCTTTAATTTAATGGTGATAGAGGAAGAGAGCTAGAGACAACTGGCAGCAGAATCCCCAGTTAAATCAGAGATGTGGATGTGTAGTTTTACCTCTCAGCTATCAGACACCTCTCAGCTCATTCCTCTATTAGCCGGGGTTTTTCTCTCACTCTATTTCCTTGATGGCTTCTGTATCTGTGGAAAGCCTTTAATGGCTAACCACGGGTACAGTCACTCTGCCCCTGACCCACTCAAAGGTCACCTGCACCCTGAAGGCAGCAGAAAATGATTCGTTACTGGAATGACACCAGTCTGAATCTCTGGACCAGTTGGAGAGAGCAGGTTGGATGCAGTGAGACAGTTTCACACCAGCCTTTTTCAGTTGGAAGGTTCAAAAGAATTTCAGATCTGACAATCTCTGACTTTCATTCAGAGTTCTTATTGTTGCATCATGCAGGCATCACTTCACAAGGATCTCTCATTTCCCCTCAGAAGGATTGACATTCAGTACATACTTTATTGTTATGACAGTCTGTGTGTGTATATATATATATACATTGAAGTCACACATGAACAGCATTGAGCTCTGTGCAGCATTGAGCCAGGGCTGCAAATAAAACATATTAACATTGCATTCATGGTATGTAAATCCACAATAAGAAATGGTTTGATAAGAGTAAAAAATAATGTTTCATGTGCAAATGTTATGCACCAACAATTGGTTTGCAAATACAGAGCCCTGGATACACCGGCTGTGCATTATTTTATTGTAATATTAATATCAGTTGTCATATGTACTTTGTATGATGTTGTATGCTGTACATTTTGATCATAATGTGTATTTAAAAGCTCAACCAGGGACAAGAGTTGAAAATTTGCAAAATAAATGAACTGCAATACATCTGTTTGGTCAGACACGTCACAGTCAGTTTCAGATAATTTCAACTTGCGATGTCGTGAATACGTTAAGAGGAGGGCGTTCATGTGGTCATTTCTCGTGAACACGGTAAACACGACCCCACTTGAAAGCACCATCAGTTAGGAGAGGGTGTTGGGTGCACACACGTACACACACAGACACACACACAGGTAATGTCCGGTCCGTTTCTGATCAGCTGTGGTCCGGCTCCATGCTCTCTCATCTGCATCACCCGTTTTCAGAACGCAGCACGGAGCAGGACCGCCGGACAGCTGGAGTCACATAACCAAGGTTTTCATGCACAAACACTGAATCAAGGATTCTCCTCCTCCTCCTCTCCTCATCCATGTTGTCTTTCTGGTCCTCTGAAAACCTCTGACCTGTTGACTCCAGGCCTGGCTCCGCTCATCATGACTTTGGTTTGTTGTTGTAGTTAAGTGAAATACGATCTGGTGATAACACAGAGTGTTTTATTCTGAAAATTAACCGGATGTTTTCATTTAGTTTTGGTGAAATCTGACTTCCTGTCCCGCTCCATCTGCTCTGTTGAGATTGATGCGTCGTGCTCCGACATCTGGCAGAAATAGAAGCCTTGTGTATCTGATCTGATGGGCCTGTCGTCAGAGACACAGCCGGAACGCAACTGAGCGGATCCAGTGGAAGTTAACAGATTGACTAGAATAGAAACCCATCAGATCTGGTGCTGTGACGGATCAGAGATGGACCGGACACGGCTCTGTTGGAATTTGCCGTTAGAGGCGACTGAATTGGTTTAGAAGTGTGGTTCTCATCTTGAACTTGCATGATAGCTTACGTACACACTTCATTATGCATGCATTTCATGTTTTTTAATCAACACATTATTAAAGAATCTAATCCCACAGCTTAGATTCTCCTCATACATGCAGGCCTTCTTCATGCCAGGCTAATGTGTTCATCTCTAAAATGCTGCATAATTCACAGTAAACAAGAGAAATGGATGCTTCTTATTAGTATTTGAATGAAAGATGATTAACACCACCCCCACTTTCAACCCTCCTACTTATGCAAAAGCACCAGTTTAATAAAGTGTGGAACATGTTACTATATCTGAACCTAAGCCTATATATCCTCATTGAAGTCTATGCAAATAGGTTTGCTCGAGTAAAGAACCTGCTATGTGCACGCCTTTGAAGTGTGCACAGTATACTCTGAGGGCATACCTCTAACCAAAGAGACCATGCATATTCAGTCCATGAACTCTTGAAACTAAGTGAGGGAATAATGTGAGCCAAAGGCTACAGATGGAGAGCAGCAGGGAGGCTGTAGGTGTTGACCCTGATCGCTCTGCCAGTGTCACAGCAGCTGCTCGTATACAGTCATGTTTGCATGCAGAGATGAATATAACGCTGGAATATTTAAAAGGCTGTATTTATTTGGTAGTCAGAGCGTTGGAGGGTGTTGAAATGAAAAATATTTGCTTTGCTGTGTTTGTGCCTTGCAGAGGGCAGCACACCTGATGGGGATTTCTCTCTGATGACGACACAGAGCTTTGAAGTCTCACGGTTTGATGTTAGAGTACTCCAAAGCTCACTGAGCCAGAACAGTGAGGAGTCTGTGCTCACCCCGTATCATGGTGCACTCCCTCCCTGCTGTCTGGTAAAGACATGGGCAGAATCAGCTCAGTAATTGGGGCAAAAATAGGTTTCCCTCGCCGTGCTTTCGAGCCCCCTAAGCCATGTCTCCCTCCTAATTTCACCATGCCAAAAAACCTCAGTGCAGAAATGACCAAAATAATCCAATCAGGCCTTTCCCATGCTTTTCATTTGCTCTTAATTGCCTAGCCAGCGCTTAGAGGTCACTCCGCTGCGGCGCGGAGCAGGCCAAGGGCGCTGCCGAGTACATCTCCATAATGGCCTCGATTCCCGATGGGATTACCAGAGACGACAACTCCACATTCTGTATGCCTGTGAAGCAATTACCCTCGCTCTAACACCCGGCCCTGCAGCACCTCGAATGCTGCTTTAGCACCACTTGCTGTTTGCCGTTTGGTGTTGGAGCATGCATATTCAGCTGTTGTTTTGTAGAGCAGCAGTACAGCTCCATGATTTTCTCTTTAGAGGAGTTTTTTGGCCTCAAAGAGATGCCAGTTGTTCAGAAGTGCATTGCTGAAAAAGGATTTCAAAGCGTTCTTCTTTCTTTACTCGTATGAGACTAACTTTTAAGAAACAAGTTGTTTGTTTTAAAGCCCTTGGTGTGAACTGATTGTGTAAGGTGGAGGAACTGAATGCTGATAGGCTGCAGCAGCTTTGGTCGGTACTTAGTCACGTACACATCCACCCCTCCACTAAACAGCACTGTTTTTTCTGTTATCCTTAACCGCTCTCTTCTTTTTACCAGAGACTGATGGTGTTTGAAGCTGTGGATGCTTTCACAGCTTCCCCCTTTGCAGAGAAAATAAAAGTGTTGGAGAGGGAGGAGAGAGAGAGAGAGAGAGAGAGAAAAGGAAGAGAAGGAGCAGTGAGCGGGGTACGCAGTCTGGGCTGAGCGTGTGTGTGTACAGATAAAAGTGGTTGTTCAGGGGTAATACATTCATTATACATTGAAGAAAACCCTGAACAAAAACCAGAGAGATAAGAGTGCAGAGAGGGAGCTTCAGAGGAGCAGACTGTGGGGTGCCGTGCATTTACACACAGAGACCGCACAGAGACCATTATGTTATAAATGAACTTAAATCATGCCTCAAGGTGTGTGTCTCTTCTCGGGTGAATTAGTGTTGCATCTTCTCACGTTATCTTTGCTTTTACATGTATGTTGCTGAGCTGATAACCTAACTACAGTTTCACAAAATTAACAAAAAATATCTGCAGACTAACTCTGGTAATTTCATCTATTCAGCTACAGAAAGAGAGTAACTCAAAATCTACTTTTTCAGATTACTGTTTTGTTCCACTCAGTAGCTGGTTCAGGGCTTAGACTGTATAAATAATGGACATAGTATCCGTGACATCACCCATCTTTTCCTGAGTGCTGATTTGAAGCCAATCTTAGGCGGGAGCCATATTGGTAAGGTAAAGAGGCGGGCTTTGAGTCTCCTCGCCAACAGCTACAGTTTTCCCACCTGTCAGTCAAGTCAGTCATGTCCTTATTTGGGCAAAACTCGTTAGCTTAATATCTTCTGAACTGTCTTGTTAGGAAAATATTCACCCCCCGTACAGAGTGTGCCGATAGAGAAATTAGCTATGAAGAGTTAAGCTGTTTTTTGAACCAGACTGTAAACATGTTTATTTCTGCTGTAAAGATCGTCCTCTTTGAATGGGTGTGTATGTGGTTTCCTGTGTTTCTGCAGCCAGCCTCAAGTGGACGCTCGATGAACTGCAGTTTATAACACTTCCGCATGGGCTTCATATTTTGAGACTGGAGGTTGCCGCTTGTTTCATGAGGAAGGAGAATAGGGACATTAATGCTTCATACTCCATGTGGCATGAAGAGTTGACAATACTGAGGGCTGAGCATGAAAAACAAACTCCAAAGATTAAAAACAAACCTCATACTCTTCAGCGCAATCCATGCTGGCCTGACACCAAATGACTTTTGAAGTGGTTTTAAAGCACTTCCATAATCTCACACTTTTGGTGTAAAGTGGTCATAAAACTCAATCTGGACGACTTTAAGGCACTTTTCTTTTCTCATCCTGGTGTTATGAAATCAAACAGGTTTAATGATCACAGGTCTTTTTTTCGTGTCTTAAGCAAATCATGTTAAGTCACGTGAACAATGTCAACAACCAATGGGTGCACTCTTGCCGTCACCAAACAGGAAGCTGCATACTAGCAAACACTACACAAGGTTGATTGGTTTGCTCGTAGGCTAACACCAAATAGTAATAACTCCCCATTTGGAGCACTGGCTATGGTTAGCTAAGGAGCCAAAACATGCTCACTAAGGATTTCAGGGGCTGCAACAACTTCTGTCCACTGTTTTCCTTCTCTACTCTCTCAAAGAGGCTTCTTGCCCTCTTATCATATGCACTATTTTATCCTCCTCTTCCACAATCAGGTGTTTCAATAGTTTGTGATTACTTATGTTTTTGTTTGTTTGCTTTAAAGTACCTTTTAATCTACACAGAAATTTGCAAATTAGGGAAATCTCTATGTCCTTTTGAGAATTAATGAAGGTTTTAAAGAATAAATGAATGCTTGTTTGATATTTGACAAATTAAGACATTATCTATTTAGTTATTTATTTAAAGGGACAGTGCATATTAATGAACATTTCAGCATAGCATCCATGTAAATATGCCGGAGTTAGCCATAGGGCTAACTGCACATCTGCACAACCGATGTTGTTGCATTGCGAGCTCTGATGTACTTTAATAATATTTTTGCTTCACAAGAAGAACCTTAGAAACACAACTTAAGCTGCAGCTTTTTCAAAAAAGCAGCAAATCAAAAGGAGGGGGCGGTGTTGGTGTCGAAAAGCTTTCAGGGATGTAAGAAACACATTTTTCTCTTTTATGTTTCTCCACATCTTGTCTTTATGTCTTTTTTTCAGTGCCTTAAAGTAAAGTGCTTCCAAAAGCCTTGATGTTGCAAGTTGTGATACAAACTCACCCAGACCAGTATGCAGGGAAAACATCTCACAGGTCCAACTCCAGCAAAAAAGCTTCTCCACAGGGAGCAGAGAAACATGGCGGAGAGTGGAAATGTGTTACTGTGTGTTCTCAATCGCAGAGCTGACCTGAGCTTAAAGATGTGAAACGTTATTCTGTACAGTAATCAGACAACGACAAATAATCTGGTGTCAGATTGCATGTGTTTCGTTTTAATCTGGAGCACTGATGTGACCTGAAGTGGTGAAACATGTGCATTTTTTTGCATGAGGGAAAAATTATGAAATAGTTTGTTTCTACTGGATTATTAAAGCCTTAAAGCTCAATTATGACCTAATCTGTCAGTTGACTGAGGTAGCAGATGAGTTACTGCGGATTATTTAGTCTAAAAATAAGTCATCACATTTTCAGATTTGACTCAAAGTGACATTTTAGGAGAAAAACACTCAAAGAGTGTGTGATGTCTGAAATGTAAAAGCTCAAAAATCAATAAGCGGTGTCATGTGTGTGTTTTTGATGGGAATGTGATTTTCTTTTTTGGAAGGATTTCTGCAGGAGGATGAATTGTGTGGAGATGAACAGAGACACCGCTGATGGATGAGTGATGACAAAAACTGAGAGAACAAACGGCTCATTAATAGAGACAATAGAGCGAGGACAAAGAGACTGTTCATGCAAAGCGATCAAACTGATTCATATTCACTCAGAAGTTTATGAAGAAACAAATTTCACTTTCAACATATTGTCTAAATTATTACATACACACACACACACACACACACACACACACACACACACTCACACTCACACACTGACAGAGGGTGAGTGATGAACTACAAGGCTGCAGGCTTGCAGGTTTCTTGGGGGATTGGAGTAGAATTGGAGAAATGATGGATCAGCTGATTTTAGTTATGAATTCACTGAGGGGTCAAAAACCATGTGATGAACAGCAAGAGGTGTGTGTGCACGTGTGTGTGTACAGGAACCCAGCTCCAGTGGAGGATGGTAGCTGCGGTGCGAGTGTCAGGAGAGCGAGCTTAATGTTTGTACGGAGGTTACTTCATAGGAGCGATGTTTCAGCCTGTTTGTCAGCAACCAAGATGGCAGCTTCCTTTAAACGCACTGGACGATGTAATTTTAAATACATGCAGCTGTCTGTTTACATTGTCTGCTGCTTTGCCTTACATCACACTGCGTGGCTCCAGCTGCAATTTGCATGCAGCTGTTGCTAATGCCGTCTAGATAAAGGGAAATGAATTGAAAGGATCTACACCCATTCATAGAGGTCAATTGATCTGACGACCCCAGATTACTATGTCACTGTATCTGAGGGTAAACCAGCCTGCTGAGGTCTAACCCCCAATTTACACAGGATGTGTACAGCATTGTGTTACAGCTGCGCAGCGTGTTTGCTCCATCCGACGACTTGCACCCTGCTCCACAGGATGCGTGTTTGGAGCGTAGCGCCAGCTCAGAACAGCCAGGATCAGCTGGGTCCAGCAAAGAGAGAACTACATACAAACAGCAGGTTACAGAGCCTTTCTGGGGTTGAATTTCTGCTCATTTTCAGATTCAGACAACTTTATTGATCCCAAGAAGGGCAATTCATTTATAGCTTACCATACAACATTTAACATCTACAACACATCCATCATATATGCATGCTACAAGTAACAAGTCAAGCACCGGGTCTGCACATGGGACTAGCGGGTCTGTGGAGGACAGCATAAGTTAATGTAATAAATAAATAACAGTAAAATACGACAGCGATTAAAAGACAATATAATCTCTTGTCATACCAATGTTATCTAAAATGACCAGAAAGACTGCCGTCTGAGTTTAAAAGCCTGATAGCAGACTTTGAATACCGATTAGTTCTCCTCACGGGTGCATAAAAACGGCGAGCTGAAGGCATCAGCATAACTCGGTACGAAGGACATATAAGGGCTGGCCGATTAATGTTTCTGGCTTTCTTAAGCACCTGGTTCTCCCAGAGGGAACACAAGTCTCTCTGTTTAATTCCTGTAATCATGGAGCAAACCTTTATAATGCTCTGCAGGCTATCATTTGGATAGTATTCCATTACTTTTGTGCTTTAATCATCACTGAGTGTGCTGCATAACTATAAAGTTTGGATTTTGCAGGTTTAGATGAGTTTAATATGAATAATTCAGCTCTATTTTGTTGCCCTGTTACCTTCTGACACAGTTATCTTAAAGTCCTGTTGTGGTCAACCTGGATCACAGATATGTGGCTGTTTGCAGCTTACATCCATAACCTATGAGTATTTCTGATCTAAACGATCTTTAAACGGTCGGGAGTCTGTATATGGTGTTTTATTTTGAAATTGGCGGATGTTGCATGCGATCCTTGTGCCTGGCTTCCTGTCCAGGTTGTTCTTTTCTGTGCAGATTAACGCGTGCTGGGCACTGAGACACGCCTTGGTGCGCCCTGTGTACACATGAGCGTTGACTAGAATGGGAATGTATTGGCTGTGACGTAAGGCGACAGGTTAAGTGTGGGTTAGATTGCCTCATCACATCTTTTTAATCAGCAGTGAACTAGATTGTAATTCTCTACATTTGAATCATGAGTATTCCAGCAGGTATCCAGTTGCAGTATCAGCTAATGCAAATTTATGAACACCTCCTTATCGTATTGACAGGACCCTTGACTTGTCTTTCATGCATCACATCTGTCAACACTCCGGCCGTTTTCTCTGAGCTCCAGGTCTCTCAGATGTGAGACAGAGAGAGAGAATAACTTCAAAGACACACACTCAGCTGCCTTCTGGGCTCTCCGAGAGAAGGACCCACCATCTTCACTTCAAGGAGCCAGGCTGAGGAGGGAGATGAAAGACGCACCGGGTTTCACTGAAGCATTTGAACTTTTGACTCTCTACCTGTGTGGGCGATTGGCTGAAGGGAGCAACTGCTGCCACATTTAGGGTTTTGTTTGAATCCATAGAGAAAACGTCTGTGCAGGTGAAACCAGGGAACCACCAGATAATACCTCACACACTCCGGGTTTCTGCACCTGTTAGTGGAAACCTCCGTGATATTCTGTTTGATCTGAGGTACAAAGTTTGATTACACCTTGTAGAGTTACGTTCTGGGAAGAATCCTGAGCTATTGAGCCGTCTGCTGTGTCGAGGAAATCTGGACTCATTTTAAAAGAACAGAGAGAAAGTCAATATTGAAACAGAGAAATGTGTGAATTTAATTTGACTTAGTGAGAAAAAAAGGAGCTGATTCTGAAATGTTCAAGGAAGCCAGAACATTTTTACCATGGTTACAGTGTGAAGGCGTTTGGTCATGTTTTTGTAGGTATTTCACAAACTGGTGTACTAAATCTGACTCCAGACTCCTGTGACCCTGGATGGGATAAGCTGTAGACGGCTATAGACAATGAGTGCATGGATGGATGGATGGATGGATGGATGGATGGATGGATGGATGGACAGAGATGTTGAGCGAAGCCTAAGAGGACAGCCAGGCAAGCAGTCTGTGGACTGTCACATGGAACGGAACGACAGCCAATCAGGAAACAAGCTGGGTGAAGAAGGAAGCACAACAAACGCAGCCATGGCAATTATATATGCAAATAGCAAGCATAAAGATGGACATAAGAAATGGAGGACCAGTGTACTGGAAATTAGTAATACCAAGTGAGTTGTTTCAACACTAAAGCCTCTCTAAGCAATGCAATTGTCTTAGTGAGTTTTATTCCTGCAGGAAGGAGCAAACTTTGCAGAGTATCACAGTACCCTGCAAAGAAGCTCAACAAGGAGGGGATGAAGGAAGGGCTGAACAGCATGTCAGGAGATGCAACCTTGTCTGCAGGTTTTGAGATAAAACATCGTGAGACGTTCAAAATTTCACATAGTCTCATGATTTCCACAGTATCTGTTGAACACAGGCAGGGTATGTACTGAAACCATGACCAGCTTGTTGATTTGTGGCAGAAACACAAGTATGAATGTCCTGTAATACATACAGACAGTTAAACTTACAAGGAGAGAAGCAGGTAGCAATGTTAAGCTTGAGAACCAACCCATCGTCTGCCATGTTTGTTTCCTCTAAGGTCACTTTTGAGTGTGAGAGATTTTGTGAGGTTTCCAGTTCAAAGTGTGGACTCTGGTTGTTGGTGAATGAAATCTGTGAGCGTGTGGTGTGCTGTGTTGGCTATCTGGTTGCTCTCCTCCCAGTATCAGAACAAAACTGTTACATTTGCAATCATACATTGTTCACTTGTCTGGGAATCTCCCACATTTTCAACATCTTTTTAAGATTTAAAGATCTCAGTACTGTACTGTACTGGTGGAATCTATGATTATACAGAGTTATTTCAAGGATGTCTTTGGTTCCGACCCTGACAAAAATTTGGTTTTTGACTGTAGATGTAGCAGAAGTCAGTTTTAATCACAGAATTTTTCACAGTACAGACATTTTTCCAAAACCAACAGAATTTATTGAATGGTGACTGAACATGTGTAGGCTGTAAGCTTTTGGTTTTTCACCTGAAGATCAAATTTGTTTCTGATTTATTGGATTTTTTAAGCTTATTTAGACTCGAAGATAATGTCGTAAGTGCTGAGATTTAAGTGAGATTTAACCCTCTATGGTGTCCAGACACTTGTTGTGATCAAGTGACGACACCTCGAGGACATTATGAGTGAACATCCATGTAGAGTGCATGTAAAACCTCATTCTAAACAATGAAAGTGGTTTGCTTTTGCTCCAATTTCAGTCTCCAGCTCAGTCCTATTTTATGTATGTTGTGTTTGTGTGACTAACATTGATTTCTCGAGCACTCAAGGACAACCACCTCCTTAGAAGAAGTCAGTGATGAAAGATCTGAATGTTAATAAAGCAGCGCACCTCTGAGAAAACATCCCTCCAGTGTTTACATTATGAGCCTTTACACGGTCGTTCCTCACACAGCCCATACTGTAAATGTTAATCTTCACCTTCCTCTTCACTGCAGCAATCAATTTCCTGCCGTCACTCCGACGACCTGGAGTCTAAATTGAATGAATCAGCGTGTTTACTGACACCAACACACATGCTCTCTTATTAACAACGCATGTTGACCCCTCAGGCTCTATACATGTAAATATTGACTGAAGCTGCATGTGGTGGAGAGCTACCTGTGTCGATTACAAACATAAAGCTGTCAATCACTTTCCTTCTGTGTGCTGCTAAGTCCACACAAACGTGCAGCTTAAAACCCCTCAGATGGGACGGATCTAATCATCACAGGTCTATTTTAATCAAACCTTTCAAATCCACCATTAGTGCATGTCCACAGGATCCTGTTTGTGCATGTGTGAGTATGAAGTTCAGTGTCTTCTTCTCAATCAATCAATCTTTATTTATACAGCGCCAAATCACAACAAATGTTATCTGAAGACGCTTTCCAAACGGAGCAGGTCTAGACCAGGGGTTCCCAAACTTTTCAGCCCGCAACCCCCAAAATAAAGGTGCCAAAGACTTTCGACCCCCACTGTCCCTCAAAGTGATTTAATGTGGCTTAATTTAGCTGGTCTCAATTAGTCTATACCTACATGAGCATGTGGCGGTTTCTATGAATTAACCTGCTGCTACTGATGCTTTTGATAATTAACTGTTCACTAAGCCTAAACTTAGGAGTCATCTGGCAAAAAGAAAGGCAGAAAACTCATTACATTTTCTATGTTCAAGGTTTTATATCAAGTTTAGCTACTATTGTTGTCTATTGTTTACTGTAATAGTTAAATGTGCTAATTTTAGATAACTTAGAAAAATAAAAACATTCTGGAAGACATTTCACAACCCCCCATTTGTGTCTCACGATCTCCCAGGGGGTCCCGACCGACACTTTGGAAACCCCTGGTCTAGACCCTACTCTGTTCTATTATTAACAAAGACCCAACATCAAGACAGGATCAGATCCAGTCCCATCTTACAGACAGGACTCAGTCTGATCTCATCTTAATCCACCATGAGCAGAGCACTTTGCAGCATTTAGCAAGTTACAGTGGCAAGGACCAACTTCCTTTAACAGGCAGAAACCTCCAGCAGGACCAGACTCATGTTAGACACACATCTGCTGAGACTGAATTTTAGAGAAAGGTAGAGGGAGATGAAGAGAGAGAGATGCTTCTACAACTTCTGTCTTCAAAAGTGAGCTCTCTTTTCCATCTTCCTGACCTCGGCAGTCTGTGAGAAGTGTCTTCATAAAAGAAACGTTGTTACCGGGTGTTGCACGTTGTAAGATCAATACAGAACATTTGGGGAAATCAATTAGTATTGAACGCTACGTTTGCTTCACGGTTCACACAAGAAGGCAGATTATTGTAGCTTATATTTCTGTTCTCTGTTAGGTAAGATGTCTTATGATCAAATCAAGTATAGTCGCTGGTGTTACAGCAAATTACATCTTTTCTTTTGGAGGTCAATGATGATGAAACTTTGCTGTGTTTTCCCTCTTTTTGGTAATATGTGAGACTAACATTCACTCAGTGTGAGTGTTTGAGGCATTTGTTATTAATTTTCTACCCCATGGTTTCAACATCCTTGACTCAGATTCAAACTGGAAACCCTCCAGAAACAAAAGCTCTTCTGTAATTTTTGCAGACGTCAGCCGCCTGAGACGTTTTAATTTGAGAGCTTTTCCAAAACTGTTCAAGGAGCTCTGAAAAATTTAGACCGGGGCTTTTCCATGATTACTAAAACGTCTCCATTATGCCTCGACTAAATCCAGCTCACTCAGCTAAAAGACGTCTGAGTGATTCATTTAAATCACGTCTGACGACCGAATGAAGCAGAGAAAAGTTTCCCACAGGAGCAGTTTCCAACAAGGTGGTCTCTCTCTCCCATCAGCTCTGGATTATCAGTTTCTTTAGATCGTTTAGAAAGCTGTGTTATCTCCTGTTCTCTAAAACATAACAGGCTCCTCAGCTGGCTCCCTGGACTTGTGCTTGGTTTTGGAGAAACAGGGTCGGGCGATGTAATAAAAAGCTTTAACAAAGGTTTCATCTTCCATGCAGGAATCTCAGACTTTATACAACAGGCCTGCAGGCTTAAAGTCAAACTGGAAGCAGCTTAATCAGATTTTTCTATGTTTATAAATCCAACAAAAAAACTGCTGTTGTTTCCAAATCCCTTCTTTCTCCTGGTTATAACTTGGGACAGATGCAAATGTAGTTTTCCTCTAGCATGACTGCGATCATGTAAGATTGTTTTAGTTGGTTGTCATGAAGGACCAAAGCTCGGAAAGATTTACTTTTATTGTAAAACTGAACGGGATGGTATTCCAAAATAAGAGTGCAACTAGAAGTGTACCAAGTTACTTTGCAAATTCAGTAATGATGTAAAAAATTACAGACATTTAAAAAGACTTGTTACTTTACAAAAACTACATCAGATTAATCATTCGACTTGGGGAAGGAGGTTCCATCTACATCTACATCAAGTTGCATTGTGGGAGAAAGAGTACAGTGTGCCATACCCACATCCTGCAAGACGGTACTTAACTAAAACCAACAGTGCAGGTACAAACTAGAGCTGTCAAAATTGCTCCAAAATGACATTCGAATATTCGCTCTAAAAAAACCCATAGGTTCGAACCATTCAAATATCTATATTTACACATTATGTCAATAACAGGTGGACAAACTAATACAAAAAGATAACTACTTGTATATGTATTTTTATTTAAGATATAACATGCCTAAAACATGAGTGAGTGCTGAACAAGACTTGTGCGAGCAATTAAAGGTCCCGACTCTTGTCCCTAATATAGGCAGGCTTCATTCAGTGATTGAAGCAAACATTATTAACATTAATTGAAGTTAAAAACGAAAAAGTAGTCCACTTACATTCTTGGCACTTGTATAAAAAAAGAGGAAAAACTGCATTTTATCCCAGTGTCACTGATTGTCGGGCTCTTTTAGTCCACTGTCAATGTAGGGTCTTAGGCCTGACAGGATATTTGCCAAAAGCACAAGACAGTCCACATGAGAAGAAGACAGTTCACATGAGAAGAAGACAGTTCACATGTGAAGAGGCCCGATCTCTTTTATTCACTGTATTCCCAGCGGAGGAAAAGACGCGTTCAGAGCGCACTGAGGAGCCGGGGACTGAAGGATTTCTCTCTGCAGTCTGCTTCACGCTGTGCATGTGTGACTCCTATGACCTGTCCCTGACCCGTCATGCAGTGCGCCCACTCGCAAAGCAGCCGGCGATGTGTTTTTTTCCAATGTCGAATATTAATTTTCACAATCGAATCTCCGTTTTCTTTTTTATATTCAAAATATATTCGAATTTAGAATATTCGTTGACAGCCCTAGTACAGACTAACATGGTCCTAACTCAATACCCTCTGAATCTCTCCTCTTAATCTGAATTAATGCAGACGAGTGATTCAAAGATGGAGATCATTTATCCTGTGTTGCTGAAAATGAAGCCACTTCCTCTAGTGTCCACTTGAGGTGGGTGAGTATCAGAGCCTGTATGAAAATACAGCAGAATTAAAACTTTTAACAGCCTGGCACAAAAAATGGTAATGCTCCATGGCTCATTCCTTTATTTGTAACAAATACAAGGATGAGTTACTTAGTCAGAGCTCTGTCCACGGTTGGTTTGACTGACAGATGGATGCTTTGTAGCCAACAACAGAGATTCATCTTGCCTGCCTCAGCTCCACCTCCTGTTTCCTGTTTCTGGATTAGCCAAAAGTTAGTTGGAGTCATTTCCAGTATGATGGGCTTCATAACACCTCTTCAGAAACAAATGGATGACATCACTGTGTGCATGTTGTATACAGTCCATGATTTCATCTTGGTACTTGGGCTCTTCCAAGCAGGGGAAAGAAGTCCAGATAGGCATGGCAACATTAGCATTCATATTGAGCACATGCTGAGCTGTGTGTTACTGATATATTCTGCATACGACTACACAGTGCAGCAGAGTGTAGAATGAAGATATTGTTACATTGAGCGAGACTAAACTTGTTGGACGACAGAGATATTTGTTACTGAAGTGGAAGATATCTGCCTCTGAAATGACAACAAATGTGTCACGTGGTTTCTTCTGCATGAGAACCAACGCTGCCAAGTCACATGCATGACGGACATCAGCTCGGTGTTTATGGAAACAACGTTTATTGTTCTGCTGCAGGACACAAGACAGCAAGGAAAACACAAAAAGCCTGGCATTTCTGCTTTGTCTCTGACATTTACCAAGGGATGGACAAACACAGGCTGTGTAACTCATCAGAGGCTCGCTCCAAAAACGCTTTCCGATTGAACTGTCACAGCGAGGCTCGGTGCCACGTTAAACCCTGTTTGTTTGTTTTTTCCTGTTTGATTTTCACTGTCTCACTCGGCTGCCATGTGTCCTGGCGGCCTGCTCGAGGACGGGCACGGGGACGCAGAGCCAATGAGTGTGGGTGTTTTATACGGCAGCGATGATGATGCACCTGGGTTTCTGTATCTGGATGAATTTCACAATGGAGACGCAGCGGTATCATCAGCTTGTATGATTCATTCATTGTAAATCAGAGCTCCACCATCAGGGAGAAACAACAGATATGTGTCTTTAATAAATCTGCTTCTGGCGTGAAATCAAACTCTGTAACCAATCTCTCTTACAATGACAAAATGATACATTTGAGAGAAGACAGATATCCATACCCTGAACAACATCCTCATCAGGAAAATGCATCAAGTCCCCCTCCGCATGGACTCATTTTCTATACAGCAGACTGTGTTTGGCTTCATTGTCACAGCAGAGAGACAGAAAATTATTTCAAAGCAATCTTTTTTATTGCTCTTTGTCAGTTTTTAATGAAATCACAAAGGATACTTCAGCCTTTAGACTTCTGTGAACAACTTAATCGTGCTCCTGGCAGCCATTGAGCGGATCTTATTTCACATTTCCACCCTCCATTAAAGCAACACCGCTTTCTGCTGGATTTCTATTACTCATCTAAATGTTTAAGCGTAACTCTCAGGAGCCGGGTTTTAATTTTCAAAGTTAGCTCTGTAACAAAACAACAATAACTCCCTGCCCGTATGTATGCATGATTAAGCTGCACGTGCTCAGTGGTTAGAGTTTAATGGTGTTTTGTTATATTATAGAAACTATAGAGGGGCTTTAATTACTCTCTGAGATCTACCATCCTATAGCCCAGCTCAATTACAGCAGATATTACTCTGCAGCTGAGGGAGTTAAAAACGTAATTTCTCAGAGTACTTTGCTGAAGTAAGTTTTCTTAGTGAATCATGGACACCATATCTACAGTAATATGAAGCATTGTTATTATAGAAGAAGTGGATTGAGCCCAAAGCGATCATATGTAGACTAGATGGATTGTCTAAGATTTATAACTAGCTCTGCTGGAAGATACTCAAGTTTCAGGTGCTCCCTCATCAGGTTTACATTTCAGACCCTGGAGGCAGACTGCGTATTCAGTAGGATGACGATTCAGAGGTTTCAGGTCGGGCCTGTAGGCAGATTGTCAGTCATCATCATCATGATTGTTCATAGTATCTCAAATCAGGTATGACTGTCCGTCTTGGTCCTTGTGGGTCCTCGGGTCGGCGTCAAGGCTGAATCTGGACCTCAATACTTAAGTGCAGTGCATGCAAGGGTGGGCAGTCGTGGTGCTGGCTGCTGTTTGGGCCTTTGTGATGGAGGATCTCTCCTCTCTTAGCCTGCATCTGTCTTCCACAGCATGTTGGAAGTCCTTGTTACAAAGTAGATCAACGTGGAACCTTTTGATGCTCATTTTGGTGTTGTCCTTACATACATTTACTTCCGGCCTTCCAAGGAACACTGTCCTGTCAGCAGCAGAGAGTACAGGACTTGTTGTGTAGGGAGGCATGAGTCGGCTTGCGGGAGGACGCCTGCATGTGACCTATTTCAACTTGGTGAAGCTGGTGTGTCTGCAGCCACTGCACTGTACTTGGCAGAGGCTTAAGTCCATGACTATTGGGGATGACTCTCTGTTGCAGCCTACATCTGCCTTTGCTTTTATTGTGACTATCACCATCTTATGCTGGTTCTACCATTGAGGTCTTATTTGGATAGCACTTTGTCTGAATCCTCCCCTCGACCACCATGGGTGATCGTGCTTGGAGTATGCTCATCTTTCTCCTCCACAGCAAGGTGGAGACCCAAAGGAAAGGTGGCAAGTCGGGATGACTATTGACCAACAACCCACGAAGTAGCTCTTCAGGATCCTTTGAGGCTGTCCCATAATTCCCATAAGCAGATGCTGTTTTCTTGGTTGCCATAGATCTTTGAATTTAAGGATGCAAATCTTTAAGGAGCCTGAATGCTGCCCATGTTCTTTAAACATACAGTACGTCTTTCCCAGCTGTAGAATTGTATATTCAACACAGACTGACGTATGATGCTGTCTTTAAGTGAAGGTAACCCCCCTTTGAGTTAAAAGTTGTAAAGGAAAATGAAGACAATTTGATACCTCTGCAACATAAATCCTGCAAAGAAAGAAAAATGACCAGTTACGGACCAGAAAGGAAAAAAAATGTCCAATTTAGTAGAGACTTGAGCCCCGGCATACAAGTTGCAAGGCATGCTCTTTACCAGTGGAGCTAGCTGGCTGCATTACCTTTAAAATAGGATTTGTAGCTTGGAAATGAAGGCATTGGGAGGTTTCATACTTTTGCAGAACAAATATATGGTTGCATGAAAGAAGGAAAAAGTGCCTGACCAAGGTTAGACCTGAACTCAGTGCTAGATCTGCAATCTGCTGGTAATAAGGCAGGGGTGTTACCAAGTGATCTCAGCTATGGCTGCTTTTTCAGGGGAGGGGTTTCCAGTTTCAACCTAAAGGTTCAACTTTTAAAATTCACCAAACTCAGGTCTTTACAGGACTTTCAGAAATACAAGTTTTTGTGGCTTGAAATGATGTAACATGAATGTTAAATGTCAGCACAGTGACACAACTTAACAGAAATCTTTTACCGACTGTGTTTAACCCAGCTGTAAGAATAAAGTTGTTCATGTTGTCCATAAAAATAATTATTAATGTCTCAATTAAAGCAGCAGAGGATCAATAAACACACGATACTTAAAGCTCTGCAAAACTGGATTTGTACTAAAAATAGGAACTCGGCTGACTGGAGGACATTTCCATTATTGGTACCCATGAGAGTATTGATTTGCTCCACTGGGTCAATATCATTGATCTGACTCACATCTCTATTTGTAGGGAATGTCCCTCCTCTGTGGTTTCCTGAACTTGAACTTGGGCTAGCAGTGGACATTGTCAATACGAAGTGGAGGTTTATAGATGCAATGCAAGGAGAAGTATGAGCCAAGGTCAAAAGTCAATGCATCAGTTTAAGCAGTGCAGATGAACATAGATCATTTACACTTAAAGATACTTCTCATGTGACATTTCATTAGCCGAGATGATGAATGTGTGTGCGTGTCTGTGTGGGTGTATCAAGCCTATTCTCATATCTGCCAGCTCACCCCAGCCAAGAGGGATTGAATGAATGGTCCTCCAAAATGGCTTTTCACAGTCCTCACTGGCAGACGCTTCCTCTGCAGCACAAAAAGCCTTCAGTAGAAAAGACAGAAGGTCAGTGCAACTGAGGGAAAGTGGTTTTCAGGTCATTCTGCAGCCTGACTAAATAATATTGACAACAGTTAATGACAAAATGGAGCCAACAGGCACGAAATGAAGTCCTCATTAACACCGAATCCTGTCAGAAGTCAAAATAAAACTGAATATGAAATGAAATTGTGATTATCAAATGTTATTTTTCACCAGACAGATGGCTTTTCTTCAAAGTTACTTTCATCCTGCAGCTTCTCTTGGGGAATAAATTATGGTAAAACATCTTCCTTTGCTTGCATTAAAGTCTGTTAACTGCCTTGCCCATGAACAACAATAACATGTTTCACACATTCAGATGTTCAAATATAACTGACAAAAATTCATTATACTTCATATTCTCAGGCTTTTCTCTACTCACCATCAGACGGTATTGTAGCCGAGTCACAAAACCCCAAACCAAGTCCAAGTTCAAGTTGAGTCCAAGTCACAAAAGAAGAATCCTTGTCAAGCCCCCATTGACGGTGTCTGAAGTGCCAGGGGCAACTCAGCATTTTTGTTAGCCACAATTTTTGTGTTTTATATGATTAAGTTGACTACATGCAAAAAATGACTTGAACTGGTTTACTTGCACAGGGGAGCAGGGGTTAGCCCTGTTGCCTCACAGAAAGAAGGTTCCTGGTTCTAATCCTTGACTTAGCGGGAACTTTACTGTGTGGTGTTGCATGTTCTCTTCTTGCACGCATGGGTTCTCTCAGGGTTCTCCAGCTTCCTTTACAGTACAAAGACATCCTTGTCAGCTTAATTGGTCTCTCTAAATTGTCTGTAGGTGTGAGCGTGTGCAATAATTGTTTATCCCTACAATGTTTAGACCTGTGATAGGGTACAACAGTCCAGGGTGTACCCCGCCTCTTGCCCAATGACAGTTTGGATGGATGTATGGATGTATGGAAGGATGGATGGATGATTTGGCAGTTATTCTTTTTCTGCAAGAGGTTGGATAAAATCAACACGTTTAACACCCCAGGTGTTTCACTGTAAATGGTGACCCTGTTAGCGGTGACCTCCAGCTGAATGTGTCTCTGGCAAATGCCTTTAGTTTCAATAAAGTTATATCTGAGTTTATCCTGACATTAGAATAAAAAGAAAGTCTCTGATACATTTGGGAGGACTCTTCCTGTGTTTCAACAGCTGCTGTAACCAGGTCATCCACTGAAGCATTAGACTGAAATATTCCAGTTTACAGGGTCAGTCTTTAAACTGAAACACTGGTTGCTTTGAAACATTATGATCCTGTCCTGATTCTGTAGAAATTGTGTTGTCTGCTCCACATGTTTTGTCACACCGTTTAAGTGCTGCTTCACAGCTTGTCCAGTTCTCATCTCCACCATGTTCTACAGCAAAACTGAATAATGATTAGGACCTTATACAAAAAAAGCAATATCAACAATAAGATGGTCTCTCAGTGAATAAGTCTGAGTCCTAATGTAGTCAGTGATGAGTCTGCTCTAAAAGCTAGGTCCCAAACTCTGCTGGTGTCCTGATCTGTCCTCCATGAGCACATGGAGGCAGCAGGTCGTGCCAGGTCAGAGCCTCATCTGGACCAGAATAGTTCCTCATTCCTGTGGGAGAAGTGCAGGGGGAGACATCAGACTGTCGCACAGGAATATCAAAGTGAAACCCTGTTTCAATGATTCATAGCTGTTGTGGATGCTGTGAGTTGGCACCAGCGGGACCTCCTGCATGTTTCAAATCTCTGCAGCCGACACAACTGCTTTGTAACAATCAGCTCAGTGTAAAGTGGATAAATTTGCATGTAAACGGTGCGCTCATGGACTAAAAACTCAAAAGAGAATCCATAATGAGGGAGTGTTGTTGGGAGTTATTAAAATGGTTTAAGGGGATTTATACAAATGAGAAGTTTCAATTGTTCCAAAAAGTCTTGAGGGCTCAGCCTAATTTTTTGGGAGCTGGAGGAAGAGCCTGATCACAGCAGCATATATTAAGTGTGAGGGCTTCTGTGAGAAAATGAGGGCTCCAGGAGGGCAGACGTCTGTGTTTGTTTCTAAAAAAGTAGACCGCCTGTGAACTCATTCATCTCATTCATCTGTGAGGTGAAGAAAAGCCTCTGCTTTATTCTCTTTCTGTGCACAAAGAAACGTCTTCAAAGCGGCCATGTTTAAACCAAGAACGTCTATCTCCATGGCTCTACAGCGCAGTTTCAATCAGAATAGACCTTTTTTGTTCAAACTTTAACTCTGTCTTTGTGCATGCGTGCTGGAAAAGTATGAAACTGCTGCTCTACATTTCACTTTGGAGTGTCAAGTGTTTAGCTCTTGAGAAAAAGTTGCTGAAAAGGATGTGCTGTCTGAGCTGCTGGCTTTTGGAGAACCTGCCACGCTGAGCAGCTTCTGAAGAGTGACTGCAAATATTTGGGAGAATCCCTCAAAGTCTGTCTTGACTGCTTAGCCCTGGACCAACTGTGGGACTTAAAAAGGGTTGGAAAAAGAAACTTTTACTTCTTCTTTTTCTCTTCAGTGTCTCATAAACAAAGAGGGATACGCAGAATCTTTAAATGCAAGAAAGCCCTTTTCATTATTATTTCAACTGTACTCCTATTTTCATTCAAGTCAATAACCAAGGTCATGCATGATAACCAAACTAAGAGGTCACAGGTCGAACGGTGCATTTTTTAACCCCGCCTTATCAAAGCCAACTGTTATTAGTTTCCTGAGTTGTTTTTGTTTGGTTGTGAATTTCCTTTGTGGTTTAATCTGTCTTTGATTTCCTGTTTTATTTTGTAGAGCTAGAGTTATCCTTATGTCTTTCCTGTGGTTTTTGTTAGTGATTCATGTCTCATGCTTTATTATTGGTTACCTTGTTGTGTTCTTTGGTCCTTGTGTGTATAGTATTTTATTTTGTAGTTTTTCCTTGCGTTTCTGTGTGTTAAGTCTAGTTTTACTTCCTGTGTTTTCCCTCCTTTGTGATCGTCTTCACCTGTGCTTTGTTGTCTTACCTGTGTCTCTGTACTTGCTACCTAGTGTGTGTATAGTCTCTGTGTTACCTCCAGTCTTTGTCAGATCATCTTCATTCTTTCTGAGTCTCCGTGTTATTTCCTGCTTCGCTTTCATGTTTCTTGTGAAAAATTTTGCTAGCTTTTCTTTGCTTTGGATTTTGGCTTTTTTTTTAAGTTATATTTTTCGGGCATGTTTGCCTTTATTTGATAGGATAGCTGAGGAGATACAGGAAACATGTGGAGCAGAGAGCGGGGGAAGACGTGCAGCAAATGGTGGCGGCCGGGAGTCGAACTAGCAACTAGGGATGCTCCGATCGATCGGCCACCGACCATAATCGGCCGATTTCTGTGAAAAAGTACATGATCAGCGTTTGCCGATCAATGCCTTTCATTGCCGACCACAAAAAACCATCACCTGTAGCTCATACTTGACAGCCTGCAGCCCGAAGAGGACCTGTGTGTAGTGTGCCCCCTCCCCCTTTCCTTCTCACTGTGCAGGCGCGCAGCGGCAAACCACAACAAACATGTCTGCCGTGTGGAACTTTTAGACAGTCTGTGAAAGTGTAAAGTTTGCATCCTGCAACACATGCAACGAAAAAATACCTCGCAGGGGAAGCACGTTAAAAAAAAGCTTCAACACAACCAACTTAATAAGACATTTAAAGAGCAAACACTTGGCGGAGTATGGTGAGGTTTTGAGGCTCACGGCAGTGAATGAAAAGAAGACAGCCGGAGCAGCATCAGTCAGACGGCAGCTAACACAGCCCACGGTGGCAACACTCGCCTGTATGAGCGTGACAGTCAGAAGGCTAAGCAAATAACCCGAAAAATAATTGAATCGGGTTAGATGAGCCTTTCTCAGTGGTGGAAGACACCGGGTTCCACCGACTGCTCTCTCACTTATAGCCCCGCTACGTGCCACCGGGATGTAAATAATTCATAGAGACGTAGCGCTGCCAGAGCTCCACCAGGCAGTGTACTCTCACATCGAACGTCTCCCTAAAGAAGGAATCCCATTCTCTGTAAGTTTCACGAGTTTCAAACATGGCATATTCTGAAAGACAAACTTGTGAGACATATTGTCTTTTATTTATTTGACTTTCTGCACTATTTAGCCTGTTGAGAGCCTTAATGTTTCCATCTGTTAAAGATTGGGTTACTGATAGCAGGTACATTTAAGTGTCTCTCAGTTGTCCTTTTGACTGAATAGTTGCTGCATTGTGCCTGCAAGGTTTTTGTATTTTTTCTCTTGAAGAAGTAAGAAAAAACATGATTTTTTTTTCTAAATAAAGGTGATTTTTATGGTTCCTTTTTTCCCAGTTCATGTAGCACTCACCATAACTAAATTGAAAAATTTACAGAAAATCCATGTGATCGGTATCGGTGATCGGCAGTGATCGGCACTCATGGCTGATCAGTATAGAAATCGGCAGCATAAAACCTGATCGGAGCATCCCTACTAGCAACCTCTGTGATGAGGACTATAGCCTCTGTACATGGGGCCCACTTGGACTGCTAGGCCACTGGAGCCCTGGCTATTGGCTTTTTGATTAAATAAATCTAACTAACTCTGCACATGGATCCTCCTCCTGGTTTTTACCTATTGTGATAATTAGTTGGCTTTGTAAATTTAATGACCAGGTTTTAGCTGCATTATATATTCCCTCTGTTCATATCAAGTCTTTTAAATGACTATTAAAACCCCCTCCTAATCTGTTTTTAGTTTAAGTGACAACAACATAGTTTGCTTGGGTACACACCGATGAATTGACTGACAGTACTAACACCATGACATGCAACAACTGTTTTTCTGGTCACAAAACCAGCGACCAATCAGAGACCATGGGTGGGACTACAGCTGTAGTCAAGATGTAACAGAACCAAGGAGGCAAAAGCCAGTATATCAGCCTGGCTTTGAACTTAAAATGGGATTACAGTATATTCAGTTTGATACAGAAGTTTATGAGGTTAAGGGAAAGTCACAAAGAGATGGAAACTGTGCTAAAAAGGCAATATCATGGGACATAACACAGACGTTGAATTCATCATGCACACAACTTTTAAAAGTGATGAATTTTTGATGTTTTCATGCTTTTTAGTTTATTTCTTACAAGACTAAAACAAAGAAAGATAACCTGGATTCAAGAGAGACCATATTTAATGAGCAGATCTCAGATCTGAAAGCTTGCACTGCACAGCCAAGTGTTTTATATTTTTAGTTTGCATGAAGAAATTAACTCTACAGATGCACATTCAAAGAGCTGACTGCAGCCCAGATTCCACACAGTCTTTGTTCAAGACTCATGTGGTCTAACCCAAACACAACCCTCCTGCTCAGGTCAGTGCCTTTCTTTCCCCCCTGAGCTCATCTGTCCTCTCCACCCTGAGCTGCGGTGTTACAGTGAACACGGTCTCCTGCAGGTTGTTTAACACTGGAGGTGTCTTTAAGGGTTAGCTGGCAGACAGCCAGAACAGCAGCCTGCTGCCTGGTGACAGCTCTGTGTCCATTAATGACTTATGAATAAGTGATAACGTCTTAATTGAATTAGGCAGCTCGACAGTGACATGGCTGTTCAAACACCTTCTCTGCAGTCAACATGAATGATGACGTTGAGGGAAACATTTCTTCACTGAGGTGTTTTTAAAGAAGGCGGCCTGTCGGGAAACAGTGTTCTATAATAGGATGAAGATGTTGAAGATGATTGAACCTTTAATCTTTGTAATGCACACACGTTAATTCAATTTATGTGCAGAAAATACAGTCTTTATACCACTGTGTGATTCTGACAAACCTGACATCTTGGCTGTAGTTAGTGCTGTGGTATAAGTCCCTTCAGTGACCTTTAGATAACATGATTATGTCACATTGATTCATAAATCTATATCTGACCCTCCGTCCCCTTCACAGTGGGTAACATTGGTAATCTATAAAACCAAGTTTGTCCTTTTGCTCTAAATAATTTTGTTTCTGTGTTTATATAGAAAGGTTTCCATCAGAGCTGATAGTCAGGCGTTCTCAAATCCACAAACTTACATTAAAAGAAGAAAACTGTCATTTACTATTTATCTGTTTATGAGTTCAGTTCATAAGATGAAGCTGTTGCAGTCGTCTCAGAGATGGATCGCAGCACAGCGCACTGATTTAACCTTTGTTCTAGGCTGCAGCTGATTGCAGTGATCTTATGGAACACCGTTGTGTTTGTCACTCAGAGGTGTCATCAGTCGTCACTCAGACAGCCTCTCAAACATCTTTGTTTACTTCAAGGAGGAAAAGGCTGCAGTGTTTTTTATATGTTTGTCACAGAGACAGAAGTGACATGCGACAGTGTGACACCGCTTCAACTTCAGCCCGTCACTTAGATGACACAAAGAGCAAGGCACTGAAACCTGCTCCTATCATTCTGTCAGTCCCTCCAGGAAGTTGTGATTTCGCGATCGCAACTATCAACGCAAATTGAACCAATCAGCGCGATTTTTTCACGGCCTTGCAATTTTATACAATCACCGCAACTTTCTCGCAACTTTGACCAATTAACTTAATCTCAGCCCCTGTACGTCATCAGTTTTGTCATCAATTTCACATCCTAGGATCATAAACATAAGTCCTCACTTGATCGGCACTTTTCAACAGCAAAACACGCACAGAGAACGGGGGAAAAGAGGGGACAGCAGGCAGGACAAGTGACCATGACAACATTATTATTTATAGATTGAGGGGCTCAGTGTTAGCTTGGTCTCTACCTGCAGCAGGTGTACTTCATGAACCAGCTCTCCTCACCTCCACGCATCTGTCTCATCTTCATTGATGATTTTTACCCCCCGGTGTGCGTTAGTGACAAAGACACAACCGGGGGACGTCTGTTTACTATTTGATGTTTGACGTTGTTGCCGCTATTACCGTAAAAAGCTCTGCGTCTACAGCTTGATTTAATCCAGTTTGGTGAAACATCAGACACCTTTAGTAAGTTTTGATCAACTCCTGGTCAACAAAGATGCAGATTCATTTCAGAGTGCGTGAACTGCCTGTCAAGTGCCTCTGTCACTGCGAGGTGCATTCAGGGACCGTCGTAAATGTGCAATACAGCCCTTTCATGGCATTTTTCTGTGAATAAAGAGAATCAAAACACAGTCACAGTGGCCACATCAAGAATGTTTTCTAAAAACAATTGTAATTTAGCGTATTTACTGGCCTCTGAGATGTTGTTAGGGGAAAAAAGCAAAAAAAAAATCGCAACTTTCACCGCAATATTTTCTAAAAGCTGTCGCAAAATCAGGCTTTTTGGGCCGCAAAAATCACAAAAAAATCCCGCGAAATCCTGGAGGGACTGATTCTGTGTGTGGATAAATGTGTGTGTGCTGGGAAAAAAAATAACCCAATGTTAGTGACAGTTTCATCAAAACTGTTGCTGCTGGGAGACACGTAAAACTACTGTGATACTGTACATAAAAATAATAATCTGGTATTATTTAGAGAAATATACAACTGTTTATTGTTTTTAAAGTTCAGGCCATCTCTACTGATGATCTCACTGGTAGAGATCTATGGATGTGCACTGAAGGCCTAATATAGGAGGTGGAGGTAGCAAACTTGAGATCAGCCATGCTTTAGTTTGTGGACTACCTTCTGAAAGCCCTGGTTCATTTGTGTCATTACAATTTTGTATTATTGTTGATGTTGTTTTTTATTCTGGAGCCAGAATCAATCATCTTCAGATAAAAGGTTGGATCAGGGAGAGGTCAAGTGCTCTGAGTTCAAGTGCTCTGAGTTAACTATGGTGATATCTAGCAGGCCGGAGGTACCAATTGTCAATCAGAGCGGCCATGCTCTTATCAATCAATCAATCTTTATTTGTACAGCCCCTAATCACAACAAACTTTATCTCAAGACGCTTTTACAAACAGAGCAGGTCTAGACCACTCTGTCAAATTATGAACAGAGACCCAACACCAAGAAAGGGTCAGACTCAGTCTGACCCCACCTTAATCCACCATGAGGACGTCTATGGCCGCTCAGAGGAACCTACGAGACAAGGGAGCTCAGGGACTCCAGAAAGGTCTATGGTTAGTGACTTTAATGGGACAGGTAGAGTTAAAATAAGTGATGGGGGGTTGGGGGCAAGGGGGTGAGATTGGATCCCAGTGTGTCAGTGCACCAGTTCCCCCAGCAGTCTAAGCCTATAGCAGCACAACTAAGAGATGCTCCAAGCCTGAGCCAGCTCTAACTATAAGCTTTATCAAAAAGGAAAGTTCGAAGCCTTATCTTAAAAGTAGAGAAGGTGTCTGCCTCCCGGACCCTGGCGGATGATTCCAAAGGAGAGGGACTTGATAGCTGAAGGTTCTACCTCCCATACTACTTTTAGAGACTTTAGGTACAGCCAGCAGGCCTGCATGTTGGGAGGCAATGTTTGAATTAAACTAATATCAAACAGGGACGTTATATGAACATGTTACCCTCATAAAGTTTTCATGGATGCAGAAATAACCTCTGGAGACTGATAACATGCTTTTGTATTAGGTTATGTTATTCTGCTGTAAGTTGCCCTCTTGTACGGGTCTGTCTGCTGATTGACTCGCTTTTGGAGCCAGCCTAAAGTCACATTCAACTAATTGCAATTGTTTAAGTTTCTGCATAAGCCCCCATGCATCCAACAGCATCAAAATCAAGTAGAACAACTGTGAGTCAACATCAGTGTGTAACCTCACCGAGTATCTGTCTATCGTCACGTGAAAATCAGATGATTGTTTCTTTCAAAGACCTACATTTTTTTTTTTAAGAATTGTTACATCTTTCCAATAGAAAAGTGGCCTTGTAGCTCTGTCAGAGCAGCAGGTTATTGTCCTTTGTTTAACATAAACAATCACAAATGAACAAGGTTTTAATGTCTGAATTCTTATAGTCATTAAGTCTTTCATATAAACCCCTGGAAATCTACCAAAGTGATGTTTTTAGCTGCGTATCAATACACTTTGAAGAGTGCATACCTCTGTGTGTGTGCACTGCATTAAGCTGTATGTAATGTTAAACTCCATCTCATTCCTAATGGCAGTATCAGGTTACATTTTGCAGGTTTACACCACCTCAGTGGCCCAGTGTTTCTCCATTCAATTAACATATAACTGCACTTCATTACACAATGATTAATGCTCCGGCATATTAATTAGATACCACCCCTTACCTTATGAGTAACGATGTGCCACGCTGCGTTCATGGGACTGGGAGCCGGCAAGTTGCTGCCACTTTATAACAAACAGAATCTGTCACAGGAGGGTTTGGACTTCACCCATGGGTGCCGTTGACTGTGTGAAGCCATTGAGTCGGGCAGTTCATCTCGTCCTTTCCGGTGCCTGGAGTCTGCCATGGGCAGCTGGAGTCTGGAGCCATTGTTTCTGAATTATAGCTGCTAATTATCCAGCTCCTCCTCGTGATGGGAATGCTAACAAATGGCCTTAATTTACATGCATGCATGCAGACGGAGACTGTGCACAGCCCTGATTACCTACTGTGTGCCCACATGTGTGATTAGGTTGCTTGATAATATTCATATCCATAACAAGTTTTCACCACTCCTTGAGCACATGTGATATCAATATTAGTGTTATATTTCACAGTCAACCCAAGGCTGTGTGTTCCTGGTCTACTCTTAGAGCAGGTAATACAATGCATTTTCAATTTTGGTTCATGCATTGACCAAAAGAAACTGTCCTCCACATTATGAAAAACATGTTTTTCCATATACGTACACATTTTAGTTATCCAGCCTAGCAACCCTAGAAAAGTAGAAATGAAAAGGCCTCTGATTTGCTTCTGTAGCCCACCTACTGGGGACCCATAGTTTCTACAAGGCGATTTGTTGCAGTGAAGTACAGAGAGCAGTGATGTCATCAGGCTTGCGTGCAAAACCCCTCCCACTCCTCTAGCATTTCTTCTCCCTCCTATGCTACTGTGAATTTGCTTCCATGTTGCAGAGACAAGATGTTAAAGTTGGAGTCACCACATAAAGTTGCACATGAAATACAAAAGAGTTGGAATGACACTCAAATTTTAACATACAAGTCAGAGACATGTTGTCGCAGAAGTCTCCTGCTCAGGGTCAGATTGTGGATCATGTCTAGTGTGTGAGAGTGGGTTCTTCTGGAGCGCTTACCATGTTTGTTGTGGTGTTTTTCGGCCCCTGCATTCACCTGAACCCTCCTCTCTCAGACACCACTCAGGCAGCCGTTCAATGCAGTGTCACAGATTCAGATAACTGCATAATTAATAAGGCTAGAAACTAGGGATGTTAATTTCAAGTATTTTCCGTGATCAATCTTTGGAAATGTTAACAATCAATTATCGATTAATCATCAAAAACATCAAAAAATCGTCAAAAACAATGCCAATGCATGTTTTCCCCTGAATCAAATTTTCCTTCACGACACAATGTATATAACTGACAGTATTGAATATCTACGGATCGCATTGAGGCGTACAAAACGTTAAGCACGCTGAATATCAACATGTGGAGCAGGCTCATAATCTCTGCGGACACACAGTCATAAAAGTGAAGGCTCAGACTTCAACAAGAGAACTGAAACAGAAACATATTTTAGACTCACATTGCATATGAACACAGTCAGGTGTCAGACGGGAGCAACCGGGTCATAATCAGTCCGGCGGCAGTGGAGAAAAAAACGCTCGTGGAGACCTGTCACTCAGCCTCAGCCCCCAGCTGAGTGTCTCTGCTGTGTGCAACACCTTTAGTCAGCTGATTCACATCGACACATGCTTTAAAGCTGGGGTTGGTAATCAGATTTAGATACACTTTTTGTTATACTGGTTAAAATAATCTTTATGTCCTGATGGCAATCAATACATAATGTGTTCCTAAAAAGGAGTGAAAAAAAACTGCTATCTACAGCCGGAGTAAACCTGGGAAAACACCAACCAATCACCGTTTTTTGGCTCCCCAAATTTTAAACCAATCAAATCCCGTCCAGCCGTTCTGCCCTCCTCCTGCGCGTACATATCCCCGGCGTGTACTCCTCCGAGTCCGCGTCTCCTGCCTCTGCTTCCCCTGACTCTATTTACTGCCCCTCTCGCTCGTCCTCAGGCCTGTCCCCTCTGACCTGATGAGGTGCTTTGCTCAGGACTGTAGTCCGGATCAGAGTCTAAAAAGCTCTCACCAACAAGCAGAATAATTAATGACGTTCAGTAAGTCCTACAGAAAATATATATGTATTGTAGCGTCCGTCCGGAAGCTGTAGGGATGACGAGCCGATTCGTGAACACGTTGAGTTTTAATAACCGGTCACTGTCGGCCGTGATCACGCCAACCAACAAAACAACAATCAATGTTTGAATGAATGAAGAACTTCTCCTCTTGTCTCTCCTCTCTCCCACTCGCACACTCTACACCTCTCCTGATGCCTTCACTGACTGTCAACACTGTAGGAATTAAGAACATCTACACTGAACATGTTTAACAAACAGTAGAGTTGTTACAGTATTATATGTGTTAGAGCTTTTCTCCTGATATCGTGTCACCGGTACAACTGGATAATGCTAGCATGATAGTTGTGAGTACTAACAGCAGCCATGATTGTTTGTGTTTTTAACTTTCACTATGATAATGTCTTGGTTTTGAATCAGTCACTATCATATGGTCGAGAATCAGCGGCGCTCGTGCATGTGAGCAGGGGGGGGGCGTCGTTTTGGAGGAGCTCCGAGGGGAGGAGGGGAGGGGTTAGATGGAGTCATGAGGAAAAGCTACATTCAAATTTATGCTGGTTTTCCAAGACTACCAACCCCAGCTTTAAACTTAAAACACCTCCATGAAAGCTGAACCAAATATGAGACCACATGATGTTTGTTCCACGTGATAGAAAATCGTTCAAAAAAATGTGATCGAGTAAGTTCTTAACAATCAATTAATCGATACTCGATTAATTGTTGACATTCCTTCTAGAAACTGAGAGGCTGCAGGATTAAGACATGTTGTAACCAGCTAAAACAAAATGACATGGGACCTTTTAAATTGTAAAATTTAAATAACATTTTATTTATGTGTCTCTTTCACTGTGAGAGAGCGGACACTGATGTTTGAAAACACATGGTATATCCAAAGAAGAATCTCTATTTTGATGCATTGTGGTGTTTCTTAGTCGTTTTTTCCTCTTTCGAGGAAGAATATGTTACTGATCCTGTAAGACACTAATATAGTCCAACACATCCAGTCGAACAGATGCAAATGTTAGCCTCTTACATCGTTGAAAATCCTATTCAAGTAGAAGACAATGTTCTGCAGCTGTTGTTGTGATTCCTGCTGGTTTGATAAAAACTCACTCATCATCTAAGAGGTTTATGAAACGCAGCTCTTGTTTGCAGAAGCAGCCTGTGTGAGTGTGTGTGCGAGTGTGTGAGTGTGTGTGTGAGTGTGTGTGGAGGGAGGGGAGCTGGTGGACCGAGAGTTGTGCCGTTTTGTACCAAGCAGCTTCTTTAAACCAACGGGGAATAAACAGAAGGGCACATTAACCACATGTGTTTCTTTCACGCTGGCTGCTCTGCATTAGCGTTATTACTAAATCGTATTATTCTTTTTCCTGCCATTATTTTCTTATGTCGAGGTTTGCTGAGCGTGCTTTTTCAGCTCCGTTATAGCCTCACTGTAGATTCATTTAATTAAACTCATTCACAGGAAGCAATTCACAACATCGGTTTTGCTCTGCTGACCGCTGTGCTGCTGCACCTGAGCAGCTGTTTACTTGTTACTGCAACCAAAAAGTTGCTAAAATATCTGAGAATTGTGCCTCCATCCCGTGGAGAAGCTTTATTTTATTACTTCAGAGCTGTAAGCTAACTGAATCATGTTGTGGAACACAGTTGTTTTGTTCGAACATCCTCCTTGTGTTAACTTAATCTCTACACTGAGTCACCTTCCTTTATTTCCTCTGGGATCATTTGACTGTAAACTGCTTGACTAAGAAAACGCCAAAGCTCCCATAACAGGTCTCTCACTTGCTGACTAACTTTTCCAAGCCTTCAGTTTGAGCCAGAAAGAAAAACCTATTTGGATAAGTGTGGAGCAAGATCAGGCGAATAACTCTGCACTGCACTGATTCCACAATTGACATGCATTAGTCCCACAGTCACCTAACAAATCTGTCCTGCCAATTTGGTGGTCTATTTAAGCTGCAAGATCTCCAGTCTCTACTTCTGCTCTGCCTCTATTGCCCTGCATTAGTGCTGCACTCAAACTTCAAGTCCCAGCACCTTCCCAGCATCCACCTATTGGCTCTGACTTAACTTTTCTCTCCACTCCTCAATTTCTGCACATAAAAATCAAACTTCAAGGAGTGATGAGGTTAGAGCTTGGATGTCAAACTCAAACAGTGCTCTGCTGATGCAACAAACATTTCAAACCATTTAAACATGAGTTGTCTGACTGAAATCCTTTACATTGCTTGTAAAAGACAGTGTGTGCGCCTGTCACACTGTGTCTGCAACACACAGAGATGAGAGGTGGTGTGAAGTTATTCCGCCTCTAAATCTGGATTCATACTCCTGTGTCAGATGCATGGAGCAGCATAGGTTTGTGTAGCCCTGTTCCTTCAGAGAAGCCTACATGTGCAGCCTGATTATGTGCACCTACTCAGAAATGTAACCGAACAGCAAGCCCAATATTTGATCCCTTTCTTTTCTTCTTTGCAATAACTGCACTATGATCAACAGCTTTTTAACATTTATCTGCTCCAACCCCAACATCATACGATCAGATCCAGTGGCTATGGTTTCCTGTGCACAAACAAGCAGAGAACAGAGCAGGACCACAAACTGGTGCTATGACTTGCATGGAAATCACACTGCAAACACACTTTAGGCAAGGTATTTGGAGCCACACGGACACCCCAATGCACAAGCATGTTGTCCTGAAGACGGCATAGACCACTGCAGTGTAACCAAGCAGCAACCTCTGGCTGCAAGAATTGAAGCAAATGAATAAGTGCTAAAAACTGCATTTAATGAAGACTATTTTTACAGCAGAAATAAACATGTTTACAGCCTGGTTCAAAAAATGAGTGTAGTCTGAATAGCTAATTTCTCTTTAGACACACACTGTAATAAGAAAGTAATATTACAAGTTTTTAGATGATTAGAAGCACAGCAGACTTGATTGACAGGCGGGGACACTAGCTGTTGGCGAGGAGGCTCAAAGCCTGCCTCCTTACCTCACACTAGCTCGACAGAAGTTATGTTGAGTTCAGCATTTCCAATATGGCACCTGACAACGATTGGCTTCAAAACAGGGCTTCAGAAACAGATGTTTTTCTCACCTGCATTGCGTCCTCAACACCATAACACAATCTAAGAGTATGCAATTGAAAAATGGGACAATGTAAAAGTACAGCATAGTGATTGTGAAGCTTCGTTGTGATACTGTGGTGTGTAAAGAAGGGCTGTTCCTGTTCTTTTAACTCGTTGATGTGTTGCTGTAGTAGCCGCTGTTAGCATTAAGTTCTCTTCATGACTCTAAGTGGAACCATAAAACACAAAATGATGCTTTATTAAACACAACTTGTTATCAAGTCGGTGAACTTGTGGTTTTTTTTTGTTGTAGTCCCTAACTGAACCTTTCTGGTAGATGTTCAGTCCCTCCAGGATTTCGCAGGATTTTTTTGTGATTGTTGCGGCCCAAAAAGCCTGAATTTGCGACAGCTTTTTGAAAAAATTGCGGTGAAAGTTGCGATTTTTTTTTTTGCTTTTTTCCCCTAATAACATCTCAGGGGCAAGTAAATACGCTAAATTACAGATGTTTTTAGAAAACATTCTTGATGTGGCCACTGACTATATTTTGATTATCTTGATTCACAGAAAAATGCCATGAAAGGACTGTATTGCACATTTACGACGGTCCCTGAATGCACCTCACAGCGACTGATGCACAGTCAGTTCACAGCACTCTGAAATTAATCTGCATCTTTGATGACAAGGAGTTGATCAAAACTTACTGAATGTGTCTGATGTTTCACCAAACTGGATTACATCAAGCTGTAGATGCAGAGCTTTTTACGGTAACCACGGCAACAACGTCAAACATCAAATAGTAAACAGACGTCCCCCGGTTGTGTCTTTGTCACTAACGCACACCGGGGGGTAAAAATCATCAATGAAGATGAGACATATGCATGGAGGTGAGGAGAGCTGGTTCATGAAGCACACCTGCTGCAGGTAGAGACCAAGCTAACACTGAGCCCCTCAATCTATAAATAATAACGTTGTCTTTTCACCCGTTCTCTGTGCGTGTTTTGTTGTTGAAAAATGCCGATCAAGTGAGGACTTACGTTTATGTTCCAAGGAAGTCAAATTGATGACAAAACCGATGACGTACAGGGGCTGAGATTAATGTAATTGGTCAAATTTGCAGGAAAGTTGCGGTGATAGTAAAAAATTGCAGGGCCGCGAAAAAATCGTGCTGATTGGTTGAATTTGCGTTGATAGTTGCGATCGCGAAATCGCAACTTCCTGGAGGGACTGGATGTTAGAGAATGAATGAAGTCTCCCCCTGCTGGCCTTTAGATATAATACTGTTTCTTTATTTGCTTCCCATTTAAACTAAGAGGACATAACAATGACTTTCTGACTCGACTGCACAATCAGACTCAGAGGAGAAAATATGGGTGAAGATGTTAGCTCGTTCATTCATACCCCGTTCTGTGAGACCAAGCTGCTCCTTTGTTTAGAAACTACTCTGCAAACGTTGAATGCCAAAATGCATTCCAACACTGATACCCTTATATTAACGAGTGTGCTGTGACTGTAGACACACCCACTGATTGTGCAAACCAGGATAAACAAAAAGCAAACCTAAACAAGGCTGCACATTAATCATCCACTTCCCACTCTGATGAGAAATAATGGCGCCGGCTTTTTAATCATAATTAAATTGGCGGGAATTCATAAGATTCCCGACGTGTCAATGTATCATGTTTTGGGAGCTTAGTTCCACTTGACAGGTTCTTTCTCTCTCCCCCCCCCCCAACATCGAGCTCTGGAGAGTCCTTTCAAGTCCTCCCTGCTGGCCCTGTTTGTGATGGTGGATTCGGTGAAGAACCACATTGTCTGATGTGTGGGCTGCACTCCAAGTCTTTCTGTGCCTGAACACACACACATACAGAAATATGGTGTAATTACAGCAGTGCCTAACCCAGAAAGCAATGATTTGAACGTTTAATCCTTTAACTATTTAGTGATAGCATCAAGGGAGCCACAAATCATCCTCTTGTTGAAGGGGGTTACATTTCAGAGAGAGAGAGTCAGTGATAAGACAGTTCTGCAGCGAGTCTGCTTTAGTACCGGAGTGAAGATAGCCCAGAACCAATCAGTGCCCAGTTTTCTACCTCTCCAATAAATAAATGATAAGAGCTGAGGTTTGTAAACACAGGAAGGGGGCGGGGTTGATGCTTTTACTGCTAAAGCAATTGGGCTCTGTATAAATAGTCTTTGGCTTTCTCGGGGTCTGGATTTTTATTCATTCATTCATTCATTTTAATTTGATGCTCAGACCATGATCACATGGTATGGAGCCACAGAACATAAATTACAAATAAGAAAACAATATAATGATGGCATACGGCATGTTTGAAGTACAACAGATCTTACTTAAACAATGGAAGGACATACTTCAGAGAAGCTCCTAATTTACAGATAAGTTTTGGCTTATCTGATTGCAAAAGCAGAATTAATTTAAACACAGAGGGACGTTGGAAACAATACCTGGGTATGAACCTCCCTCTATTATTCAGAATGCTTGTGTTCCTGCATTCAAACAAAATATGGTACTCATCGCCCACACGATCATCATTACAGAGATTACAAATCTTCAGATTTCTATCCAGGCTTTTACCTTCCCGTGACCTTAGGGATCCCGGTGTTATTCGTTCTAAAATTACAAATAGCCTGTCTATACTTCTGGTTTTCAAATAACAAATATTTTTCTAATTATATTTCGTTTAAATTGTACATATAAATCACATGATGTCATTTTATCCAGTTCACCTTGCTACTTTTGCAAAAACTGATCTTTGAGCCTCTGTTCAACAGCACGAGAGGTTTTCTGGCTTCTGTTTGTAGTCCAGTTTTGACAGTGGGGACCCATCATGTATGAGCAGGCTTTGCAGAACGAGCAGTCCATGTGGAGAGTAAAAGCAGGCAGAACACAATCCACTATTGTGACACCCTGACTTCCATCAGTGGTTATTAGATGAGACATTTTTATATCTATAAACCGATATCTTCATGCAGGCGCAGATCTCAAGACGCTCTGACAAACAGGGCAGGTCCAGACCGTACTCTATGTTCTATTATTAACAAAGACCCAACATCAAGACAGATAAGATCTCAGTCTGATCTCATCGTAATCCACCATGAGCAGAGCACTTTGCGGCATTTAGCAAGTTACAGCTGCAAGGACAAACTTCCTTTAACAGGCAGAAACCTCCAGCAGGACCAGACTCATGTTAGACAGACCGACCGAAAGAGGAATAGATTATTATGATGTTGTTGTTTCAGCAAACCCTTTAAATTGAAAGCAAATGACAAGAAAAAAAAATCCTATTGGGGCTCAACCTGCTAAAGTAAGCCAGAGTGAGGCCTGGAAACTGACAGCTACTTGAAACAGATGAACTGCTACTCCAAGAGATTTAGCAGACCAAGGAATGACAGTTTTGGACTCTTGCTACACCTGAATCACTGAAAAGTTAGCATCCATTCCAACAGGCTTATATCTCATTGCATCATCAGGCAATGAAAGACTATGATTGCTGATGGCTCCAGAATTGTTTCAGTAAAAACTCACTTTTAAGAAAATAATCAGCTTTGACAACAGACTTCTGCATTCTAAGATCTTCTCCAAAGTGCTCCTCTTCATCTCTAAAAATACCTGTAGAGGAAAAAAGACAGCATCGGGTCCATTTACTGAAATAAGAAGCTATTCAGCATGGAGACATTTGTGTTTATTCATTGTGTTTACACATTGCATCATCTATATTGTCATGAAAAGCACAAGTAGTGATCGTGGAAGTCCATTTCTAATGTATTGTTGTTTGCAGTAGGGACCGTTTGCATATTGCAGCGCATTACTGAGGTATATAATGTGGATAAAGTAGGCCTGTACAGTATTAAGGATGTTTTATGTGTTTCTTCTGAAGTAGCATTCATAAGAAGGGAGTCGGCATAAATTTGATTTAAAGATGATTAAACAGAGCGAGGGATGTGTAGGTATATAGAGGGATTAAAAAAAAACATCACCCTGCCTCCTGCAAATCACACCCTGCCTGAGATGATGTTCTAAATAAAAGCACTGCTCTCTGATGTATTACGTTAGTGCTTCATGCCGCCATCTGCATCATGTCAGGTAGTGAAAAGACCTGGATTTCCAAATTTTATCTCTCTTGATGTTGACGCCAAACGAAGCACCCCCCATCTGTCGCCGGCATCGCGCTCCTCTCAAACAATATTCCTTATCAGCTGAAAATCCCTCAACGTGAAGCCGAGCCGCAGCACCTGCAGGGAAAACAATCAGCGCCATGACTGTTCTATCTGACATGTTATCTGGCCCTGAGTGATTGGTTTCTTTTTCATGTGGACAGGACTGCAGCTACGGTATCTGTGTCGCTTTGAACACGCAGGGAAATTCCCATTGGTGTTTCTTTTTTATGTATTTGTTTATTTGCGGCTGCATGGACGTGCCAGGGCAGTAAACGCCTCTCCAAGCCGTGCTCACGTGATTTATCTGAGCTGCTGTGAAGCAGGTATGTATCATCTGCAGTCTGCAGACCAGCTGCTAACATGCCTGTGTATTCAGAACACCGCAGTGCTATTAAGAATCTGCTATTCCTGTTTATAATGCAGCTCAGTATGTTCCAGCATTTACAGGTATGAGCCACATTTGCTTCACACCTTCATACAGGCCAACTGTTTTCATGCAAACACAGATTTAATGCAGAGAGAACGAGGCTTGAAAAACACCTCGTAGTACATTTCCTGTGGGCTTGAAATGCTGAATTAAAAGCTGGTATGTGGATTCCTTCACCACAAAGAGCATTATGCTCCTCACACATTCTCCCTGTTCATTATACTCTTGAAAATGTGCACACAAGCATGAGAGCTTAGCACATAACTGACTGCAGAGGAGGGATATTTATCTTTTATGTGCCATGGATGAGAGCTGTGGCATCCCTTGTTTTCTGACGGATGATTTGAGCTTTGTACCAAGAAAGTCATTAAAAAGCGAGGCACGTGACGGATGGCTGATGTAATCATTTATATAAGATATGCAAGTTTACAAGAGAAAAAAAACATAGCATTTGTGAAAGGAGATGACAAAATAAAGCCAACATCCTGAAGGACAGCACACACTAAGGATTCTAGGAAGCTCTCTCGCCAGCTGCCGGCTAATCTAGCTTTATGATAATTCAGTTGAAGGTATATTTTTACATAACATAACTAAAATCACAGCAGGAAACTTTGCAGTTTACTTTGAGGGACACATAAAGACGATTTGAGTTTACAGCAGAAGTAAATAAGATGAGGGGAACATGCTGCTGCTGCCACAGGTTAGTTTAGACCTGTGTTTGTCTGATGTCAGACAGAGCTGAATGTAACACAGACTAGTTTTCACAATTCTACCTTGATGTCAATCTATAAATCTGATTATTTTGTCTGCTTTCTGTTTGTACTGCAAGACGGAACAATGCATCAACAAAGCAGGAAAACAAACTAGGTGTAGCAGGGAAAGGAATGTGATTATCTGCATATGTGCTTTAATTGCTCTTTATTTCGGGTCCAGTCCTCAAATCAGGGCTGTCATAAAATCAGATCTTCACCCCAGGATTAACATATTAGTTACATGGTATTACTGTATTATTTTTTTCAATACAGTAACAATAGTTCACGTTTTTTAAAAGACCACTTGATCTGCTCGGAGCGAAGCAGCAACCTCCAGTCTCAAAATATGAAGCCCATGCAGAATTGTTATAAACTGCAATTCATAGAGAATCCGCTTGAGGCTTGCTGCAGAAACACCTGAAACCACATACACACCCATTCAAAAAAGACGATCTTTGCAGCAGAAATAAACATGTTTACAGCCTGCCACAAAAAACGGCTTGGCTCTACGTAGCTCATTTCTCGGCACACACTGTTCAGGGGGTGAATTTTTTTCTATCGCAACAGTTCAGAAGATATTACGATTATGAGTTTTTGCCCAAATAAGGACATGACTGACTTGACTCCCAGTCAGGAACACATAGCTGTTAGGCTAGGAGGCTCGAACCCCGCCTCTTTATGTCACACTCTTTTGGTTGAGTTCAGCATTTCCAATATGGCTCCCGCTGACGATTGGCTTCAAAACAGCACTCAGGAACAGATGAGTGACGTCACGGATACTATGCCCATTATTTATACAGGCTATGGTCGGAGCCCTCAGGATCCGACACGCAAGACTTCTTTATTTGCTGGACGCCGGAGCACAACGCGGCAATCTGAACAGAGCAGATGGAGCGGGACAGGAAGTGAGGCACCAAAACAAATTTAAAACATCTGGTTGATTTAACTTTTAACCCCATTCTTCTAAAAACAACCTGAAGCTGACTGTTCATTTAGTTTTATTGTTCTCTGGGCCACATTGTTTATAAAAAAAAAAGCAACACTCTGTATGAAGTGGTTTGAGAAGTGTTTTCTTCTTTAGATGTATTGACTTAGTGGCCAACGTTCAATAGACCAAACCGCATGGCTCAGCCGGGTTTGTGATTCGTCTACTGTGCAACAAAGAAAGAGTAATCAAAAGAAACATAACAGCTTAATTACCCATGAAAGGTCATATGGAGACATTGTTTAACACTGCTAACACCCATACATACTGGGATATGTCTTAAAGAACCTTCCACACGGGGTTAAGAGAGCTTTTATCATAAAGACATGTCAGAGCCTGAGAGCGGACGAGCAGCCAAACAGACTCGTTGAGGTCTTCAGAGCCGAGAGTAAACATGTCACAGAGGGGCTGGGAGCCCAGTGGGAGAACCGGGGGGGAGCTTCTGATTGCTTTCATTATTCCCTCTCAAATCAAAATGTCAACCAGCATGAAGAAGTAGTCCCACTGTGTCCGCTGATAATTAGAGCATCCATTCTCCTGCTCCGGCTCTCTGGATTCAAGATTCAGAGAACATGAAATTCCAGTTTTTCCACTTCCTCCTCCTAATCTTACAGTATGTTCTGTCTGCACCATTTCAGATGCTGCAGTAACATGAGGCATCATTTCTGCAGAGTTCTTTGATATATATATATAAGTTCTCAGTATTTGTGGTGATATTTCTGTGGTGTTCCCACAAAGCACAAAGTTCAGCCGTCAGTCAAACAGTGTGGGCGACACTGTGACATTTCCTGTAAATTAATTTCAGTTTCTGAGCGAGCATTTATCAGCGAGCACCCTGAACAGGTGCCTAAAGTGAGAAAAAAATAACCTGAATGAGTCATACAGGCGCACAAGAAGAGCAGGCTGGTATTTGAAGATTTTGAAATGAAAGCACTAAACACAAGCTGTGAATGTTTGATTTGAGCTGCACTTCTCTAAAGCAGAGTAACCAAGTTCATTAAAAGAGGAGATGATGAAAAAATAACCGAGCAGAAGAGGATGAAGAAGCATGAAGTGATTCAGAGGGACGAGGACAAACAACCGCCTCCTTTCATCACTCCATGGTCTAATTCTGACATGGGCACATTGATCTGTTCTGTGACTACTTACGGCCAAATTCCAACAGATCTGTGTCCGGTATGTCTCCAATCCGGCAGATTGAAGCCCTCTGGATCACATACGCAAGACTGGAGTCAACAGGTCAGAGGTTTTCAGAGGATCAAAGCCCTTAAAAATCAGGCACCCTCGTATCTTAAAGAGCTCATAGTGCCCTCTTACCCCTCTAGAACTCTACGCTCCCAACATGCAGGCTTGCTAGTTGTACCTTAAAATCTCTAAAAGTAGTATGGGAGGTAGAACATTCAGTTACCAGGCCCCTCTCCTTTGGAATCATCTACCAGTCAAGGTCCGGGAGGCAGACACCCTTTCCACTTTTAAGAGTAGGCTTAAAACTTTCCTTTTTGATAAAGCTTATAGTTAGAGCTGGATCAGGCTTGGACCAGCTTTTGTTATGCTGCTATAGGCTGGGACTGCTGGGGGAACTGGCACACTGACATACTGGGATCCTAGCTCACCCCCTTCCCCCCAACCCCCTCATCACTTACTTTAACTCTGCCTGTCCCATTAAAGTTACTAACCATAGACCTCTCTGGAGTCCCTGAGCTCCATTGTCTCGTAGGTTCCTCTGAGCTGCTGTAGACGTCCTCCTGCTGTGGACGTTCAGGACTCCAGCTGATACGGACGTGCTAGACTCCAGCGGCAACAGCTTCTACTACTCGTCTCATCACTATCACTTCTCTCTCTTACTCCCCTCTATATGTCTTTCCAGACCCAACTCGGTCGAGGCATGATGGCTGTCTAACATGAGTCTGGTTCTGCCTGAGGTTTCTGCCTGTTAAAAGGAAGTTTTTCCTCACCACTGTAACTAGCTAAATACTGTGATGTGCAATGCTCATGATGGATTAAGGGGGTGTCGGACTGAGTCTTACCCTGTCTTGAAGTTGGGTCTCTGTTCATAATTTGACATAAAGTGGTCTAGACCTCCTATGTTTGTAGGAGTCTTGAGATAACGTTTGTTGTGATTTGGCGCTATACAAATAAAGATTGATTGATTGATTGATTGAGAGACAACATGGATGAGGGGAGGAGGAGGAGAATCCTTGATTCAGTAATTACCGCTGGAAAACCTTGGTCACATGACTCCAGCTGTCCGGTGGTCCTGCTCTGTGCTGTGCTCTTAAAACACAACCAGTGGGTGTTGACGGACGAGAGAGCACAGAGCCGGATTGGAGCTGGACCGGACACGGATCTGGTGGATGTCAGATGTCAGCCCCAGTAGCAACAAACTTTCTATCAGAACCAGAATTCACTTTTTCAGCTATTTGAGCTGCAGTTGTGTCCTCTGTTGGATGGCACCACACTGGCAAGACATCCCTCCCCATGCACATCAGTGAGCCTCATGACCCTGTTAGATTTCCTTCCTTTCACTTCTTATGATAGGTACTGACCAATGCAGACCAGGAACACTTGTTGCTTGTCAAAGTTGCTTACATATTCTTATTCTCAGCAGTTTTTCCTGCTTCCTACACATCAACTCTGAGCACATAATGTTCACTTGCTGTCTAACATATCCCACTCACTGACAGCTGCCACTGTAACAAGGTAATCAATTACATCCACTTCACTTGTCGGTGGTCATAATGCTGAGTCTGATTGGTGTAGGGTCTCCGGCCTTTTGGCTTTGGCTGCTTTGATAAAAACGTATGGGTCAGTAAACGGAACATGGTTTGAATGGCTCAAACAAATGGAAATCTGTCAGCTTCCCCTTCAAGCAATCCAGCTGTCAAGTTTTGTAAAAGTCGTCCTCAGTCAAACTTTGCATTAGGAACTCAGCAGTGAAGGAGCGCGCTCTGCAGCAGAGAGGACTTCTGTAACTCTGGCTGGGACTCTGTCGTTCCGTTGCCAGATATTTGGCTTGATTTGTTAAGCAAGGAGAGTACTATTGGGAGTAGAGGTTAACTCTTGCTCTAAAATCTAATGACAGGCTCTAAAAAGTTATTTCTGTGTTCATGATGTTAGAATCATTTCCACAGCATCTTGTAGTTTGGGGACCAAAACATGTTGAAAGCACTTCTGTGGTTCTCATTGGGTTAACCTGGAGCTTGGTCATCCTGGCCTTTGATTGGTTGGTTCTGTGACATGTGATTGAGTGACAAGGAAGTGTTGATGTTATACCGATCAAGTGTGGCTACAGTAAAGTGCTCTTGAGGAATTTATCCATCTCCATCCTGCTGTTTCTTATTAATAGAGTGATCTAACCACCACAAACAAATCAAAAATACTACAAAAAAGGCCCAAAAATGACCAATAATTATCACTCAGTCTCTGTGTTTTCTAAATTACGGATGGTATGTAGTGTAATTCTTCTTTTTAAACATGGCTGGTTTGTGGTGGATAAAGATCACAGAGAACCTCTGCATTAATTAAAAACTACCATCAGTCCCCAGACAATTCTAACCCCATGCCATTAGACATTTAAAACAATCAATGCAGGTCTGTTGGTGACCTGAGCAGCACCCAGTGAATGAATTTAATTTCTGTGCATGGAGCCGAGCAGTGTGCATGCTCAGCAGACCCTGCGGTTGAATAAAGCCCGGAGAACATAATCACAGTTTGTCATCGTATTAAATGCAGAGCAAACAGCATGAAGGAAACAAATGTGTTTGATGCATTCTTCATCTGTTTATTCCCCGTTGGTTCAGGAGCTGACAGATTGTGTTTGCACCACTCTCCCTAAGCTGTGATTTTAATATGTGCCTTCTCTTAGAGGAGCTTGAAGTGATCTGTGACCCCTAAGCAAACCAGCAAGCGATATCACTGCATCTTTCAAGAAACAAGAAAAGTCTCCTGAGTTTAAGAGACAGTCCAGGAGGACAGTTTGTCTGCATTACTGTTTTTTAATCAGCATTTTTGGCTTGAGTTTTTAGACTGTAATATTTTGGGACCACTTTTGTCTGTTCAGCAGATTTTGAAAGCTATTCATGTTTTTGCAGTAGCATGTGGTAGACATTTTTTGAGTAATTAAATAGTTTCTATAGCAGCTGATGACAGCTCTCTGACAGAAGCTCTGTTTAAACCAAGCGGCAACCTCCGGTCTTAAAATATGAAGCCCATGCAGAAGTGCTAAAAACTGCAGTTCATCAAGCGTCCACTTGAGGCTGGCTGCAGAAACACCGGAAACCACATTCACACCCATTCAAAGAAGATGATCTTTGCAGCAATAATAAAAATGTTTACAGCCTGGTTCAAAATATGGTTTAGGTCTGAATAGCTTATTTCTCAATCGACACACACCATACATGGGGTGAATTTTTTAGAGCTCGCTATTTCTTAAGATATTAAACTTACGAGGTTTGCCCAAATAAGGGCATGGCTGACCTGATTGACGGGCGTGCACACTGTAGCTGTTAGCAAAGAGGCTAAAGGCCTGCCTCTTTACCTCACACTAGCTCGGACAAAGTTAGGTTGAGTTCACATTTCCAATATGGCACCCTCTAACGATTGGCTTCAAAACAGCGCTTCAGAGACAGATCATACATACATAATTGAAGTCATATTTCCAGATAATGATTTAAAGGAAAAGTGAGTATGAGTTTCCTAATATTGTGCAGACATCAAAAAAATCGTTCCATCATCTCAGAATCAACAAAAGTGCTTGGCAATGTGAGTATCTGCAGAGAGCCTGCCCTCTGAACCTACTAAGGCATCAGTAGGTCATTCTGAAGGGTCTTGGCTTGAGAAACGGAGGGTTGCCTGCTCAAGTCCTGGCACAGATCAAAGAATACTAGTTGATGGAGAGGTGCAAGTTTATTTCCTGGGCACTGCTGAGGTGCTGGGTGATCAATCTTGTACCGCCCCCTCACTCTCACATCTCTGCATTCGTGTTCTTGCTGCTCCAGAAAATCGGACTTTTCTGTGTGAAACTGGAGCAGAAGGTATCCATGAAATGACTTGACTCTCCTGGCTCTCAGGTGCAGCTTTATGATGATGAATTATAACTTAATTTCACAGACCTCTGATGGTGCAAAACTCCAAACAGAACTTCCTCAGAGGTGGGAACAGCAGCTGTTGTGTTGTGTTATATCAGACCCACTGTGATGTGTAGTAATAAAGTTTGGCTCAGTTCTTCATGAGGGGAGGAAAAACAATTTGGCCTCCGTCCCCAAATCATAAAGAAGGGGATTCATAGTGAGAACTTGATTATGGTAGCACATTAGCCATGAACGGATAGAGCTCAAAGCCCATTACATTCAATTAGGGAGGTGTCGGTGCGCTCAACAAACTATGTTTGGAGATCTGTTCAAGCTGAGTTAAAGCTAGGGTTGGTAGTCTCGGAAAACCAGCATGAATTTGAATGTAGCTTTTCCTCATGACTCCGTCTAACCCCTCCCCTCCTCCCTCAGAGCTCCTCCAAAACGACGCCCCCCCGCTCACATGCATGAGCGCCGCTGATTCTCGACCATATGATGGTGACTGATTCAAAACCGGTCCTCACCAAAACATTATCATAGTGAAAGTTAAAAACACAAACAAACATGGCTGCTGTTAGTACTCACAACTGTCATGCTAGCATTATCCAGTTGTACCCGTGACACGATATCAGGAGAAAAGTTCTAACACATATATAATACTGTAACAACTCTACTGTTTGTTAAACATGTTCAGTGTAGATGATATTAATTCCTACAGTGTTGACGGTCACTAAAGGCATCAGGAGAGGTGTAGAGTGTGTGAGCGGGAGAGAGGAGAGACAAGAGGAGAAGTTTTTCATTCATTCAAACATTGATTGTTGCTTTGTTGGTTGGCGTGATCACGGCCGACAGTGACCGGTTATTAAAGATCAACGTGTTCACGAATCGGCTCGTCATCACTACAGCGTCCGGACGGACGCTACAATACATATATATTTTCTGTAGGACTTACTGAACGTCATTAATTATTCTGCTTGTTTGTGAGAGCTTTTTAGACTCTGATCCGGACTACAGTCCTGAGCAAAGCACCTCATCAGGTCAGAGGGGACAGGCCCGAGGACGAGCGAGAGGGGCAGTAAATAGAGTCAGGGGAAGTAGAGGCAGGAGACGGGGACTCGGAGGAGTACACGCCGGGGAAATGTACGCGCAGGAGGCGGGCAGAACGGCTGGACGGGATTTGATTGGTTTAAAATTTGGGGAGCCAAAAAACGGTGATCGGTTAGTGTTTTCCCAGGTTTACTCCGGATGTAGATAGCAGGTTTTTTCACTCTTTTTTTAGGAACACATCATGTAATGATTACCATCAGGACATAAAGATCATTTTAACCAGTATGACAAAAAGTGTATCTAAATCTGATTACCAACCCCAGCTTTAAGGAATAGACGCAGGCTCTCTTTCATTAATTAAATCATTTCAGTGGGGCCCATATTCTCTCTGGAAGAAGATGATTAATCCTCACACATTTCCCTTCAAAACATGTTTTGACTTCCTCTAATTATCCTCCAAAAATACCAAAAAAACTGAATGTAAACAGACATAATTTATCTCAACTCCCTTTCAAAACTATTTACTGTGCTATTCTAGTTCAAGTGTTTCAGCCTCAGCAGAGGTTTCATGTAGTTCAACAAAAACATATATTTATTCTATTCTTCTGCATATTAAATCCACAACCAGCCTAAAGGGATATTTGATAAGATGTGAGGGATGAACTGAGATACAATGCCCCAACCAGGATGTATAAAAAGCACTTAAACAAAATGATTTCAGTGTTCACAGTAAGTATATTATTCAAGTAATATGACAATTTTTTCAGTTAGGTAGTTAAACCTGGTGGGTAACAACAAAATAACTTGCTTAAGTTGAGAGTTAAAGATATAAAAGGACTTCAGAAAAACTGAGGAGACCTAAAATCTCTTGTTTACATTTATTTTGATCATTTTTTAAAGGAAAGGTAATTATTTTCCCTTTGTTACACAAGACATATGTAAATATATTTTATTTATAATTATAATAATAATAATAATAATAATACATTTTATTTTGGGCGCCTTTCAGATCACCCAAGGTCACCTTACAGATAATAAAAACATTCATCATTAAAACATCATAAAAACAAACAAACAAACAAACAAAGTAATAAATAACAACTGAAAACTAGTGAAGTGCAGAGAGTCCAGTTTTATGTATTTATGTATTTATTTTATTTTATTAAAACCAGCGAATTTGCTTATAAATCAACTTTGCAATAAGCTGGTAAGAAGCTTTTTGTGATGAAATAAATGTATGATTGCTTAATATAATTTAATTTAATTATTTAATTATTATTTTTTTTACTTTTAGTAGATTTTAATTTGTTTGTTTTTCTTTGCACCTCGAGCAGACAACCATGTTCCCATTGATGTAATGTTTTGAAATGTGTTGTACTGACAATTTGTCAAAGCATAACAAAAGAACTTCAGGAGACATCAACAATTATTAAGATAAATAGATAAATAAAAAAAGATGAATTAATAAAAAGATACATTTATAAAAAAGATACATTCATAAAAAGACACATTCATTAATTAATAAAGATATGAATTAATAAAAAGATCAATAAACTGGTAATAAGTGTCCCCTCCTCATTGAGCTAATCATCTCATCATTTGAGCTTCATCAGGATGAGAGCACACTTCACAGCTCTGTGCAGCAGAGGGGATGCAGATGGGTCATTTCCACAATTAGACACAAAACAAGAGCAAACTGCACAGAGCTGCAACACTATGTGGGCATGTTTGCACTTAAATATCACTAGAACAATCTGCTTTTAGATGGACCAGTTAACTGGATCAAATGATGCACCGTACAATCCAGCCTGACTGAATCCCCCCCCCCTAAATGTTGGATTAGTTCACTTGTGCAGTTTAGTACTTGAGCACCATGTCACACGTGTTTCACTGACTGCTTGTAGCATCAGGAGGCTTTTTAGTCTAAGCCAACCTAGAGACTGAAATGGACCATGATGTTTCAAACAAAGAGTAAAAGACACATTTCAGATCTGCTACTTTCATATTTTTCGCCTCATTCTCTCTGCGATTGCTTTCCTCCACTCTGCCTTTGGGGATGGATTGAGGTCTTTGTTTTTCTTATCACACCAGCTGTATTCCTCCGGAATCCAAATCTCTGGCAGGTTGATGAGTTGGAGCGGGAGCTTCATACCTTAAAAATGCAGGAGATAAGAGCACGAGGGAATCCCTGAATGAAAATCAATGTTCCCTGGACCGAGTCAGGGAAAGGAGCCAACTGCCTTAATTGTAGCTTCCCATGCAGGGAGCTTCAGTGGGTCAGGCTGACATCATTTTCCAACACAGCTTGAATGGAGATGAAACAGCACTACAGCATGAGTCTGAGCTGTGTTTCTGCTGGTCTCAGTGGTTTTTCCTTCCTTTTAAACCTGTTGTCAAAGAGGAATGGGATGTAGTGTTATCATCTGGAAATGTTATACTTATTTAATACAGTTTTCACTGCCTGCTCAGCTATTTCTGATCCACAGTGCGTGTTCACCTGCACTTTGAAACGATCAATGCTCTCTCTTTTTCTTTTCACTGCACGGCTCAGTGGAAAAGTTTCCCTGCACTGAGATAATTTCCTCTACGGGTTGATTCTCTCAGTGCTTTAGCAGCTTATCCTATAAAAGCCATTCCCCATTCATCAAACCTCTGTTGGCTTTATTGAGACAGAGAATAGCAGTAATTCACAGTGAGTAGTGATGCTTTAAACAAATGCATAATCCAGCCCTCACTGAGCTGCAGGTGTTCCAATAAAAGTCTGCTTCGTATGTTTGTGAGGGAGAGATCAGCTGCGAGCTCCTTTGGCGGCGACTCGCACGCACGTTTTGGCAGACGGCGTTCAAGCTGCAACATAATCACTTGTTGTTTTCCAAGAGCATCCACTCAGATTTCTGTCCGCGCATCCAGCTTTCCTCTGCAGATCCAAATGGGTCTTAATGAAAGGCTATTAACATGTGTCACACCCAATTATGTTCAGCATCCTTGTCTCTAATTGCAATCTGCCCGGCAACACAATTCTGGGAGATGTTTCCCTTCATTTCCACAGACCTCCCAGCTTGTGAGTCACATATTATGCACAGATTTTGGCTTCTCATAGAAGTGAAAGAACTGAATGATAAAGGCTCAAGCTGTGCATTTTTAAGTTCAATGAGAATACACACTAAAACATGGATGGACAATCTTTAAGTGTAATGCAAGCAGAAACGTCTGGTGTTGACAAATGAAGCAAAATGTGGGTAGGGCCTCGAGTGTCCACCTGGCTGACACCAAAAGCAAAGGACTCATTAGTCCCCGTGTGGAAGTGTTCATTTTCACAGCAGAAATAAATCTACAGGCTGGATCAAAATGTGCATGCAGGGAAAGTGCAGGGCTACAGCTGAGTTGACTGACAGGTGGGTGTATTGTAGCTGTTTGCAGTAAGCTAACCACAGCTCCTTCCTTTGCTTGCATCATTGAGACTACCTTCATGTTTTGCACAATCTACAACTTAACAAAAGCACTTTTTTTTAGATTGACCAAAACCCTGTCAAATGATTCTACATCTAGCCGACGTAATTTGCAGCAGCAACAATGTGATTGATATCAGTCTGCCACTTAATTTGGAAAATTTAAATAACAGGAGTAAACAAATTAACTGCAAGAACCATTAGATAACTACTAGACAGGTTGCAAATTAAATTCTGTACCGACCGTGACGGCAGCAAGATTAAAAAGATAAAAAGCATAACAAGAAAGTTGTGTTAAGTAGCAGCAAGAGGGGCTTCAGTTTTGAAGCACTCGTGTGAGAGGAACCCACAAAGATAAGACAATGATGGCTGTCAATGCAGGTTGAGGTCTACAGAAAAGGCCTTCCTATGGAGCTGCATATTTCTGTGCAACACCCCTGAGCTGCAGCATTATAGCAGGATGATTACAGCCAAAAAGAAAATGTATATATCACTCACTCTAAAGAAGCTGGTCTTGTGAAGTGTCATGAAGTCATTTGTGATTAACAGAATGAATAGAGTTGTAGAGGAATGACTTGGATGAAGTATGTAAAAGGGTAACAAACGCAACAGGAAAAGTAAGAGGCAGGGATTATTCATTTATTTAGGATGCAGCCTTCATTCTCTTGGATGAAAGATTCTTACTGTTGGGAAAAAACTAAGCTAAAAGCAGACCTAAAAATTTGAGTGTGGATGTCTCAAGATTGCACAGAAGCAACTTGCCTGTAAGGAGAGAGGCTAACGCAGAAGTAGCAACGTGTCTGAGTGCAAGTGCATGATATTAAATGGCGGTATTACAAAATCTGACCACAGGATCTCACACTGAAAGCAAGAGCTCAAACTGAGAGGCCAAGCAGTGCTTATCTCACGTTGTGTATCATATTTCTTTCCTCCATAGCTACTTCCCAAACATTCACAACTGCAGTTGCTTCCCATCAAAACCTGATTAGATATTCAACTTGGTAATAAATATATACAGTTGTATTTTTAAGTTGACAGGGTGTATTTAGATGAAGGTCAATGTAGCAGAAAGTGTTGTAATCAAGCACTCATCTTAGCAGGAGACAGGGTTTACTAAGTGTCATACTGCAACTCTTAATTTACCCTTTGTTTGGATGAGCAAACATGGAGTTATATTCTGCTTTAAACGATGAGAAGCTGATACATGAGAGAAGTTTGACAGAGGTCACAACTCTACAGTAATTACAAGGTAGCGATGCACATTAGTCAACCATGCAAAAGCAGCCTGGTGGAGGAGGACTACATCTTTTGACCACACATTAAATCAGATGACGACGTACAAATTACAGTACACAGAACATGCTCGCTATCCCAAAGTTAATAACACTTCCTGACACTAAAGCAGGGCACAGTTCATGACAGAGTGGACTATAAAGATCTTTGACTCGATGAAGTGTTGTGGAGTCATTGCAAAGAAATGTAAGACTATTTTTGATCCTTTAGATCTGCTTTTAAGAGCACAAGTATAATCAAAACCACACAGTGCTTTCAACACCATCCAGCCCTGCCTTCTGAGAGACAAACTGCTGGCCATGCAGCTTCACCCGGACACCACAGACTGGATCGTGAACTACCTCACTGGACGGCCGCAGTACGTCAGAGTGGATGGCTGTACCTCTGAGGTGGTCATGAGCAGCACTGGCGCCCCCCAGGGGACTGTTCTGGCGCCAGTCCTCTTCACCCTCTACACCTCCGACTTCCGCTTCAACTCCGGTTCCTGCCACCTCCAGAGGTTTTCCGACGACTCCTCCATCGTTGGACGCATCAGTGAAGATGACGAGGAGGAGTACAGAGGACTGATAGAGAGCTTCATCGCGTGGTGCGACAGCAATCATCTGAAGCTCAACATCAGCAAGACTAAGGAGCTGGTGGTGAGCTACCGGAGAAACAGGAGGCCCCCAACCCCAGTCCTCATCCAGGGAGAGGAAGTGGAGAGGGTGGACTCATACAAGTACCTTGGGGTCCAAATAAACAATAAACTGGACTGGTCCACCAACACTGATGCCATCTACAGGAAGGGACAGAGCAGACTGTTCTTCCTGAGGAGACTCAGGTCCTTCAGTGTCTGCAGCAGGCTTCTGAAGACCTTCTATCAGTCTGTGGTGGCCAGTGCTCTCTTCTTTGCTGTGGCGTGCTGGGGTGGAGGTATCAAGACGGGTGAGGCCAGCAAGCTCAACAAGCTGGTAAAGAAGGCCCGCTCTGTGGTTGGCCTAGAACTGGACAGTCTGGAGTCAGTGGCTGAGAGGAGGTTGATGGACAAACTGCGAGCCATCCTGGACAACCCCTCTCATCCTCTCCATGATGAGCTGTGGCTGATGGGGAGCTCGTTCGGTCAGCGCATCATTCCACAACGGTGCAAGACTGAACGCTTCAGGCGCTCCTCTGTGCCCACCGCCATCAGACTGTTGAACAGTAATGGAGACCACAGACTGCACCATGCTGACCACTGACCCACCCACCCCCATGAACAGATCCATAACATCCCTGCTCTGTCTGTCACACTCAATCATCCCATCCTGAACTCTCTCTTGACTGCTGCTGGCATTATAATGTATAATATACTGTATTATATAATTATCTTGCTATATTATATTTTGTTATATTACATTACTATTCTAAGTACAACCCATGGTCATATTACATACAAATATTCTTTCTATTTATTGCTTAATTTGTCATTACCAACCATATTCACACCATGTCAACCTGTCACTACTGAAACATTTTTTAATACTGCCTGTAATTACTGCTATTTAATTTAAATTCCATTTGTAACATTATATATATCTAAATTGTACTCTAGCTTTATTTATCTATTTTATTTTACTTATTTTTATTTTTGTTTTATTTTTATTTTGTACTTATTTTGTACTTATTGAAACTTCTTTCTTGATTGTACTTATGTCTGGGTTGCTGTAACAACTGAATTCCCCCCCCCCCCCCCGGGGGATCAATAAAGTAATATCTTATCTTATCTTATCTTATCAGTAGCTCTTTCAAATGTCAAAACTTCCCTCTACACTGTCCCCATAACTCTTCTGTTTTCTAGAACAAAAGGAAATGTTAGATTGATCTAGTCTTAAGTGTATCACAAATTTAACATCACTGGAATCTTCTCAGATCAAACTCTAAAACTCTACTCCAAGTCAAAGCAGGATTACTGTAGCATGTATGTTATGCAAATTTAACTTAGTGAGTGTGTGTTATTAGGGCAACATGAAAGCATACAGCATCCACTTTTAGAGGATAAAACATGAGCAGATGAGTCATGTGAATGTAAATGTAGCGCCACATGCAAAGCCGGAGTCTCTTTGGGAGTTTTAAAAGAGGAAACCCACATCATCACAGATCTCTGCTGAAGCACCAGAACCACTGATGTACAATAAACCCTTTGTGTAAGCTCCGAACACTCCAGCGATGTAGGCGGAAATTCCTGACCATGGTACAATCTCATCTCTTCTGAAGCACCTGAAGCATCTCTACTGCCGAAAACATAATTTCACCTTCTGCTTACTGTGCCTCATATCTTGAAGCAGCCTAACAAAGAACACACAGTCTTTTGTGTCGTGGGGATTTCTTTTAGTGGGGGAAACAAAAGGCAAGGAGCCACTGTGAAGACTTAAAAAAGAAACTGTTAATTGGATTAGCAGTTGAAAGAAATGAATATAAAGCCCTGAAAAAGAAAATATAACCATGGCTTATTATTTTAAATCCTATTGTAGTTTGAACATTTGCATAACAAAGCATTCAGTGCGTTTCCAAATGATTTCTACGTTTGATTTTTTTAAAATGGCTCCTTTTCGAAGAGGTTCCTGTTTGAGCATTTCACATTATTAAGACCATGCCCGGTTCATTCCAAGTCCAAACTGGCCCTCTAAATGTCACATGTTGTGTCTCTGTTCAACAGATAGATTCTCTGGCAAACTCTGAGCTCCAAAGCCATCTGGACTTTTGGACGGTGTCAGCTCCAACAGACAAGAATCAGCAGAACAATCAGCCCTGGGTTGCACCAGCTATGCTTTAATTAAAAAGAAGCCCAGTTTACACATACAGAGAATACAATTTAGTTACACAAGCCAAGACAGTTTCAGCATCAGCATTAGTTACATCTTTAATCTTACACTCAGCCCTCTCCCTCTCCCTCTCTCCCTCTCCCTCTCCTCCCTCTCCCCTCTCCCTCTCCCTCTCTAACTCCCCCTCTCTCTCTAACTCCCTCTCTCTCTCTCCCTCTCTCTCTCTCTCTCCCTCTCTCTCTCTCTCCCTCTCTCTCTCTCTCTCACTCCTCTCTCTCTCTCCCTCTCTTCTCTCTCTCTCTCTCTCTCTCCTCTGTCTCTCTCTCTCTCTGTCTCTCTCTCTCTCTCTCTCTCTGTCTCTCTCTCTCTCCTCACTCTCTGTCCTCTCTCCTCTCCTCTCTCTCTCTCCTCTCTCTCCTCTCTCTCTCCTCTCTCTCTCTCTCTCTCTCCTCTCTCTCTCTCTCTCTTATATGTGTATAATTCTGAGTGATTTGTACTCCTGCTTTTGTTTCCAAAGCATTGATAAATTCATCAGTACTAATATTATTATGTTTCTTATTTAATACTAGCAATATTTCTTCATAAGAAAAGTAAAGATGTTTCAACAATTCTCATTGGTTTGAACAGTGGACTAGTTGCGATGAACATTATGTCTCCATGGTACAAATAAACAAGACACACCTTGGGTTTAAAGCTAGCCAGTTTCAACATGACATGGTTCAGGATGGATAATTCACAACACAATTTACACAGAGCTGGTGCGACTGCGCTATAGGTTAATTTCCAAAAACTTTTACATGCTCCAAGAATTAGGTGCCGTGTCCACTAATGCCTATTTTCTATTCAAACCAAATGTGATTCTGCGTTTCTGTCTTTTAAAATGATGTTAGATCGATATATATGTCGTCCTGAAGGCCAACTAGCCGAGCACAGATCGATGTAGTCGGATCATAGGAATATAAATCGATGCATCGATGGAGTAGATGAATCGTTACACCCCTAGTTGAAAACCATTCAACCATTGGAACACCGCCACCAAATCAATGTCACTTTTTTGATCACCAACCAATCAGAGTCAAGATAAGCGAAATTTCTGAGATCAGCTTTGTTCCGTACGGAGGAGAAAAGTTTTCTCACTTGTATTTTCGAGGCACAATTTCCAAGTTTACTGCTGCTGCTAGTTCTCTGACACGACTTCTATCAATAGTTTTTACAGTTTCTTGATGAAATGCCATTGAATGAAAACAAGTATGAAGCACATAGAGCTTTTTAAAACAGATCTACTGTTTACTACTTAGGGAAGCAGAAGTCTATCCCTCTTTCAAGAACCAACTCGGTCGAGGCAGATGTGTGTCTAACATGAGTCTGGTCCTGCTCGAGGTTTCTGCCTGTTAAAAGTACGTTTTTCCTCACCGCTGTAACTAGCTAAATACTGCGATGTGCAATGCTCATGATGGATTAAGGTGGGGTCAGACTGAGTCTTACCCTGTCTTGGTGTTGGGTACAAATAAAGATTGATCGATTGATTGATTGAAGTGCCGTTGGACAACTTTCAAACCTAGCAACAGTAAACAGTGTTGAGAAGTGCTCTGAAATTGAAGTTGTGGGCGCTCCCAGCTAAAAAGAAACACCTCAGTGGACACAGCTCTCTGTGTTTTGCTGCAATAAATAACAATAAATTATACATGGGATAAAAACATAGAGCGCTTAAAAATCAGCTAGCTAAAGCTGAAAAAAAACACTAAAAATATAAAATGTTATTCTATAAAATATGCATGATTTATTTATTTATTGGTGTTCTAAAGATAAATTATGCTTAAGCAGGAATAGGCTATGCAAGATGTAACTATGGGAATTTTTGAGATTTTAAAAGAAGAGGTTTTCTCCATCAGATTTTGAACCTGTTAAAAAATATATTTATTCTGGAGTTTCTTTAAAAACTTTTCAAGCCTCACTTCCCCCCGTACCTCTCGCCTGTTACAGTTTTCTTCCATCTCACATGAAGACCTGGGAGCACAGTGGAAGTGTAACCTCGCCAACGCAGCAGCAGCTCCAAATAGCAGGCGTCACATTCCCGCAGGCTCCCCTGCCATCTGCATCTCAACACCCACCAGCAGCCAGCACTCGAGCTAACAAAGGTGGGGGTTAATTAATGCACGCAAACAGCAAGCATATGCATTAATCATCTCATCTATATTTAATATTCAGAATGCTTCGCTGATTTGTGATGCAACTCAACTGCAAGGACTTCTTCCACCTTAAAGATGTTAACAGGGGCAGAAAAGTCAGCCCTGAAAAACTGTTGAGCTCTCTAGTTTTCAGCAAAGCTGTTCAAACTGAAGCCACATGGATGGACAGATGTGTCGCTGCAGTGCTGCTCTGTTAAGCCAAGTTGGCAGTAATAAAAGGCCCCATGCCTCTCTTTCTGTCAGCTCATCCACCATCTTTCCCTCAGATATTTTGGATGACCCCTTCCAGAGACAGATGGAGCAGACCAGGCTCCCTTGCTCCCTCCCTGGAGTGAGAACAACCGGCCAAATCCACAGAAAACTCACTCTCAAGTTGATTACAGCTTTTATTGCGGAGGACTCAGTCAGCTCAAAAACTGCAGACTCACTCTTCAGAACATATTGTCTGCGGCTCCTGTTTGAAACAAAGAGCTTTCTCTCTCAGGGTCTTTGCATGCAGGTGATTGAAAGCAGGAGAAGACACAATAGTTTTAGAATTTGCAAAGTGTTTAGTCATACTGCGCAAAAGTGTAACAAAGCGTTAGGAACATATGATGGGAGAAAAAGAGATTTCAAGAATAAAATCATGAATTTTCAAGAGTAAAGTCGTAATATAAGACAAAGTTGTACATTTATGAATTTATGCATTTTATTTTGAGGGGAAGATCAGGAGAGCAGTTAGCCACCTGCAAAAAAAATGAGGAAGATGGATCTTCTTGTGAAGTTATAATTAAGTATATTTGTCATACATAACTGTATGCTCAATCTTTTAGCAAATCAGCACCATATTGTCGTAAGGATCAAGATTCTGACAAGAGCGTGCAAAAAACTGAGGGCCTGATTCAGGATTGCACGGCTTTTGCACTTGCTAAACCTGTACAACCAGCCAACAAGACATTTTCAAATTCACAGAGCAAGCGCAAGGGGTTTGCATAAATTTAATTGAGCCAATATGCATTCATCTGTAGCAAAGTATACCCCTCATGCAAACGAAACTTAATGCAAAAATCACCCAAAACCAGGGTTGCAGCTCGCTCGGCTGGAAGTGAAGCTTCCACCAAAGCGTCTGCTCCCTGGTGGCTGGCTGCAGTATAGGTCAAAAACTCTGTCTCCCCCATTCATTTGAATGGGGCTGCAGTCAAACTTTAAAAAAGAAATACACGTGGTACGAATGTTTCTCACATCTGTATGCTGTGGTGATATGTAGTTAGTATTTGACTGTTTTGTGTTCAAGGTGTCGCAGATTCAAGAACAAAAAAGGACAGAGTCTGCTTGATGGTCAAAGTTCTGGTTTACTTGATACAATACACAGCTTCACTTCACGATGTACGTCATGCGATCTCGGCTACGTGATGGTCTCCATGAACACCAAGTCAATATTTGGCGTATCCTCATCCACATCATCGTCCTCTTTTTTCTGAAAAGTTTCTTTTTCATTAGTTATTAGAGGTTAAAAAACGGGGTTTTACTTCCGGGTTTGCTTTGATTGACAGCTGCTGTAGAGGGAAACTTCGTAGGACCTCGTGACGAGATGCTCACAGCTCGCTTCAGTCACAATAAAATGCATAACTGGAGCAAACTGCACAGAGCTGGAGAACTTTGTGGGCATTTGTGTGCCTGAATATCATTAGCACTATTAGCCTGCTGGTGCTTCCAAAGGCCATGGTTCATTCTAAGTGAATCACCCCCTCAGTGTGTCTAAAGTAAAGTCTGCTCTTCTTTCTGTTCTTACTGTGTTCCGGTGTAAATTACATAAGATAAGAATGAAAAAAGAAAAGAGGAGTTCTGATAAGTTCAGCCGAGACGTCTTCATAGTCTCTTGATTATAATATCCACATGCAGAGCAGAAAAACACGCATCTTAATTACACATTCAGCTCCTACAGGTGCATTACATGACAGAGCTAAAGGTCACAGCTGCTTCACACAATCTCTCAAAGCCTGTATTTATCTTGTCATATTATCATGTCAGTGCTTCTCATGTCAAAATAATAACAGCATTGTTCTGCTTCAGTGGCTGTGATTGTGATTGCTAAGCTTGGTGACCTCTGTGTTTGGTGAAGCAGCAATTGCACATATACTCCACTTTCGGTGCTCTCCTTCATGCCATGCTGTAATTGCTGCCTTGGTATGAAGATAAGTTGCCATGCAGGGTATTATAATTGCTTTCTAGAACTTTCCAGGACCAATCGGAGAGCATTAAGTGTTGTTAACGAGAATAATGATTGCTTCTGTAGAGGAAAAACTATGACAAACACCAGGAGTACTATTAGAAAGTTTTTCTCATATTATTATAAGAGAGTAGAGTCATGAGCTGTTAAACCTTACAGCAACACCCCAGGCATGTATGTGTCTCTTAAAACAGAAATGATACAAACCAGTGAAAGCTTAAATGAGACTGAAAATCTTTGGCCAGCAGCAAGACTTTTCTAGAGCCATGCTGTGGTAATATATGCAGAATGAGGTTTGGTATTGTCTTGCTGAAATATGCAAGGTCTTTCCTGTTGCTCCTAAGCCTGTATGTTTTGTCTAGATTCAATGGAGCCTTCACAGATGTGTAAGCTGCACATGCCATGGCCCTCATGCGTCCCCATATCATCAGGGATGATGGCTTTTGAATTGTGCGCTGAATGGTCCTTCTCCTCTTTGGAGCTGAGGACATGTCGTCCATGATTTCCAAAAAGAATGCCAGATTTTGGTTCATTACACCTCAGGGCAGTTTTCCACAGGTCCAGAGAAGTCGCCGGTAACTCTGGATCATGTTTATATATGGTTTCCTCTTTGCATGGTTCAGCTTGAACCTGCATTTGTGGATGCAGAGACAAACTGTGTTTACAGAAAATGCTGATTTTGAACCCATCCCATGTGGTGATTTCCACTACAGTGTCATATCTGTTAATGCAGTGCTGCCTGAGGGCTGGAAGATCATGGCTAGCTAGTAGTTTCTTGGCCTTGTCCCAGATTCTCTGAATTATTTATAATAGTAATGATACATTTTATTTATAAAGCGCTTTTCTGAATACTCAAAGACGCTGCACAGAGGATAAAAACATCATATAAAACAACAGATTAATAAAAATATGAATGAAAAGCATAAAATACAGTTAAAAGCAACCATACATTAAAGCAGTTCTCAATAGGTGGTTTTAGTGAGTGTTTTGAAGGTGGACATGTTGGGGCAGTTTCTAATGGTTAGTGGTAAGGCTTTCCAGAGGGTGGGGGGCAGCGACAGAGAAAGATCTGTCCCCCCAGGTTCGGTGCTTGGTGTCAGGTGGTAGGGAGAGGAGGTGGGCGTTGGAGGATCAGAGTGAGGAGGAGGATTTTTAAATGTATTCGCTGTTGGATAGGGAGCCAGTGGAGGTTTTGGAGGACAGGGGTGATGTGGTTAGGGGTTTGATTATGGGAGTAACATTCTGTCCTACTGTAGATGATTAAATCCCTCAAGTCTTTGCAATTTTACTCTGATGGAACATTATTCTGAAACTGTTGAACTATTTACTCTCACAGTCTCTCACAGAGCTGTGAGCCTTTTACCATCTTTACTTCTGAGAGACTCAGCCTCTCTGGAGTGTCCTTTTTATACCCAGTAACCTGTTGCAAATCAACCTCATTAGTTTGAAGATGTTCCTCCCGGTGTTTATTTTTACCATCACCCAAATTTTTCAGTGTTTTGTTTTCTCTGTCCCAACTTTTTTTGCGACATGTTTCTGGCATTAGATTTAAATGAGCATAATTATGCTTTTCCTCAAACAATAACATTTTTCAGTTTCAACATTTCATTTGTTGTTTTTGCAGTATTGTCAATCAAATATAGAGTTTAAATGCAAACCATCAAAAGATAAGATGATATAAGATAAGATATGCTTTATTGATCCCCAACTGCTTACCGGGAACACGGCAATGTGCTTACAGTTTTAAAATAGAATAGTAGGCAAGGCAGCTTTATTTGTATAGCGCGTTTCATACATGAGGGCAACTCAATGTGCTTTACATTAAAAGATTAAAAGCATTGGAGAAATTCAGACAAGCATAAAAGAGCACAATTAAAATGACAAATATAATAAAACAGAAAAGAAAAGGAAAATTAGAAATATATTAGAAATTACTTTAAAGGTGACATATCATGCAAAATGGACTTTTTAATGGTTCTCCACCTGAAATCTGTGTCCCTGTCTACAAACCCCCCGAAAATGAAAATAATCCATTCTGCCCCTGTTCTGATTTCTCCACCTTTCTGTAAATGTGTGCTGAAACCAGCCGTTTCAGTTTTCAGTGTTTTTCATACGTCACAACGCCATCCGGTCTGTAACAGGAAGTCAGAGCTCGGAGCTTGTTCAGCCCATAGACTGTATAAAACACAACTCAACCCCTCCTCCGTTTTTCATTCCCTGCACACATGTGTGCTAACAAGGAGCTTAGGAGGGAGGCATGCTAGTTGTAGGCTGTCTTAATAAACACAAAGGTCGGTTTTACTCCCCACGTCTGCAGATTTGAAGATCTAGTGGATGATTTTTATATTTCATGGAAAAGTGCTAGCGCTAGTTAGCATAGCCACATAGCTACATGTTTGTAGCTGTGTACCAAGACACACGTCGACATACTGACAAATAAAACAACAAGAAACACTAAATCTGTGACCAATGGTTCAGAAAGGTCCTGCTGCAGGCGCCTCTCCGTCAGGATCAGATTCTGGATCAGATTCAGAGGGTTGAAGTAACGCGGGTCTGTGAGCAGCCGTGTATATTCAGCCAACATGTGAACATTAGATCAACGTGCTGGACAGCTGAGGGCACATCTACTTTCTGAGGGGGTGTGGTCAGAGAGCTCATTCTCATTTAAAGGCACAGACACAGAAAACAGCCTGTTCTGAGCAGGGCTGAAGAAGAGAGTTTTTTAGGCAGACCAAAATCTGATTTCAAAGTGTTTTTTGAGCATAAACTTTAAAGACATGTTTTGGGGACCTCTAGACCAATATATGTTGATGAAAAAAGCGTGATATGTCACCTTTAAAATTAGCATTTAAAGTGAGTTAAAATGAGCTAAGATAGGAAGGCAGTGGCAAATAAAAAGGTCTTAATATTTGATTTAAAAGAGGTGAGAGTTGGAGCAGACCTGCAGCTTTCAGGGAGTGTGTTCCAGATATGTGGTGCATAATGACTAAAAGCTGCTTCATCATGTTTCCTTCTGACTCTAGGGACTGAAAGCAGACCAGTACCTGATGACCTCAGAGGTCGACATAGTATTAAAGGTTAAAATGAAATAGAATATAGTAAACATTTTCACTTTGTACACTTCGAACTTATGAATAGGTAAGTTATTGCACAAAGAAAATATCACTAGGTTGTTGAAAACAGTGTGAAAACACAAATAGTGTGATTCAAATATAAATGATTAGAGTTGGTTTGTAGGTATGACTCATAAATAATGACCTGAGATGACAGGGACATGGAGAAAGGTAACAAGGATGATGAGCTGGAGGATCGAATCCTGTTTTTATCTACAGCTTCCTAATTGATTTTTAAATTGGGGTTGTAGATTCACGTTGAACAGAGTTGGTTCTGCCTCATATTGACACAGCGTTTACTCCTGATATATTATTTTCAGTTATAATGAATGTTAATTATAGGGATATGAGATTCTTAGGCAGCTGTTGTCGATAACTGAGAGAAGATTGTATGGGATATAATTTATAACAGGCCTGAATATCATGAGTAAATGGTAATACAAACCCCCAGGAGTCTTGCAGTACCTAATGGTTTCCACCATAATGAAGAGAACCTCTCCCAGTGCAGGCCTGTGCGTCTTGTTATGTCTGCCGTCAAAGAGGAGACATTAAGAGGATTTAAGGATTATTTCCCGTACACGCGGTGACACCAGTCTTTTACATATGATTTAAGTTGTGGGGGAAATACATCACGTTTAGTCATAATTGCCGGGAAAGTCAATGCACCGCATGCAAGTCTCTATCTCAGAAAAACACCATTAATTCACAGCTCTCGCTCCCCGAGGATTTCCGTGTGGGGAGCTGACTGCCAGCAAATGAGACTCTCTGAGCTGATCACAATTTGCTGGGAGCCTGTGTTTCCTTTTGTTCCTACAGACTACATAAGGTTTGTGTCACATGCAGGTTTATTCTACATTATATTCCATTTTGCACTATATTTTCCCTCAGCTCCACATAATCACACGAGGAGGCGGCTCTCGTAATCTGTCTTGCTGATGTTAGAGTCCTTAAAGCTCCCCTATGACATACATGTTGTGGGTTTTTTTCAATATGTAAGATTTAGCTTGTGTCATTTATAGATCAGCCTATGTGACATACAAGCATTTATTTTGTTCACCCTCTTAGATAATCGAGCCAATCCGTGCAGAGCACAAACTGCAGGGTGACCTGTTTCTTCAAATCCCCAGACCAGGATCTTTGAAGTGTTCTGCAAATTCACGACTACATGGCTGTAATTATGCAAGACTGTGTGAGTATATTTATGATTTTAAAATGCAATGATTATTGTCTTGTTCACTCCTGCAGCCAACATGGTGCACCGTACATCTCTCCACTCTGGTTCAGCGATGCTCTCACAGACCGAAGTCATAAACAGCACATAATGTTTTCAACACAAACCCACGCACACGAGAGAGAGCTGATTCTGATGTATATAGCACCATTCATCATCCTGCTCGCTCTGCTTCATACGTTTACTTATTAAAGTCAAAGAATCTCCATGCCTTTCTTGTCCTTACAAATACTTTGCAAGGGAAACTGAGCACTTTGAATTAATCCCACTTTCCTCCTGGTATCAAGGTTCAACAGGGCGATGTGGGTTTTTTTCCTCTACTATAGCTGCTTTCATTAATGCAGCTGTCCCGCCTGACCAGATTATAGATGTAGTGATTATAAGACTGTATCCTCTGAGGTGTTATGCCTTTTAATTTGATCTTAAAATATGATATTTCAGAAAGGTTGAAGCCATTGGCTCCCAACCTGGGTTCTGGGCCCTCAGGGCACCAAGGATCCTTGCTTGGTCTGCTCTGGATGTCAAATTTAGATTGGCACATATTAACTTAAATCATGATGACACATTTGCTGAATAGATAGATAGATAGATAGATAGATAGATAGATAGATAGATAGATAGATAGATAGATAGATAGATCTTTATTGTCCTTAGCAAGGACATTTGTTGTCATCATCTGTACAAGTATACATACATAAAACATAAATAATAAACCCATCCAGCCTCACAAAAATGGTGCACATCATCCCATATATGTACCCACAGGACACATATAATCACACAGGACACATATAAACACACAGGACACATATAAACACACAGGACACATATAAACACACAGGAGACATTACTGAGGCATTTTGTTCAGTAGTGCTATGGCAGACAGGACAAAGCTCCTGCCAAACCGGGCTCATCTACAGTATGGGGATCTATATCTACGACCAGAGGGAAGCAGTGTGAAGGATGAGGGGTGTTAGGGGTCCAGTGTTATGGTGCATGCTCTGTAACTGTCTGTAGATAACACTATACAGTCCCTCCAGGATTTCGCGGGATTTTTTTGTGATTGTTGCGGCCCAAAAAGCCTGATTTTGCAACAGCTTTCTGAAAAAATTGCGGTGAAAGTTGCGATTATTTTTTTTTGCTTTTTTCCCCCAATAACATCTCAGAGGCAAGTAAATACGCTAAATTACAGTTGTTTTTAGAAAAAATTCTTGATGTGGCCACTGACTGAATTTTGATTCTCTTGATTCACAGAAAAATGCCATGAAAGCACTGTATAGCACATTTACGACGGTCCCTGAATGCACCTCGCAGTGACTGAGGCACAGACAGTCAGTTCACGGCACTCTGAAACTGATCTGCATCTTTGATGACAAGGAGTTGATCCAAATGTGTCTGATGTTTCACCAAACTGGATTAAATCAAGCTGTTGACGCGGAGCTTTTTACGGTAATGGCAGCAACAACGTCAAACATCAAATAGTAAACAGATGTCCCCCGGTTGTGTCTTTGTCACTAACGCACACCGGGGGTAAAAATCATCAATGAAGATGAGACAGATGCATGGAGGTGAGGAGAGCTGGTTCATAAAGCACACCTGCTGCAGGTAGAGACCAAGCTAACACTGAGCCCCTCAGATAGTAACTCTAGTATCTATAAATAACAACGTTGTCATGTTCACTCGTCCTGCTGTCCCCTCTTTTCACCCGTTCTCTGTGCGTGTTTTGTTGTTGAAAAGTGCCGATCAAGTGAGGACTTACTTTTATGTTCCAAGGAAGTCAAATTGATGACAATACCGATGACGTACAGGGGCTGAGGTTAATGTAATTGGTCAAATTTGCGGGAAAGTTGCAGTGATTGTATAAAATTGCAAGGCCGTGAAAAAATCATGCTGATTGGTTGAATTTGCGTTGATAGTTGCGATCCCGAAATCGCAACTTCCTGGAGGGACTGACTATATACATTGGATACATTGGAACCTCAAATTATTTTGGTAAAACATTTTGGTGTCAACAGGTTGGGAACCTTTGGTTTAAGCTAGATATCCAACAAGTCCAGCATCATTTCTTATTGCTACTGCTTCATTAAAATGTAATTTGCATGTGACTGGCTGAAGTGATTGTGTCGCCAAAGTCTTCCCACTCTTTCCGTCCAAGAACATCAGACTTCTATTCAGAGCTTTTTATGCAATTAAGAATCTCTCGGTTGTAAAAATGGACCCGAGGCATGAGGAAGCATGTCATATCCACTCCACTGAACCACTTTCAGTCTTGACAGGAATTCACCTGTGGGACAGACACCAGCGAACATGTTGTTCTGGTCTGGCAGTAATTCTTCCCCCCAAGGACTCTGCAGCACCGAGCCCAGCCCAGTAATCACAGCGGCTTCCTCTTGCACTGAGATGTACGTGTCTCTCATGGATTGTTAGATGAGAAAGTCAAACAAAAGAAGATGCTGGGAGATGACTATCTGAAAGGTTCAGTTATTATTTTGTACTTTCTGTCACCTACATTTATGAAAGGGTGAATATTTTGTAAGACCTTTAGCTTAGCAAGGAGCTAACCTAGCATCATTGTACTGCATCTAATTGTGTCACTGTCTAAAGCATGAATGTAGTATATGTGACGTCACCCATCTGTTCCTGAAGCTCTGTTTTGAAGCCAATCGTGGGAGGGTGCCATGATGGAAATACTGAACCAAACCTTACTTCTGTTGAGGTAGTGTGAGGTAAAGAGGCGGGCCTTTAGCCTTTTCGCTAACAGCTACAGGGTACACACCTGTCAATCAAGACAGCCACGCCCTTATTTGGGTAAAACTTGAAAGTTTATTATTTTTTTTTTTTTTTTCAAAGGTCTGTTTATTTGAATTTTTAAACATTACATACAAAAGATTATTGGAAACAATTAAAGCAAGTGATGTTTTTTGTGTAAGGAACACCATAAGTGAATGATCAAAAAAGGCACCAATAATAATAAATGAATATAATTTAAAATAAAAGATAAATAAATAGAAAAGAAAAGAAAAAAGTATGAAACTACAATAATAATGATAATAATAATAATAATAATTAATAATAATAATAATAATAATAAATAGGTTAGTATTTAAAAAAATAAAATAAATTTAAAAAGTTAAGAAATCAATAAGAATAACAATAAAAAATAATCATAAAATTAATAATCATAAATAAAATTTAAAAAAGTAAACAAAAAATAAATTAAAAAAAAAATAATAAAAATAATAGTAATAAATATAATACCAAAAATAAATTAAGAAAAAAAATTGAAAAAAAACCTCTTAAGTTTAATACCTATAAAAGTAACGATTAAAACAAATCACCCCCGTACAGTGTGTGCCGATAGAGAAATTAGCTATTCAGACTGAAGCCGTTTTTTGAACCAGGTTGTAAACATGTTTATTTCTGCTGAAAAAATCATCTTTTTTTAATGGGTGTGTATGTGGTTTCCTGTGTCTCTGCAGCCAGCCTCTAGTGGACGCTTGATGAACTGCAGTTTCTAACACTTCCGCATGGGCTTCATATTTTAAGACCAGAGGTTGCTGCCTGATGCAGCTGAAGAGAGTTGGGACTGAGGTGGATTGTTAGCCTTCTGGCAAACAGCTATAAGTGGAATAAACAGGTAGATAAAGCTACATTGATCCAGGCTGTTTGGTTATTCATCAAACATGGTGTTGCCTCAATAACAAAGCTTCTTTACTCTGGCACACTCAAAAGCTTGGCTACAAACTTAGCAGTAACATCCAATCATCCATACAGGTGGCCACATTGGCACTTAAACATCAACTTGATGCCAATGAAGTTTGCTGCTGCAGCTCCTCCACTACCTAAACTTTCTTCTATGAGCTCAGCTTCAGATCTCCTTTATTTCACTTAGATGTAGTTTTCATGCAGAATCATTGCTGCTGCAGAAACTCTTCCAGAGCTTCCTCTAAGACCAGAGATGTGGGCTGAAATATAACTCAAACTGCATTCTGTCATTTGCTTGATATCCTAAACAACCTTAATTTCTAAATGATAGTGAAACATGTGTTTCTCATCTTCATATTGTACTCCTTAAGGGCACATTGAGGACTATTCACTTTGCATTTATGGTCTTTTAGTGTCTTAATAAGTCAGCGCTTGTGTGTGCGCTTATGTATGAGTGTATATTTTTGTATATGCTTATGTAAGAGTGTGTGTGGGCGAGCCAAGGCAGAACCACCAGAGTGTATCCCGTCATTGTTTCACACCACAGAGGTGAGCTGACCTTCTGCAAGCTAATTAGGGTTTGCAAGAGCAGAGATAATGAGAGGAAAGCATGCCACATGTGAAAAAATACATGACTCTCTCATTTGCCGCCAAATTAGCTGCCTGCGCGGTGTGAAACTCAAAACAACAACTAAGAAAGGTCAACAAAGGAGACACAGCGAGATGGATATCCTCAGGTTTTCCACCAACGCCTGATTCCTCCTGAGTTGCCCAATAATTCATTTACCTGTGGGGCCTAATTAGTCATCAGTGAGGAGTAAGGAGAGGGCAGGAGGGGCACATTCCTGGATGTTTTTACTCCTCTGCTATCTCCCCTGAAGCTGGGAGATCACATCATCACCAGTGGCCGACACTCATTACTGCCCGGGCTTTGCTCCAGGACAAGAGCTGTGACAGGATTCACAACCTCCAGAGGTGAGGAAGAAGAAAGAGCCCATTGTCATTTATTCATACCACATAAGTCATTATCCAGGACTGCATAGCCGTCCTTAGTTCCAGTCTGAAGTGACCGAGAGATTGTGCAGGACTTGTTCTTGATGAAAGTGTGGAACTGAAATGAAAGATCATTCACCGAGGGCATGCAGAGCTCATTTCCAAACAAGCCATCTGCCTTTTGAAATTTTATTCACCTTTGAAAATGTCTTCATAACTCAGGGACGGACCGGTTAAAGTCATTCAAAGTTCATAACTGTAACTGAGTTTAGAGATCTAATGACCTAAATATCAAAACTTATGAAACATACAGTTCTTTCATAGTTGTAATGAAGGTAACAATGCTTCAGCAATGATCAATTAAGAAGTCTGAAATCTTCATGTATTTCAATCACTAATAATTCTACAGCAACTGGACACAGCGTGATGGTGGCAAGTCATTGCTTTTTTACATTTTAATGGACTTCCTTGGATGCACACATGCCAAGACCTGCTCAGCTATTCCTCATGTTGCAGGATTGTGATATTTCTTGACTGTCTATTTTAGCTGTGCCTAATTTTGTGAGTGAACGAGGATTCTGTGTGCATGGAGTCCTGCAGAGATTTGGAAAGTGTCAATTTCACACTTTTCTCTGCGTCAATCTGCCAGAACATTTATTCCTGTGCAAAGATGTTAACATTACCTCATCAGTGATGGAAAGAGTCAGGGGTTTTTCACATACGAGCAAGGTGAGCATCAATTTAACTGTTTTATGGTAGTGGCACGAACTGGGGAACATAGACACTGTCTCACAATTAATGCTTGTAGGTGAGTCACAGCACACTGCAGAAACAGCCTTGTCCTACATTTTGCATGAAAAAGATGCACTGAGTGATATTTTTTGAGCTAAAAGAAAGCAGGATGAGAGTTTTCCTCAGAAATAGATACTTGCATGTGTACAGGACCAGGTCATGAAAATAGATACGATCAATCAGAGAGCATCTTTCATACAAATCAACTGCAAAGAATTTCACAGCGGTTAAAAAACAAAAATCTAATATGAAATGACTGAAAATAGAAATGGATTTAGAAGTAGAGACTAATGCAGCAGTTACAATACAATGTATATAACTAAACAACAAATAAATTAAAGATAAGACATAAATAGTTAAGGCAATAAAAGATGGACGGATCAAAGTTTAAGATAAATAAAAGCACTTAAAAATAGCAGTAAAGGGGCGCTGGTGGCCTAGCAGTCTGGGCGGCCCACGTATAGAGGATATAGTCCTTGTCACAGAGGTCGCCGGTTCGACTCCTGCCCGATCGACCATGACCTGCATCTCTTCCCCTGCTCTCTACTCCCCCTTTTTTCTGTCTCTCTTCAGCTGTCCTGTCAATAAAGGCAAAAACAAGCCTAAACATATAACTTGAAAAAAAATTGCAACTAATGCACACCAATTTAAATAAAATATATACAATTAGACAACAAAGGGAAATAGTTAAAGCTGCTGTTGTAGTCACAGAGTAAACATCTTTTCAGAGAGAGGGACTTTGAATGTCAACACTACCCCTCCTAACCAGATTTCCTCTTAGCCCCCAACACAGATCAGCGTGCACAATGATGATAGTGCCGGACTCATAACCAATCGGAGGACGTAGTAGGGGCCGCCCCTTAACCAATCAGGACAGGGGATTGGAGATTAGCTATGATTGGTCCGTCATAACGGGAACAAGGGGAATAATAACATTGCTTGATACAAAAGCATTGGAAAACGCAGAGATTTTGCAGAATTCTCAAACTACTCCACTTACTGATGAGTACCGATGGGTATTGTGATTTTTTCTCCAACCCCAGCAGAAAAAAAGTTATGTTTTTTACACCATTCCTACCAACAGCAGCTTTAAGAACTAAGTAAATAAAAGATAAAACATGGCTAGTTGAGACAATGAAAAAGGTAAAGATCAAAGTCTAAGATAATCAAAAGCACTAAAAAATAAAAATGAGTACTCAGATAATAAAAAAAAGAAGGGTTAAAAGTAAATTTTAAAAATATGGGAAAAAGATGAACCATTTCATCCACAGGGGGCGCCAAACTCTACACAAACCAATGTATCCTCACAGGAGCTTTAACCACACCTTCAACATGTTTGTCTGGTACAAACCTGAGGGTATGAGAGATCCTTATTAAAGCAGTGCTTCATTAGTCTTTACTATAAGACAGAAGCTGCTGATTCATGCGGTCATACTGGTTTGATAAGATGAAATGTGCAGGTGTTTATAACAACAATCAGGGGAGTATCAGAAACGTCTACATGTGCTGAACTGTTTGAAGTTCCCAGACGTGTTCTTCATTAGGAACACAGAATGTATAATAAGCAATAATCATATCTGCAGTTCCTATTTTAGTTATTGTGTTCTGCACACTGACTGAATGGACTCTTTGGTTAACTGTGACTCCTGACCTGTTTGGGCCTTAACCAGAACAATACATTTCGCATATGACATCAAATTGAATCCACTGGTTGGCATTTCTTTTTCTTGATTTCCTCTCATGACAATCCCAAAAAAATCAAAGCACATACTGTAATAAATGTATGAACTGATTTGACGTCTTCTTGTCAGACACTGGAGATGTTTTCCATTACCAGCAGCAGTGTAGTGTGTTAAACATCTCTGCAGCAGGCTCTCTCAGAGGGGGATTTCTCTTTGTCGTAAGATTAGATTCAGTTCCAGTGATTACTCAGAGCTCAGCACTCAACCTGCAGGTGAGAATTATATCTGTGCATATCTTTGCATTTTTAAGCCTGAATATTTGAATGTAGAACATTTTAATCACTGAATATTTTCATGTCCTTGATGTTGATACTGTGATGTTCTCAGTGCCGCCTCGCTCCTGTTCCCGTGAGGTTGCCAAGAGGGACGGAGGAAGAAAATATTCCTGAGGCACAAGATGTAGCTGAACACGGAGGCATCAACCTGAAGTGTTTATGTACAGGAACACCACACACTTCATTTGTGAGTCTTCATTTAATTTCCTATCCCTTAATAATCAGTCTGAACTATTATGAGAAGTAATTTATTCATCTCCCTTTACTGGTCTCCATTACTTATTAAACATCAACATGAACAACATTTAATGCTGTACGCTCAGGTCTCTGTCTCTGGGTGAAAAATACAGACATGAAATGGATCTGTTTAGGGTCTTACTCACTCCTCAGAGTAAGAGTCCTCAGATACATCAACATACATCTTAGGTACATGTGAGGAGTACTTTGATGCATGTTCTACTGCTGCCTTTGTCATTGCTTCAAAACAGGAAGCAGAACCAAGTACTCTCTGTAAGGAGTGCCACTAGTGTAGTTTTTACCAACTCTTCTTTACAAAGATGAAACTGCAAGTCAAGATTTTAAAAAGGATCACTGTACCTGGAGGTAAATCAGCAATATTTGTCTTTTTTTTTTCCGGCCAGTTTAAAGACACAGTGAGGAGATTTCATGTTGTTTTGATTCTGGCGCCTCCTTTGGATGAAATTTGGTTGTGTTTTTTCTGGGATTAAAGCTAGGGTTGGCAGTCTCGGAAAACTAGCATGAATTTGAATGTAGCATTTCCTCATGACTCCGTCTAAACCCTCCCCTCCTCCTTCGGAGCTCCTCCAAAACGACGCCCCCCCCCCCCTCACATGCACGAGCGCCGCTGATTCTCGACCATATGATCGTGACTGATTACAAACCGGTCCTCACCAAAACATTATCATAGTGAAAGTTAAAAACACAAACAAACATGGCTGCTGTTAGTACTTACAACTGTCATGCTAGCATTATCCAGTTGTACCGGTGACACGATATCAAGAGAAAAGTTATAACACATATATAATACTGTAACAGCTCTACTGTTTGTTAAACGTGTTCAGTGTAGATGTTCTTAATTCCTACAGTGTTGACGGTCAGTGAAGGCATCAGGAGAGGTGTAGAGTGTGCGAGCGGGAGAGAGGAGAGACAAGAGGAGAAGTTTATCATTCATTCAAACATTGATTGTTGTTTTGTTGGTTGGCGTGATCACGACCGACAGTGACCGGTTATTAAAACTCAACGTGTTCACGAATCGGCTCGTCATCACTACAGCGTCCGGACGGACGCTACAATAAATAGATATTTTCTGTAGGACTTACTGAACGTCATTAATTATTCTGCTTGTTGGTGAGAGCTTTTTAGACTCTGATCCGGACTACAGTCCTGAGCAAAGCACCTCATCAGGTCAGAGGGGACAGGCCCGAGGACGAGCGAGAGGGGCAGTAAATAGAGTCAGGGGAAGTAGAGGCAGGAGACGGGGACTCGGAGGAGTGCACGCCGGGGAAATGTACGCGCAGGAGGAGGGCAGAACGGCTGGATGGGATTTGATTGGTTTAAAATTTGGGGAGCCAAAAAACGGTGATTGGTTGGTGTTTTCCCAGGTTTACTCCGGCTGTAGAGAGCAGTTTTTTTTCACTCTTTTTTAGGAACACATTATGTATTGATTACCATCAGGACATAAAGATCATTTTAACCAGTATGACAAAAAGTGTATCTAAATCTGATTACCAACCCCAGCTTTAATACTACATTTCCCATGAGCACCATCCCCCACTGTGTTAAAGATGTGTCTCTTGCCAAAGCATGCATATCTTGTTAAGGCAAATGTATGAATACAGATCTTTTTTTTTAATCCATTATGAACTGTAATGACTAAACTTTGTAACCGTTAGTTAGCTCACAAAAGGTGAGCAGATGTACCGGTTAAACGTTACCCGTCACAGCCTCGGTGTCATCATGTGAGCTCTGGTGTCCCAGTAAATGTCTGAATAACGTGCATATGCACACAGTTTAACTCTTTAGTCCTCGCAGAGCAGTGAAGCATTCACACACCGGCATAAACATTAATCCTGTTTCTTGTCGTTTAGCTCTTTTAGCTAGCAAAGCCCTGGTTGTAGAGGTTCTCTGTCTGAAAGAATACTGAAACAGAAAACATACGTCTGTTTGATAATCCTGCTCCAGTATCAGACATGAGGACAAACATTATGTCAAAAGAAAATGATCTAAATCTTCTTGCTTGATAACTTGCTTCTAACTGACAAACTTTATCAGCAGAGCTCTGAACAGAGACACTTCAGGGTGAGGGACGAATTTCAACTCCGACTTGAACACAGACGCTAACATTCAGTACAAGGAAATAACCAATCTCATTTCAGTACAAGAGTGAGACTATTTCAAATTCCTCATGCTGCCTTTGACCAGATCAAAGTTCTTAACATTTCCATGACTTTATGGTTTAACTGCAGGTTATTGTGCCAAAATAGTTTGATGCTTCCATTGCTGATCAGCTGATGTCAAAGCCAGTTCTCATGACCTCAAGTGTTTTGATATTGCTTATGCAAAGTCACACAGACCCACAAGATACCACTTCACTCAGGGCTTTCAACATTCATCACATAAACCCATCTGTGCAAATAATGGACCCTTACAGAAAGTGTTCTTGTTCACGTCAAGGCCTGTTGGCACTGCAGTTGTTTGGACCATCCATCATCACAATTGTCATAACCCATGACGTGTTAATTCCATAACCGCAATATTTCCTGTCCTACTGTATATCCTATCCAAGAAAACAGACGCTATCTGTGCCACCTTTAGTTTGGTCACCACAAACTTCTATAAGTCAGGCGTATGTCTACGTAAATCTCACATGTAGAAATAAAACACCACAGATTGAGCCTAAGAAGTGTGTAGCATGACAGTCCTCCTCACAAACACCCTCACTGGTGTCAACAACATGAAGAGAACCACAGGGGCCCATATATCACGAGACGTCACTGTGGAGCTCAACAACCTATTTATACTGTGAGGGGGCTGAGTGAAAAACGCTCTGATGTCCGCTCTCACATGGGGCCGCCGTGCAAAACAGCCATTCATGAGCTGCTAATCAGCCACACCAGAGCAAACAACGATGAACGACGAAGACTCTTTAAATCAGCTGCTCTGTCACATCCTCCTTTTAGTTTGAACGTTAACCGGACATCGCAAGGTTGTCCCCAAACTCGCCTGCTGCAGGAGAAAAAGGAACCTCCTGATTCCTCCTTGAAGCCGGACCAAAACACAGAGCGCCTTGTGAATATTCCCTTTGATCCGGCCGGCCTGGCACAGGTTGACGGGGATCCAAGCGGGCATTAGATGACAAAGGGATCTGAGGGAGGACAAGCCACATTCATGGCGAGCTCTGAGGAAGCCAGCTGAGCGCACCATCTGGCCTTCCTGAGCCGGCTTGTGCTCCTTGAAAAAGCACTCGACTGATCTGAGAGGACTGGAGGAAGCAAGGATTCATCACATGACAATAGCTGCTGCTCAGGCATGGAAGGATGACAAAAACCTGTTGTCTCATTTGGTGAAGAGACCGTTTTTAATGATTTATTCAGCCGGAAGAGTCTCTGCAAATGTCAGCAAATCAGAACTTTTTGTTATAAAGTTTGTGAAGTGTTCCATAATCAGAAAATCATCCACAGCTTAACAATGATGCTGATATGAAAAGTCAAGAGTGAACATTTGGGATATTTTGGGGGTTTTGATAAATGGGAGCATCATGGTTGCATGTGTAGTTGCACTGTTGGGATGCCATCTGTATTATATGTTCAACCTGTGCAATGTTTCCCAGTGTTTTAGGTATGAATTTAAAAAAGGTTGGACTTAATTTTTGTTAAATTTAACAGAATTTGCATTCCCCTTTGTTAACATAATCAGAAAAAATCAATCAATCTTTATAAAGCGCCAAATCACAACAAATCTTCACAAACAGAGCAGGTCTAGACCGTACTCTATGTTCTATTATTAAAGACCCAACATCAAGACTGGATCAGATCCAGTCCCATCTTACAGACAGGACTCAGTCTGATCTCATCTTAATCCACCATGAGCAGAGCACTTTGCAGCATTTAGCAAGTTACAGTGGCAAGGACAAACTTCCTTTAACAGACAGAAACCTCCAGCAGGACCAGACTCATGTTAGACATACATCTGCTGAGACCGTGTTGGAGAGAGGGATAGAGGGAGATGAAGAGAGAGAGAGATGATAGTGGTGACACGGATAGTAGTAGTTGTAGCAGCAGGCCAGCTGTTTCAATGATCCAGAGGAACTTAAGAGACAAGGGAGCTCAGGGACTCCGGAAAGGTCTATGGTTAGTAACTTTAATGGGACAGGAAGAGTTAAAGTAAGAGATAGGCACAGAGAGGAGAGAGATGATCCCAGTGTGTCAGTTCCCCCAGGAGTCTAAGCCTATAGCAGCATAACTAAGAGCCGGTCCAAGCCTGAGCCAGCCTTTACTATAAGGAAAGTTTGAAGCCTACTCTTAAAAGTAGAGCGGGTGTCTGCCTCCTGGACCCTGACTGGTAGATGATTCCAAAGGAGAGGTGCCTGATAGCTGAAGGCTTAACCTCCCATACTATATTATCCTGCTTCTGGGTATAGAGGGAGATGAAGAGAGAGAGAGATGATATGGTGAGACAGATAGTAGTAGTTGAAGTAGCTGGAGTCTGGCACATCCTGTGCATGAAAAGCAACTGAATAAAAAGTTAACAACCCGACTGTCAATCTATGAATCCTGCTGGTCTTTCCTCCTCTTGTACCAGATTTTGGCAACATTCCCAGAAAGCAGCAGCTTCTTTATTCCTGATAGTCAAGTTATTTGACAGAATTTCACAGATATTGTTGGATTATTTCTAAACTGTTAAAAAGCCTCTTCTGAGATCTTTGAAGATTGAAGGTAGAGATTGAAATCACATGTGCAGGTTTCCAGGCCAAAGGCTCGAGTTATTGACAGAAAAGTTTTGATTTCTTTTTGTTTGAGATATTTTTTTTTTCAGTCAATTTCCTGCTCCAGCTCCGACATAAGTGTTGTATGGATTTTCTTCTGCAACAAAATATGGGGTGCAGACTTTGTGCAGGTCATACTCATTTTGAGAGGAGCAACAGAATACAGGTTTACTTGTTTGAAGGAGCGCACGTCATAGCCAAAATTCCTGCAGCTTGATCGACATATATTTATATACCAAGCTCCAGATACATGCTTATGTTATGCCTTTCTAAATCTGCTGCAAAAATATGCATATTAATTACATGACATACTAAATAATTAGATATTAATTGTGTTTACTGAAGAAGAAAAGGTTGCAACAAAAAAACATGACAGATGCAAGCTTTATAAAGTGTACTTCTGCACAAAATCCAGGATTGAGACTCTGGTATTGTTGATAAAAGCTTGTTCCTGCCTCCTGTAGACCCCTGAAATAAAAGGTTTATGAAAGGGTCTAGACACCTAACCTATTCTTGTCAGCTGTAAACTTCCAAATAAAATTGTCTCCAGACTTTCTGACAGCAACCTTATTCAAAATGTCAGCAGGTTTTTTTTACAACAAGGAGCAGAGAGACAGAGACAAACACATTTTGACATTTCTGCACGTCTGTGGTTCTCCAAAAATGTCTCCATTCGGACATCTTTATATTAACTCAGACAAACAAAATGTGTGAGGACCAAATGTTCAGATGTTCAGACCTTTTGTGTGTCTGACATTCAATGTCACAGTCATTTAAAGCCAGACATGGAGATACTGAACCTGAATCCTACGTCTTTCAAAGGGTCAGGGTCTTCAGAGACGTAATGAAACCATTAAAGAAGATATTATTAATAACCCGAAGTCTTAAATCCTCCCACCTTTTTCTCTTCCGGTCACAGAAATGTTGGATGTAATGAAGGATATGTTTTGTTTTATCACAGAGATGAGCTTTTAGAGCGTGGGTGTCTGCTGGAGGCAGAGTAATCCTCCTCACTCTCAGAATCCAAACAGACCCAACATGAAAGGAGAGTGCAATTACCCAGCCTTATTCCAGATCAATTGGACGCCACCACCAATAAATGAAGAGTCGTCTCTTCACTCTGACTCCTGTGTGTGCGGCTGACCGCGTGAACCTTTTCTTTGTTTGTGGGGAACTGTGGGAGAAGTTAGGGGCTGAAGGCAGATCTTGCCTCAGGGCACACTGGCATGTGAATACAGAATAAGATGGTACGTTAAAGAAAGATAGTGCAAAGCCGACTGCAGGAGGGTTAATGATTAGCTTGAGTGTATGCCCAAGTAAATCCACAGTGTGCATGCAAGGCAGAGATCAGGCTGCAGTCTCTTACGAGCTGATAAGGATGGAAGATGTTGACATGTATGCACCGGTGAGTGACAGGGGTAAACTTTGCTGCTTGTGCTGGTGTTAAAGATGGAATCAAAGGCTGAAATAACAACAAAAAGCCTGTCTTTGCAGGGCAAAAGTTTAATTTAAGAATAACTAAAAACACTCCAGGGGGTCATAAAGGTAGCTCAGAAGGTCATTGGCTGCCTGCTCCCCTCCTTGGTAGAACTTCACAGTTTCCACTGCCTTAGGAAAGCCCAAAACATCGTGCAGGACCCATCGCACCCTGGTCACAATAGGTTTGAACTGCTGCCATGGCAGGAGATACAGGTGCATGAAAACTAGACAAATAGACTGAAAACAGTTTCTACCCCACAGCCATCAATGTACTGAATGCTGCTAAAACATAAATTAATTCAATATTGTGATATTTGGCCTAAGGGAATTGTGCAATGACTGTCAAATGTAGATGTATGTGTGGGTTTGTCTGTCTTGTGGTTTTCTGTGTTTTCTTAGCACATATTTTTTTGTAATATCTATTTGCACTGGAATACGATTGCACTTAATTTCATTGTACTTATGACATTACATTCTAAAAGCCTGTCTCATATTGTGGCCTGTCCCAAATAAAGGCAGGTTGAGTTCACAGATTTAAGTTTCAAGGTAATTTCAAGTAACTTTCTGCATCAGGCCCAATAAACTGCCTCTAAACTCTGATAGAGGTCATGGTTTTCATGAAAGATAGTGCAAAGCTGACTGTGGAGTGGCAAGAGGAGGAGGAGGAGGGTTATGATCAGTTGGTCCATATATGTAAGTAAACCTACTGTGTGCATGCATGGCAGATATCAGTCTTCTATGAGTTGATCAGGATGAAAACTGAAGAAATGTATGCACCAATGAGTGACAGAGGGAACTTTGCTGCTTGTTCTGGCTTTACAGCATTGAGCAAAGGCTGATATAACAGAGAAAGATGGTGCAAAGCTGACTGTGGAGTGGCAAGAGGAGGAGGGTTAAAGATCAGTTGGATTGATGCACATGTAAATCTACTGTGTGCATGCATGACAGAGATCAGCTGCAGTCTTCTATGAGTTGATAAGGATGAAAGCTGAAGAAATGTATGCAACAGTGAGTGACAGGGGTTACTTTACTGCTTTTGCTGAGGTTAAAGGCTGAAAAAAACACACAAAAAAGGCCCGTCTTATATTGTAGCCTGTCCCAAATAAAGGCAGGGTGAGTTTTCAGATTTAAGTTTCACGGTAATTTCAAGTAACTGTCTGAATCAAGCCCAATAAACTGCCTATAAACACTGATAGAAGTCATGGTTTCTCAAGAATGATAGTGCAAAGCTGACTGCAGACTGGCAAGAAGAGGAGGAGGAGGGTTATGATCAGCTGGACTGTAATTGCAAGTAAACCTACTGTATGCATGCAAGGCAGAGATCGGCTGCAGTCTTCTATGAGTTGATCAGGATAGAAGATAAAGAAATGTATGCACCAGTGAGTGACCGGGGTGAACTTTGCTGCTTGTGCTGATGTTAAAGGCTGAAAAAGCACGAAAAAAGGGCCTGTCTTACATTGAAGCCTGTGCCAAATAAAAGCAGTGTGAGTTCACAGATTGAAGTTCCACAGTAATTTCAAGTAATTGTCTGCATCAGGCCAAATAAACTGCCTATAAACTCTGATAGAGGTCATGGTTTTCGAGAATGATAGTGCAAAGCTGACTGTGGAGTGGCAGGAGGAGGAGGGTTAATGATCAGCCGGAGCGTATGCCCAAGTAAACCTACTGTGTGCATGCATGGCAGAGATCAGGGCTACAGTCTTCTATGAGTTGATAAGGATGAAAGATGAAGAAATGGATGCACCGGTGAGTGACAGGGGGGACTTTACTGCTTGTGCTGATGTTAAAGGCTGAAATAACAACAGAAAGCCTGTCTCATATTGAAGCCTGTCCCAAATAAAGGCAGGGTGAGTTCACAGATTGAAGTTCCACAGTCATTTCAAGTAATTGTCTGCATCATGCCCAATAAACTGCCCATGAACTCTTATAGAGATCATGGTTTCTGGAGAATGATAGTGCAAAGGTGACTGCAAGAGGAGGAGGGTTAAAGATCAGCTGGACCGTAAGCCCATTAAGTCCAAAGTCTGCATGCATGGCAGAGATCAGCACTACAGTCTTCTATTAGTTGATAAGGATGGAAGATGAAGAAATGGATGCACCGGTGAGTGACAGGGGTGAACTTTGCTGCTTGTGCTGGTGTTAAAGTTGGAAACAAAGGCTGAAATAACAACAGAAAGCTTGTCTGCAGGGCAAAAGTTGAATTCTAGAATAATTAAAAGCTTGTCTCATATTGTGGCCTGTCCCAAATAAAGGCAGGTGTGAGTTTTCAGATTGAAGTTTCACGGTACTTATAAGTAATTGTCTGCATCAGGCCCAATAAACTGCCTCTCAACTCTGATATAGGGTCACGGTTTTAAATCATGCGTCCCCTTCTCATTTTGCTTGGTGTGAAATTACCATTTTAAATTTAAAACCTGTCAGCCTGCTCAATGTGCAGCTCTGACACTGACAGTCCAATTCCCCCCATTCATTCATTCATCCTGTCACCTATACAGCTAAATATAGTCTCACATTTCTGCCCCAAAGAAGCAGTCTGACAGGTGATGAAGGCGAATTCTGCGTCACTCAATCTCAGTGACATCCACCCAGAGACCGCTCTGTCACACCTCACAATGGCTGCCTTCTATTAAATATGTATTTTATTCTTTTCAGCATCGCAAATGTATCCCTTTCTTCATGCATATGAAACTGACACCACTTTAAAATGAACCCGACATTTCCATAAGCACACAGAGTCAAGGGTTTTAGCACAACTATTTCACAACAAGTGGAAATCTCAATTTTTTTTCCCACTCCAGAACAAACCCACTCTATATTCCGCTCTCATCTCCTGCATATGGATCCTCAAAGACATAATCCACCTACACCCTGCTCAGCTTATGACAAATCATCCTGATGCATAACAAATTCTCCCTCCTGAGAGGCCCTGAGAGGGCTCTGCTTTATGTGTTCTAGCAGATATGTCCTACTTTAGCTCTCACTGAAGCATGAAACCACAATTTCATCATCACATATGCATTGTATGCATTCGGCTTTGTAATATCATCGTTAAATTTATCACCCCGGGGGGAAAATGGGATTCTGACTTAAGCTGCTGCACATGGAACCCTTACTGTGAATGTCAGATAAATGTAAATACAATTTATCAACATACCTTTAGGAAAAACAGAAGTTTGTTATGCTTTCTCTGACTCTGGCAGCCCTTCATTGGGGAGCAAATTATTTTACAACAGCAATTAAACAGACGCTACCAAGACCAATACTCCAGTCTCTTGTTATTGAATTAAAAACTTCAGATGTCTGGATATATTTTCAACTCATATAATAATGTCTTTCACCTGTGACATTACCTGTGCATGTATATATATGAATCTACCTAACATCCTCTCACCCTTCTCCATCCCTCTTCTTCCTCTCCTCTCCTCTCCACGTCTAGACTCGCCCCCTCTCTCAGTCTCAACCCCCTAATTCCTGTCTATCAAGAGAATGAGACCCTGAGTCTCGATGGTGGATGTAATTACTACTGATTGCAACTGTGTCTGAGAGTCACAGTGTACTCCTTATAATTTAGACTTCACATGTTTAAAAAAAGGTCCTTCAAAATGAAGAAGCGTGGTCCCTCACAGCCCCTTTGCTCCACCAGGTATTTGAGATGTGGGCTGTTTAAGAAGGGATTTGGTAAGGGGAGGATACATGATTATTTTTAAGTGTTTTGTTTCACACTTGTCTCTACTTTTAAGAGAAGACTCAAAACTTTCCTTTTTGATAAAGCTTATAGTTAGAGCTGGATCAGGCTTGGACCAGCTCTTAGTTATACTGCTATAGGCTTAGACTGGCATACTGGGATCCTGTCTTTCCCATATCTCTGCTTGTCGCTTACTTAAACTCTCCCTGTCCCATTAAAGTTACTAACCATAGACCTTTCTGGAGTCCCTGAGTTCCCTTGTCTCATAGGTTCCTCTGAGTCGCTGCTGTAGACGTCCTGCTGCTGTGGACGTGCCAGACTCCAGCTGCTACAACTACTACTATCCGCCTCATCACTATCATCTCTCTCTCTTCATCTCCCTCTATCCCTCTTTCAAACCACTCAGTAGATGTGTGTCTGACATGAGTCTGGTCCTGCTGGAGGTTTCTGCCTGTTAAAGGAAGTTCTTGCCACTGTAACTTGCTAAATGCTGCAAAGATGATCAGGGCTGCACCGTTCTGAAATTGTAGTATCTAAAGACTTTCCAAACAGAGCAGGTCTAGACCATACTCTATGTTCTATTATTAACAAAGACCCAACATCAAGACAGGATCAGATCCAGTCCCATCTTACAGACAGGACTCAGTCTGATCTCATCTTAATCCACCATGAGCAGAGCACTTTGCAGCATTTAGCAAGTTACAGCCGCAAGGCATCAAACTTCCTACAACAGGCATTTACTGTCAATGTGCCACCGATGTGCTTTTAAAATGTAACCTGCTGCAGGGAGCCCTCCTCCTCCTCTTCCTTCTTGTTTTTAGAGCATGCAGTACCTTTGAGGTTGTTCTGGAGAATTTTCTGGAAAGTGTTTTTCATTGTTTTGGATTGTTGCAATAATAAGAGACATAGATCCTCATGAAGCAAGCATATTTATCAACTCCCATGTTGATAGGAGTATTAAAAGCTTGAAAAATATCCAGGTAATATAGGTGTATTTTTAGAAGAGATTTTAAAATGTGGTATTTATTGGTGATTAATTGCGAGTTAATGCCTGACAATCAAGTGATTTATTTGGATGAAGAAAATTAATAGTTTGACAGCCCTTTTTTTTGGAGTTGAAAAAAGAATCTTCTGGTGTTTGGCAGGCATTAGGTTTACAAAAAAAGTGCTGTGGAAATTTGCAATACAATTAAAAGAAAGTCCTGTTTTCTGTTGGCTCTTCTAGCCAATCACAGAGAAGAACGGTGGCATTAGTCAGATCTCTGTTGGGGATAAAACAATACGCTTTGAATTCAGCAAACAAAATCCATTTCACTTCATTTTTTTAGGTTGATGGCAGACATCTCAAACAAAACTAGTATAAAGTCGGGCGCAGACTTGGCATAATGGATAAGTTGCGCGCCCACAGTGGTTGGCCCGGGTCCAAATCCAGCCTGCAGCCTCCCTCCCGCATGTCATTCCCCCTCTCTCTCCCAGTTTCCTACACTATCCACTGTCCTCTCCTCTATAAAATAAAGGTAGTGTTAAAGGTGAAGGAGGGATGAGGCATGACTATCTTTATGATCTGGTTGAAATGACAGGTTAAGCAGTAACCAGGGATGGAAGGTGTGGTCTTGTTTTACAAGCCAGCGATACAGCAGGGCCTTCTTTCTACCAGCACTGGCCTCAGGACCTCAACGTAAACACCACACTGTATATACTGATTAAAGTGTGAGGCTAAGATTGTAACACTCTCCATCTAATTTTTCCTGAAGACTAAGATTTGTTCTTATTGCTCTCTGATGGGATTATTAGATGTGAAACGGGTGTGAAACCATAAACATCGGCCATTTCCAGCCAATATACACAAATTATAATAACATCAAATATTCAACAACATCTGTGTTCTCAAACGCGTCTTATTTCTGAACCAGTTTTGCAATCACATCACACATGAGCCCGTGATTATTATGGAGGCAGAGATTTACTGTGGGAGGGGACATCCAGAACATCAAAGCTCTTACATGCATGCACTGCTCTGGTTCCTACATCTTATGCAAATCAGGATGCAGGCTTTTACATTTCCAACACAAGACACACACAGAGAAAATCAAAGAATGCAGCAGAGAAACTGTGAGCAGGATGATGTAACTGTTTGGACCAGGACGCCGTGTTTCTGGGAGGTAAAAAATTATAAAACCTCTCCATGTGAGGAGAACAGATAAAGAGAGAAGGGGTGACCTGGTTTAGTTAAAATCTACGGAGCTGCTTTGATCAAAGATTGACACCTGAGGAGACAGCTCTCAGGCTCCTGAGTGAAATGATGTAACTGTATTGACTTATTGAAGCCGGGCCAAATGTGTTATCGACTTCCCATGAAATAATTGCTCCCCAAGGCTCCTGCCATTTGCTAATCTTTGTGAAATGTTGCACTCTCTCTCTCTTCTGAGGGTAAACTGAAAGGATTTGAAAGTGTTTTTTAATATATGCTCATTTCTGTGTGGCGATTCAGATGTGCAATGCAACTCATAAAGGGTTGTTATTATCTTTGAAAGCCATGCAGTCGTTTTTCATTCTCGTGTTCTCCTCTGGTGTTTCGCGTCTCGAGCATTTTTCCCTCCATTGTTTGCTTGTTTTCCAAAATGCTAAATCTCTGTTTTGTAAAAGCAGAAATAAAAGAAGGTCTCACGAAAGGGGGGAGGAAATTGGGGTGAAATCATGGCTGAATGGAGCTGAATAATACCTGCATATTCAGAGAGACTCATTTTAAGAGATTGTTGAATAATGACCTTTCTGCAGCGTGCAGACTTCCTCTATCACTGCTCATTGTATTGGTTCATTGCATGCTGGAAAATCCCCTGACACACAATCCAAAGTCATTTAATGGAACTGCTGCTGGCTAATAACCAGGAAATTATGCCAGATTGTATTGTGTACAGTGTCATCCCCTGATGACGGTTCAGTGTTTTTGAAAAGAGTCTGATTTTGCTCGGGCCTCCGATTCCTATTTCCAATTTGGGTTCTCGCTTTAAAGGTTATTTTATCAGCCTTCAGGCTTTTATTAGTGATTATCTGCTGCTAAATCTTTCATTTCCTCCTCCAGAAAGTCTCCCGCAAACTCTTTAGGAAAAGAAATAGTCTCGTTTCTCAGGGGAATTTGGAACAAAGTGCATTAAAAGTTACCAAAGAGTTTTGATTATTTTTATTATCAGTATGAAATATGCAGAGATGTTACATAACTGAATATTTAACGAGGGTCAAGTATAGAAATTAGCATTCCCTTAAGAATCGTGTCCTCAGGGATCAGGCATTGAAAAGTAATGTGGGCTTTAATTGCTTTTGTATTCCTTTTTATTTATAATTAATGTAATTTGTTTGTCTTGCTTTGAGTTTCAGAGGCCACAAACAAGCCTTGAGCTCCCATTTCTCCTGCACAGTTACTCTCCATGTTAATGTGTGTGTTTGTACACAGTGTGTGGGTGTAGAATGAACGTCCTCACCAGCCATAGACTAAAAGCTGCTACAGATTAAGGCCTCCAGATGGTTGTATTCAGTAGCAGAACTTTTGGAAATACAGTGGCAAAACCCAACCCAGTACAAAGCTGAAGTTCACAATGAAATAAAAGTCTAGAAATAAACTGGTGCAAGACAGGTGGAAAAACGTACGTGAAGAATGAGAGTTTATTGAGCTGATGTGATTACATTGAAAATATCTGCTCCATTATATCCTCTCAAGACAATGAGGGATAATTAATGAAGCCATTTTCTATCACAAAACCATAACATAAAGATATATACAGAACTTATATGTTGAAAGTTAAGTAAGGGCTCATGCAGGGACCTCCCTAATCATAACCTTAACCTTAACAGTAATCCTAACCCTAACCCTAATCACAACCCTAACCCTAATCCTAACCCTGATCCTAACCCTGACCCTAATCACAACCCTAACCCTAACCCTAATCATAACCCTAACCCTAATCACAACCCTAACCCTAATCACTAACCCTGACTAACCCTGACCCTAATCACAACCCTAACCCTGATCCTAACCCTAACCCTAATCACAACCCTAACCCTAATCATAACCCTAACCCTGATCCTAACACTAACCCTAATCACAACCCTAACCCTAATCACAACCCTAACCCTGATCCTAACCCTAACCCTAATCATAACCCTAACCCTAATCATAACCCTAACCCTGATCCTAACCCTAACCCTAATCCAACCCTAACCCTAATCACAACCCTAACCCTGATCCTAACCCTAACCCTAATCACAGCCCTAACCCTAAGCACAAACCTAACCCTAACCCTAATCACAACCCTAACCCTAACCCTAACCCTAACCCTAATCGTAACCCTAACCCTAACCCTAATCGTAACCCTAACCCTAACCCTAATTGTAACCCTAACCCTAACCCTAACCCTAACCCTAATCACAACCCTAATCACAACCCTAATCACAACCCTAACCCTAACCCTAATCGTAACCCTAATCCTAACCCTAACCCTAATCACAACCATAACCCTAACCCTAATCGTAACCCTAACCCTAATCCTAACCCTAACCCTAACCCTAATCGTAACCCTAACCCTAACCCTAATCGTAACCCTAACCCTAACCCTAATTGTAACCCTAACCCTAACCCTAACCCTAATCGTAACCCTAACCCTAATCGTAACCCGAACCCTAATCGTAACCCTAACCCTAACCCTGATCCTAATCCTAACCCTAATTGTAACCCTAACCCTAACCCTAACCCTAACCCTAATCGTAACCCTAACCCTAACCCTAACCCCAACCCTAACCCTAACCCTAACCCTAATCCTAACCCTAACCCTAATCACAACCCTAACCCTAACCCTAATCACAACCCTAACCCTAACCCTAATCGTAACCCTAACCCTAACCCTAACCCAATTCACAACCCTAACCCTAACCCTAATCGTAACCCTAACCCTAACCCTAATCGTAACCCTAATCACAACCCTAACCCTAACCCTAATTGTAACCCTAACCCTAACCCTAACCCTAATCGTAACCCTAACCCTAATCGTAACCCGAACCCTAATCGTAACCCTAACCCTAACCCTGATCCTAATCCTAACCCTAATTGTAACCCTAACCCTAACCGTAACCCTAACCCTAACCATAATCCTAACCCTAATCGTAACCCTAACCCTAACCCTAATCCTAACCCTAATCACAACCCTAATCACAACCCTAACCCTAACCCTAATCGTAACCCTAATCCTAACCCTAACCCTAATCACAACCATAACCCTAACCCTAATCGTAACCCTAACCCTAATCCTAACCCTAACCCTAACCCTAATCGTAACCCTAACCCTAATCCTAACCCTAACCCTAACCCTAACCCTAATCGTAACCCTAACCCTAATCGTAACCCGAACCCTAATCGTAACCCTAACCCTAACCCTGATCCTAATCCTAACCCTAATTGTAACCCTAACCCTAACCGTAACCCTAACCCTAACCATAATCCTAACCCTAATCGTAACCCTAACCCTAACCCTAATCCTAACCCTAATCACAACCCTAATCACAACCCTAACCCTAACCCTAATCGTAACCCTAATCCTAACCCTAACCCTAATCACAACCATAACCCTAACCCTAATCGTAACCCTAACCCTAATCCTAACCCTAACCCTAACCCTAATCGTAACCCTAACCCTAACCCTAATCGTAACCCTAACCCTAACCCTAATTGTAACCCTAACCCTAACCCTAACCCTAATCGTAACCCTAACCCTAATCGTAACCCGAACCCTAATCGTAACCCTAACCCTAACCCTGATCCTAATCCTAACCCTAATTGTAACCCTAACCCTAACCGTAACCCTAACCCTAACCATAATCCTAACCCTAATCGTAACCCTAACCCTAACCCTAATCCTAACCCTAATCACAACCCTAATCACAACCCTAACCCTAACCCTAATCGTAACCCTAATCCTAACCCTAACCCTAATCACAACCATAACCCTAACCCTAATCGTAACCCTAACCCTAATCCTAACCCTAACCCTAACCCTAATCGTAACCCTAACCCTAACCCTAATCCTAACCCTAACCCTAACCATAACCCTAATCCTAACCCTAACCCTAATCGTAACCCTAACCCTAACCCTAATCGTAACCCTAATCACAACCCTAACCCTAAACCTAATCACAACCCTAACCCTAACCCTAATCCTAACCCTAACCCTAATCACAACCCTAACCCTTACCCTAATCACAACCCTAACCCTAACCCTAATCGTAACCCTAACCCTAACCCTAACCCCAACCCTAACCCTAACCCTAACCCTAATCCTAACCCTAACCCTAATCACAACCCTAACCCTAACCCTAATCACAACCCTAACCCTAACCCTAATCGTAAACCCTAACCCTAACCCTAACCCAATTCACAACCCTAACCCTAACCCTAATCGTAACCCTAACCCTAACCCTAATCGTAACCCTAATCACAACCCTAACCCTAACCCTAATCACAACCCTAACCCTAACCCTAATCGTAACCCTAACCCTAACCCTAATCGTAACCCTAATCACAACCCTAACCCTAACCCTAATCGTAACCCTAACCCTAACCCTAACCCTAATCACAACCCTAACCCTAACCCTAATCGTAACCCTAACCCTAACCCCAACCCCAACCCCAACCCCAACCCCAACCCTAACCCTAACCCTAACCCTAATCCTAATCCTAACCCTAACCCTAATCCTAACCCTAACCCTAATCGTAACCCTAACCCTAACCCTAATCCTAACCCTAATCTTAACCCTAACCCTAATCCTAATCGTAACCCTAACCCTAATCGTAACCCTAATCACAACCCTAACCCTAACCCTAATCGTAACCCTAACCCCAACCCTAATCGTAACCCTAACCCTAACCCTAACCCTAACCCCAACCCCAACCCTAACCCTAACCCTAACCCTAACCCTAATCGTAACCCTAACCCTAACCCTAACCCTAACCCCAACCCCAACCCTAACCCTAACCCTAACCCTAATCCTAACCCTAACCCTAATCCTAACCCTAACCCTAATGCTAACCCTAATCCTAACCCTAATCTTAACCCTAACCCTAATCCTAATCGTAACCCTAACCCTAATCGTAACCCTAATCCTAACCCTAATCTTAACCCTAACCCTAACCCTAATCCTAATCCTAACCCTAATCCTAACCCTAATCACAACCCTAACCCTAACCCTAATCGTAACCCTAACCCTAACCCCAACCCCAACCCCAACCCCAACCCCAACCCTAACCCTAACCCCAACCCCAACCCTAACCCTAATCCTAACCCTAACCCTAATCGTAACCCTAACCCTAACCCTAACCCTAACCCTAATCACAACCCTAACCCTAACCCTAATCGTAACCCTAACCCTAACCCTAACCCAATTCACAACCCTAACCCTAACCCTAATCGTAACCCTAACCCTAACCCTAATCGTAACCCTAATCACAACCCTAACCCTAACCCTAATCACAACCCTAACCCTAACCCTAATCGTAACCCTAACCCTAACCCTAATCGTAACCCTAATCACAACCCTAACCCTAACCCTAATCGTAACCCTAACCCTAACCCTAACCCTAATCACAACCCTAACCCTAACCCTAATCGTAACCCTAACCCTAACCCCAACCCCAACCCCAACCCCAACCCCAACCCCAACCCTAACCCTAACCCTAACCCTAATCCTAATCCTAACCCTAACCCTAATCCTAACCCTAACCCTAATCGTAACCCTAACCCTAACCCTAATCCTAACCCTAATCTTAACCCTAACCCTAACCCTAATCGTAACCCTAATCACAACCCTAACCCTAACCCTAATCGTAACCCTAACCCCAACCCTAATCGTAACCCTAACCCTAACCCTAACCCCAACCCCAACCCCAACCCTAACCCTAACCCTAACCCTAACCCTAATCGTAACCCTAACCCTAACCCTAACCCTAACCCCAACCCCAACCCTAACCCTAACCCTAACCCTAATCCTAACCCTAACCCTAATCCTAACCCTAACCCTAATGCTAACCCTAATCCTAACCCTAATCTTAACCCTAACCCTAATCCTAATCGTAACCCTAACCCTAATCGTAACCCTAATCCTAACCCTAATCTTAACCCTAACCCTAACCCTAATCCTAATCCTAACCCTAATCCTAACCCTAATCACAACCCTAACCCTAACCCTAATCGTAACCCTAACCCTAACCCCAACCCCAACCCCAACCCCAACCCCAACCCTAACCCTAACCCCAACCCTAACCCTAATCCTAACCCTAACCCTAATCGTAACCCTAACCCTAACCCTAACCCTAATCCTAACCCTAATCTTAACCCTAACCCTAATCCTAATCGTAACCCTAACCCTAATCGTAACCCTAACCCTAATCCTAATCCTAACCCTAATCCTAACCCTAACCCTAATCCTAACCCTAACCCTAATCCTAACCCTAATCCTAACCGTAACCCTAACCCTAACCCTAATCGTAACCCTAACCCTAACCCTAATCGTAACCCTAACCCTAACCGTAATCGTAACCCTAATCCTAACCCTAATCCTAACCCTAACCCTAACCCTAACCCTAATCCTAACCCTAACCCTAACCCTTATCCTAACCCTAACCCTAACCCTAATCCTAACCCTAACCCTAATCCTAACCCTAATCCTAACCCTAACCGTAACCCTAACCCTAACCCTAATCGTAACCCTAACCCTAACCGTAATCGTAACCCTAATCCTAACCTTAATCCTAACCCTAACCCTAATCCTAACCCTAACCCTAACCCTAATCCTAACCCTAACCCTAACCCTAATCCTAACCCTAACCCTAACCCTAATCGTAACCCTAACCCTAACCCTAACCCTAATCCTAACCCTAACCCTAATCCTAACCCTAACCCTAATCCTAACCCTAACCCTAATCCTAACCCTAACCCTAATCCTAACCCTAACCCTAATCCTAACCCTAACCATAACTGTTACGTCCCGGCTCAGAAGACGCAACAAAAAACGGGAGAGGAGACAAAGTGTTTATAAATGTATTACAAAAGGAAATGATTGTGCGTAAACAAAAACAGACAGGAGCGCTGCATCGTGGTGCCAACATGGGATTAGAGCAGAGGTGTGCCCGACCAGAGAGAGAGCCCCACGCCGACTGGGAGAGCTTTTCTGTTGACTGCCACACCGGCTCAGGTGCAGTCCATCACCTTGACGACCCAGACCTGAAAAGACACAAGCAGCCACACAGACACACCTAGTGGTGTGTCTGTGTGGCTGGGATCAATAAAGAATGATCATATCTTGTCTTTAAAAACTGTTGGTTTGTGTTTTAAGAAAAGTTTTGTGCCTCAAAGCTAACCATGAAGTGCACAAAGTTTTAAGTGTACACTTTGTGCCGTGGAAGAACTCCAACACATTGTTTTTGTTTGTTTTGTTTCTACAGATGAAGAAGAATATAAAATAAAGTGAAGCTTAGGGACACAGAAACTCTGCAGCTTTTATGACATGAGACTAAAAGTCCAGACAGAAATCTGAGTCTGGTCTTGAGAGGAGTGTAATAGTCTGTTATTGCCTCTCTATGTCTCAGTGACAGCTCGCTCTGAGTGTTGCATTAGATGAATCAGAGCAGTGATCCGTCCTGAGAGGGGAGACATGGAGGAGATAATTACAGTCATACATTAAACCAAATCAGTGGAGTGGAGATATCTGGGTGTGTTTCTGACGACCTTCCAGGTCAGAATCATTCTGTTGGAATGAAGGATGTTTGATGCTGCCTGTTATGGGGGCACATATTCCAGGGAGCATGTCAAAGATCTTGTCATCCTGTTATTATTCAGGGCAAAATTCAAAAGGTTTTTTGATTGCATCTTCATCGCTGTATTCACTTCACAGCATTACTGGAAGCGGCCACAACGTTACAGCCTCAAGCAATCTGTATCAAAGAAAGTTAGAGCTGTATTTCTCCAAATCAAGCATCCCAGGGAAGTCTTCTCCCAGCTGTGCACTGAGATCACATGGATGAATATAATGCTTCAGGTTGTAGGTGTTTTCAAAGGTCTGACGTCACCCCCGGGATCTGACACAGTCTCAGGGGGCAGATCAGTCACTGACCTGGTGCAACAAAGAGCTGTACACTCAACACCTCTGCAACAGGCTCAACAAGTCTGCATGAGAATATGATCAGAGAACACACACAGGTTGTGTGTTCTACAGCAGAATGGAGGTGAGATTTAGACTTCTAGTCTTAGCATCTAGTATTCTAACTTACATTCGCTTTAAGAACTGGAACATTTACTTTTACTAACATTAATATCAGCTGCTTCATGTCCTTGTAGACTTCCTTCTGATTGGCTTTTCCGGTCCTTCAAAAAATGCCGTTCAGCCTGTGGAAGCCTAAATCTTCTGCTATACACTACCAGTCAAAAGCTTGGAAACACCTTCTCATTCAAGGGTTTGTATTTATTTTAATTATTTTAAACACTGTAGTTTAATACCAAAGACATCAAAACTATGAAAGAACATATATGGAATTATTTAATGAAAAAAACAGTTTTAAACAAAGCAGAATATGTTTTATATTTCAGATTCTGTAAAGTAGCCCACTTTTTCCTTCATGACAGCTTTGCACACTCTTGGTATTCTCTCAGTCCGCTTCATGAAGTGGTCTCCTGGAATGGTTTCTAATTAACATGAGCCTTGTCAAGAGTTCATTTGTAGAATGACTTGCCTTCTTAATGTGTTTGAGACCATCAGTTGTGTTGTTCAGAGGCAGGGTTAGCACACAATGGATAGCCCTAGATTATTAGCAAAACCAGATTATTTCATAGTTTTGATGTCTTCAGTATTAATCTACAATGTTGGAAATAATTAAAATAAATAAAAACCATTGAATGAGAAGGTGTGTCTAAACTTTTGACTGGTAGTGTATTTCTGAGCTTTGTTGAATGACTGAAGGAGAGGCAGCTGGCATGTTTTTTCGCTGGTGCAGACACTTTTTCGTTCTGACATTTCAGAAAGTGTTGGTGCTGTTCAGGATGACGGTTCTTGAGATGCAGAACTAAATCGGTCGTGTTAATGAAGGAGTGTTGTTTTGCTGCTCCTCTCATCAGAGTGGGGGCAGCAATGGAGTAAGCCTTGTCGCCCCAGGTTCGGTGCTTGGTCCTACAGGGTGGGGAGAGGAGGTTTTCACTGGAGGAGTGGAGAGCACGGGAGGGGTTGTGAGGGTGAAGCAGGTCAGTGAGATAGGAGGGGACCAGGTGATGGAGAGCTTTATAAGTCAGGAGGAGGAGTTTGAAGTGAATTTGTTGGGGGACAGGAAGCCAGTGGAGGTTTTGGAGGACAGGGGTGATGTGATACTGAATGAAATTACTACTTTTTCACAAAAATAAAGAGAGCTAGGGAGAGAGTAAGAGAGAGGGCAGTCAAAATTGTTAAAGGTGACATATTCTGCTCTTTTTCATCAAAATATATTGGTCTAAGAGGTCCCCAAAACAAGTCTTTAAAGTTTATTGCTCTTAAAACACTTTGAAATCAGATTTTGGTCTGCCTTTAAACCCCTCTTTTTCAGCCCTCCTCAGAACAGGCTGTTTTCTGTGTCTGTGCCTTTAAATGAGAATGAGCTCTCTGACCACGCCACCTCAGGAAGTGGATGTGGCCTCGGCTGTCCAGCAGGTTGATCTAATGTTTACATGTTGGCTGAATATACACGGCTGCTCACAGACCCGCATTACTTCAACCCTCTGAATCTGATCCAGAATCTGATCCTGACGGAGAGGCGCCTGCAGCAGGACCTTTCTGAGTCATTGGTCACAGATTTAGTGTTTCTTGTTGTTTTATTTGTCAGTATGTCGACGTGTGTCTTGGTACACAGCTACGAACATGTAGCTATGTGGCTATGCTAACTAGCGCTAGCACTTTTCCATGATAAATACAAATCCTCCACTCAATCTTCAAATCTGCGGACCTGGGGAGTAAAACCGACCTTTGTGTTTATTAAGACAGCCTACAACTAGCATGCCTCCCTCCTAAGCTCCTTGTTAGCACACATGTGTGCAGGGAATGAAAAACAGAGGAGGAGTTGAGTTGTGTTTTATACAGTCTATGGGCTGAACAAGCTCCGAGCTCTGACTTCCTGTTACAGACCGGATATTGTTGTGACGTATGAAAAACACTGAAAACTGAAACGGCTCGTTTCAGCACACATTTACAGAAAGGTGGAGAAATCAGAACAGGGGCAGAATGGATTTGTTTCATTCTTGGGGGGTTTGTAGACAGGGACACATATTTCAGGTAGAGAACCATTAAAAAGTTCATTTTGCATGATATGTCACCTTTAAAGTAAAGGGAAAAAACACAGCTGGATAATGAGAGGATACAATCTGCTGCTAAAATCTCACTCTGAACTGAGTTCAAAACTTGAGAGCTCTGTATTATGCCAATAATATTGTACATCCCTGCAAGTTATCACCCACCTGTTACTTTGCAGGGAATGTTTCAGACTGTTGTGTCTGCTAGGTTCACTCATCAGCCAACCCCAGCTCTGTGAAGACTTCCAAGCAGGAGGCTGGCAAGCAGAAGCCGACACAAGGACATGGTGAAGAGAGTCAGTGTTTTGCATTTAAGTGTGCACCCCACTTACACAGTGTGAGGTAGGGGATATATGTATACAGATAAATGTCACTTTCCCTCTCTGTTATAATCTGTTCCTTAAATTTCCATTAGTTGCACTTTCTGTAAATCATTGCATAACTAACTCACAGCATCCCACCCAAAGGCTTTCCAAACTAAACATACAACTGCACATTACCAGTGAAACCGTGGGAGTGGGTGCTGGCTGGTGGGCTGGAGGCTCACGATGCACAGGTCAACTTTTTTTTTTTTCATTCCAAGCTGTTGCTATGCAACTACTCAATCCGGCGCCTGAAGACCCAAAGTAAACAAGCTTTATTCTGTCTTTGCAGCGATAACTCTGAAAACACATGCAGAGCCAGAGCAGCTGAGAGCTTCTTTCAATGCAGCGGGAGCTTCAATCGCTGTGTCATCTCCTGTTTATTTGCTGTAGGGTCGGCGGTAAACATCTCGGGATGTAAAGTGAATTTGCTCTCAGCTAAAAGCTCCGAGTCTGTCGTAATTTGATGATGCTTTCAGTGTGAAATTCAAACCATAAAACGCCTCACAGTGCTGTAAAAGTTTAACACTCAGGAAGTCAGAACCACCGCACACATGCATGGAGGTAGAATCTGCAGTAGGAGTGATATTCATACAATAAAAGGTCACATTCACATCAGCACTGCACAAATCTGGAAACTTATCTGCATATAATTACATTAAGAGTCCCGGTGGAGGCGTCTTTCCATCACTCAGATAAATCAAACCAGACGTTTTAATGGAATTTCCCTTTAACTTTCATCCATCTTTCACTTTTCTTTTAATCACAGTGACAGGCAGATATATGAGCCGCCAGCTGTCGTCTTTAAGCAAATTACAACTGAAACAACTGCACATATACCGTCATATACTAAAGTGTCTCTGAGGAACTTCTATTCAGGCTCCAGAGGCTGAAAAGTACTTATTGTATACATGCAAACATGCAGCACAACATGTGACATACATGAAGAGCATTGATGGATTGCAGGTGTTAATGGATGTAGTCAACCCAAAACAGAACCACTCCACGGTTTTATAAATGTCGTGGTGGAAAGTGAACTCACACTGTACCAGTAAATCGTTATGACACACCACCAAAGCTCTGCATTTATGTGCTGATCATGGCTGAGTACTCACACTGTGCTGATGGAGCTTTGATTATTGTTAATAAAGTTTATTTTAAAGACTCCCAGAAACAGAAGTTGAAGTCAGAGAATATGACTTTAATCCTAAATAGAAAGTACAATCATCATCTTTCTGACAGGACAACAAAAGCTGAAAATGTAGTAGCTTCATAAAAGTGTAACTTGTGGTAGAGCTGTGGTTGGAGTTCATAAAAATGTTGTATGTGGTCATATTGTTGTGGCTGATTGTTGTCGTTTCAGAGCACTGGGACACACCTGTGTGAATTTCAGTTGTCGTTTCAGATGCTGCCTGTCGGATTCAGGAAAAGATCCCTGAAGTTGAGGAATCTTGAGGAATCAGAGCTCACTATCAGAGCTCGTCTACTCAGACAACCAAAGTTTCTGACATGCTTGAAATTCAGAATCAGGCCGTGATCAGCTCTCATGAACTCTGCATGGCCAGCAACTCACTATCAGGCTGAAGTTTGGCCCAACTTCAAAACTTTGGCCCTTTGCAGGGTGTATGTCCAGCTTGATTTGAAGCACTGAAGCCTTTAGAAAGGGTTCAACATTTACAACTTCTCTCCCTGCTGTGTTGGGTTGATGCAAAGGCAGAGACGTTTAAATGGTCACTTTGTTCTCTTTGAGGCTGCAAGAAGACATATTTCCATCTGGGATGAAAGTGCAAAATGCATATGGAGTGCATTTATTATCATTTGGGGTTTTGAGTGAAATCATTTCTTGGAGGGCCGTACGGTGGTGCAGTGGTTCAATCAATCAATCTTTATTTATATAGCGCCAAATCACAACAAATGTTATCCTAAGACTCTTTCCAAACAGAGCAGGTCTAGACCGTACTCTATGTTCTATTATTAACAAAGACCCAACATCAAGACAGGATCAGATCCAGTCCCATCTTACAGACAGGACTCAGTCTGATCTCATCTTAATCCACCATGAGCAGAGCACTTTGCAGCATTTAGCAAGTTACAGTGGCAAGGACAAACTTCCTTTAACAGGCAGAAACCTTGAACGGGACCAGACTCATATTTAGTGCTGTTGTCTGCAGCAAGAAGGTTCCTGGTTTCGAATCCCAGGCTGAGCATGTCCCTTATGTGTGGAGTTTGCATGGCGCATCATGGGTGTGAGTGTGTGTGAGAACGGTTGTCTGCCTCGCTGTGATAGGCTGGCGACCTGTCCAGGGGGTCCCCCACCTTGCGCCCAATGGCAGCTGGGATAGGCTCCAGCCGAGAGGGAAAAGCGTTGAAAGATAATTAATTAATGGAACTTTTTTTTTAAACAACCAAAAACATTGTTTTCTCTGTCTATCAATCAAAAGTTATGGGGGTAAAATGGACCACAAATACACTGAGTAAACTGTAGTCCTGCTCACATACTTTATACAACACCTTTTATACCTACAAACATGCAGCCAAGAGTGCTTCACAAAGAAACAAAAGGAGGAGAAATAAAAACAGAATTTGATAAAAAAAAGACAGAAATAATTCTGCGTCCTTGTCTCAGTTGTGTAATTTCAGAAAGCACTCATGTCATCATCTGTGTGTGAGATCTTCCTGATTTTTACTGCAGGTGTGACAATGATGGGCAGGCATGAATCCAAGCCATAACACCTGATCTGCAACGTCTACTTATAACCCAGAGTGTATGAAAATCCATTCATGTGCTCAGTCTGTGTGTGTGTGGTGTCACTGTAATCTGCCTTGAATAAGAGTAATGACATTAATCTCTCATTTTAAAAGCTTTGAAAGCCCACAGGTGCAAATGAATGGCTCTCAATTGACGACAACAAAGCCGTCATTCTCTCCTCTGCCTCAGAACGACAGTATCTGCCAATTACAATCATTTCCTTCCCACTCCATACTCCTTTCCAGCTTCCTGCGTTTATCTCCAGTCTGTTTATGAAAAGAGAGGAGCTACATTTCTGCAGGGGAGGAGAATGCTTAAAAAAGCTCCCCAGAGGCAGAAAACTGCGCGGCGATGAGGCACAGATAGAGATGATTGTAGAAGAGGAAGCTCAACACTCAGGGTCGAGATCTGTTTGTGGGGAGTGTGATAACGTCTGTGTGCAAAAGACAAATAAAGGAGAGAGGCCGATCAGAGCCTGAGGGAACAACCTGGGTGATCTGCTTCATTTCTGGAGGACTAGAGTGACACTTCAGCCAATCAGGTCAACGTACAGAAGTCACCTAATCAGACACTGAAGACAAGTTATTGGACACTTTAAGCTCTTAAGTATGATGGTAGTAACAGGTGAAGACATGGCAGGAAGAGAAGCGTTTCCCCTGTCTTACAACACAGAAGTGTTGTAGTCAAGTCCCCAAATCTGAGTTCGAGTCGAGTCCTCAGTCCTCTGTGTTCGAGTTCGAGTCCGAGTCCGAGTCCAAGTCACCAGAGAAAAATACGAGTCCGAGTCCGAGTCGAGTCCTCATGACTTGAGTCCGAGTCCAAGTCGAGTCCTCACCGATAATGTTATATATTACAAGGAGGGCAGCTGTTTGAATCCAAACTATTGACTGTTAGACTGGCTGTGTGGACCTGGTCTGGCTGTGTGGACCTGGTCTGGCTGTGTGGGACCTTTTGGATGTGTAGGAAACACATTTATTTAATTAACATTAGTGTTGGAGTTATTTCCATCATTTTATGCCATAAATATAAATGATTCTAATATATTCATAATCATTTTACTTTATGTCATTTATATGTTGTTGTTTATATTAAGGGCAATGTCATGTGCATTATCATTATTTTATTTCAGTAAGCATTTTGATAGTTTGATTGTTTTCACCTGGATGGGCAGATAAGATAGGAGGGGCGGACACAGGGAGAGGTGAATGTTGTTGAGGGGTTTTTTACCAGAAGACGTTAGAGCACGAGGACGCTACAGACTGTTTAATGAGAATCTATCTTGTTTAATAAGACTTCAGAGAATCTGAAGTTTTTATTGGACATTTGAAATGTGTCCGATCCTGTACGATCCGCTCTCCCCCAGCGCTGTGGCCGGTTTGATTTTCAGTTTCGATTTTAGTAAATTGATGAGGTCTGACTGCCACTGCAGGGAGATTCTAATGAAATCCGGCCAGTGTGTCTGGAGATTAATTTATGAATGAAGTCACAGCGTTGTGTGACGTGCGTAAATGCGCTTCAGTTGATGAGGGGACGCGCTCAGAGATTCTGCTGCACTGGGATCACTGCCGGTGTCCAATAAACTAACAATAAATCAAACAACTTAATAACTTTGGTTTAGTTGTTTTAGTCACTAATATTACCGTTATACTAACACAGTAAAGTGATGAACGGTCTCAAGAAACTTTAGCATCTCTCTCACTTTTGGGTTCATCCTGTACAGATGTCTGTTAAAGTTTGAGCTGGTCTCTTTCCTTGATGGGTCTCTTAAATCTCCAACATGTCGCTCTGCTCTCGCTGCATTTACTGTGAAATCTTTGAAAGAAAAATGCACGGCTGGTAGCGTCTTTAAATCCTGGCAGACGTCACGTGCACGCGCATGCAGGCGAACACTCATGCCAGCCCTCGCTCTGAACGGAATACATTTTATGAAACATATAAAATCTAACATGAACATTAAAACAGTCTGGATCAATATATAAGCCCGAGTCCTCCTCTCTATCATCCGGGTCCTTTTGCAGTCAATGCTCGAGTCCGACCCAAGTGGCAAACTCCGGTCTTAAACGATGAAGCCAATGCGGAAGTGATATAAACTGCAATACATCGAAAATCCGCTTGAGGCTGGCTGCAGAAACACCGGAAACCACATAGATATGAATGGGAAAAAGACGATCTTTGCAGCATTAATAAACATGTTTACAGCCTGGTTCAAAAAACGGCTTGGCCCTACAACGCTAATCTCCCTAATGGCATACACTGTACGGGGGGTGAATTTTTTTCTAACATGACGGTTAAGAAGATATTAAGATTATGAGTTTTGCCCAAATAAGGACATGACTGACGTGACTCCCGGTCGGGAACACACAGCTATTGGCTAAGAGACTCACACTAAGTCACACTCTGCCTAGTTGAGTTACGCATTACCAATATGGCTGCTGCCGTCGATTGGCTTCAAAACAGCTCTCAGGAACAGATGGGTGACGTCACGGATACTACGTCCATATTTTATACAGTCTATGGTCCGACCCCAAGTCCGAGTCATCAGCGCTCGAGTCCAAGTCAAGTCACGAGTCATCAGTGCTCGAGTCCAAGTCCAAGTCACGAGTCCTGCAAAACGTGACTCGAGTACTACAACACTGCAACACAGATACTAAAAAAGAAAATCCATCATTTGGGAAGATATATTTTGAGAAGGCAGATGTTTCCTGCTCCTGCATAGAGTAAAAAAATCCCACTTTAACGATGCTCTGCTGTGAAACAAAGTAAAACTTGGATGAAGATTGCAGAGAGAAAGACGCTGCGTGGAAGTTTTATGTGTAAGGAAGTGTGAAATGATTTAACTTGAGCGAAACATTGCACATCTGAGTCGTCTTTTATGTCTCTGTTTTATTTTATAAAAGAGAGACAACAAAAAGAAAATGATTGTCTGGAGGAAAATGTGAAAATATGAGAAACAAATGAAGCTCCCTGTAGGAGAATCAGTCAGAGTGAGCTGTCAAACACTGGAAATGTACTCCGCATTTAGAGTGGGTGTGTGTTTATGCAGAAAAGTTCTGCAACACGGGGGAAAACACTCGTTCACAACAGGCGTGAAGTCAAATTTAAGACAAGCTTGCCTTGAATTTGATCTTAAAACAAGCTAATTAGTAAATCCATTAACCAGCGGACTGCCTCACTTATCTTCTGGTTTGACTCTGAAGGGTTTATATAGATGTGTACAGGTGGTTTCACCTGTGTTCATATCTCTTGTGGTTTGTTCGAGCCTTGGTTGCTCGTGTGCTATAATGGACATACTCATATTCACTTCCACTGCTACGCAGATGACACCCAGCTCTACCTCTCCACTAAACCTGACTCCTCACTTCCACCTTCTTCCCTCACTGATTGTCTCCTTGAAATAAAATCTTGGTTCACCTCAAACTTCCTCAAATTAAACAGCAATAAAACTGAACTTCTTCTAATTGGCACAAAATCTACATTAAACAAACTCCCTAACTTCTCTATTCCCATCGACAACTCGCCCCTCTTCCCCTCCCCTCAGGTTAAGAGTCCGGGTGTCATCCTCGACAGCACCCTCTCCTTCACCTCCCATTTCAACCACGTCACCCGGTCTGCCTACTTTCACCTCCGCAATATTAACCGTCTCCGTCCTTCACTCACTCCCCACTCCACCGCCATTCTTGTTCACAGCCTCGTCACCTCCCGTTTGGATTATTGTAACTCCCTTCTGTTTGGCCTCCCCCACAAAACCCTCCATAAACTTCAACTGGTTCAAAACTCAGCCGCCCATATCATCACACGCAACGCCTCCATCCACCACATCACACCCATCCTGCAGCAGCTCCACTGGCTCCCCATCACACACCGGATCAACTACAAAATACTTCTCCTCACCTTCAAACCCATACACAACCTCGCCCCTCCATATCTCTCTGACCTCGTCCATACTGCCACACCCGTCCGCACCCTCAGATCCTCCTCCTCCATCCACCCTGCTCACCTTGTTACCAGGGCCTTCAGCAGCTCTGCTCCCCAGCTCTGGAATTCTCTCCCACCTGACCCCCGCAACACTGACTCACTCCCACATTTTAAATCCAAACTCAAAACCCATCTGTTTAAACTGGCTTACTCCATCTGACCACAACTCCTCTGTCCATTCACTTAACACTTTTTAAACTGTGTTTCATTTACTGTTTGCTATTTAAACTCTGTTTGTTTTTAATGTTGTAAGGTGACCTTGAGTGCCAAGAAAGGCGCCTATAAATAAAATGTATTATTATTATTATTATACTTGTTCCCATGTTTTCTCTCCAGGTGCCAGGACTGCTGATTGGCTCCCTCTCTGATAAAGGCCGGCTTCCTGCTACCTCGCTCTCCAGAAAACCATCAAGGAAGCACACACCAAAGTCAACACCCCTCTGTCCTTCATCAATCAACTTCAAAAAGACCTCCACCCACTGAACCGTCCATAACCCAGAAACCTCTGCCTGTTGACTGCTGCCTGAGCTCACACCACGCATCATGCACACACGCATAAACACATCACACCTAATACATGAAATGCACATTATCAAACACACACACACTCTTTTACTCTTTTTTTTCACTACTTTAGCTTGTTTTATTTCCCTTACTCTTTCTTTTTCTTTACTTTCTATTTATTTATTTACCTCTTTATTTCTCTGCTTCCTTATTTCTTTATGTATTTATTTTGGTTCCTTGGTCCACAGTATCCTGTAACCTCTTGAGTCCTTTCCCTCCCTCCCTCCTCCTTCCACCACAGATCCACAGTGGATAGAAAAGGGTAAAAACACTCTGAACTGTCCCACCAGGCTCAAGAATCACCTTACCATACCTCTCTCTCTTTCCCTCCACCTCTTCCCATGCCAGAAGAACTTGCTTTAGTTAGACTGTTGTGTTAGTGCACTCATCAACACCTCTCATTACACCATATTCACGCACCCACATGCACACTAGTGATGTTACAGACTCTACATACCCCAAATGTGATCTTATCCTTTGTTTATCTCATTTACTTTTATAATAAATAACTTTAAGTTTCTTTAATTCGTTTGTTGACCTCTAATCGTTTTTGTCATGTTCACTGAATGTGAAGCCAAGAGGTTTAAAGCGCCCCCTGTTGGCTGACTGCAGTATAGCTCATAAAACCCTGCCTCCCTAGTGTTAACAGATGGAACAATTATTTTATAGAAGTAGAAGTAGACTTGATTAGTGGAGACAACCCTCCTAGGTCTGGGGAAAGCCCCTAATGTTAAGCACCCCTATAAATGTCAGTGTCCCAGTTTGGCCACCCAAGTCAAAAAAGTCTGATTCCGCCCCTGTTGAACTTTCCATAAGTGTGAATGTCTGTTTTAAATCAACAGAAGGATCTATTCTGCTGTGGACTGTACCCACCTGAAGGATGGGCAGAAATAAAGACACATTGTTTAATCTATAAAGAGTCATTGTGCCTGAGCTCTGCCTTTAAAAGTTCCTGAGTGTGAGTTTTCCAATCTTTTGTCATTTACACTGCAGATGACTGGAGGCACTCGTTTCTAATTTTTCCTTCATTATCTCTCCTCCTTCTTCTCTTTCAGTCGGGCACGTTGCAGCGAAGTGTTTAAGTTCGTCTCCAGAGTGTGGTTGTGTTAAAATGCCTCCATGCGAGTGGATGAAGCTGTGTAACATCCATCTGTTTGCTCCTGCCTCTGGGTTCTCTCTCTGATGAAACTGTTACACAAGAAGAGTCTGATGCACTCTTTTCTGGTTTATGAAATCCATGAACCAAAACTGATCTTGTACGAAGACGTGATTAGAAAGTTTTGGTTGAGAAGTTACTCATGTGGGACAGGACATGAGGTTTTACTTGGGATTTATTGGAGTAGGAATCTTTTTGTTCTTTCAGAGGCTGGGCGCGGCTTCCAGCTGCTGCATGCACACCTGTTTCTCATCCATCCATCACCAGCTGCAGCACTTCCAACCTTATTCTACCCATCCACATGTGCCATATTAATTTTGTGGTGCAGTCAGCACCGTAGCAGCAGCTTTTATGAAGCACTTGTGTTTTGTGTATTCTGCTTCCAGTTCCTCTCTCCACCAAAGCCGCAAGCCTTCTTTTAAGTCTCTCACACAGCACCACCAGCTGACCTTTACGTTCACCTTGCCTTCACCTCAGTGCCTCACCAGCCAGCCTCAGCTTCAAGTCATAGACCCAGTCTCTATGTCCACACTCGCCCAATCGCTGACTATGAAGCACGTTCCCCCCTAATGGCCTAATTCCATTTTAAAACCTGGGCCTTTTTGTTTTATGTTTTCAGTTTGATGCGGATCTGCTCAGTGCTGCATTCTGAAAACACAACCGGTGGATGTTGACGGACGAGAGAGCATGGAGCCGGACTTCAGTGGATTGTAGACACACCGAACATGGATCTGCTGGAAGTCTGATGTCAGTCTGTGAGGGCCTCCCAGGGATGTCCCACTGTTAAATCTTCAAGTGCATGAGGGATCTCTCTCAGACTTTTTTGAGCCCTGCATGCCCACTTTCCATCAGTGGGCATTTTTGCAGAGTTAGCGTAAGGGAATTACCCATAATTCATAGCATTATGAAGTGAAACACAGGATTCCAAGGGAAAGCCCTCGATCGTGGAAGGGTAAACGAACGCTGCAACATGAAATTTAAAAAAGAGAGGCGGTAAACGAGAAGCATGAAGGTGCAACCAATGCTGGCATTTCAAAAAAAGTTTGCCTGAAAGTAAAAAAATGTATATATTTATTGTTCTCTAAATGTTTAGATATCTTAAATGTTGTGGTGAAGCAGTCTGTACGGATCACATGGCAGTCAGTCCGTCCCTTAAGTACCTTGAATTTGAGGAAATTAAAAGTTGGTCATTAAAACTTCCTAACACTGCTAAGGTGAGCTACATGACGTCATGCAGGTTACATAAGAAGTTGCAAAGTGCTGTCAGTTCTTGGCCCTTACAGCCTCCTGCCCTCAATTACTTTCCATCGGACGTCAATTAAGTCAAACAGGGCTCAGGGAGGACTGCTCAAGCCTGAACTTTCCACCTCAAGCAACCTCAAACCAGCCAGTTTCACCTGAGAACTTCCTCTCAGAAGAAATCATAACAATGCTTTAATTCTCCTTTTTGTAGCTGCATCTTTATTTGAACTGAGGCTTTATAAATCCATAAAACAAAGCTACATTTCAGAAGATTTGAACCAACATATTATCATGTCACTGTATTCCCTACAAGCAGAAAGGTGACAGTATATTGAGAGCAGCTCACTGTCGGCCTAGTTTGTTTTATTTGTGGAGGAGGAAGTGCTGCTGGGAAATAAACGGTCGACTCTGCAGGTGAACGCTCCACAGGACCAAACATTCTGCAAGGAGCCGTTATATAAGTCCTAACAGGTCCCTGCGTGGATGTTCTCTGCACCTGAGTGATTAAACAGCAGCTTAATGGAGCCTCAGGTGATTTTAATGCAGAGCTGAAGAGAGGGATGTTGTGTGAAGTAGATAAATGTTTGTCTGTTCCAGGCTGTTGTTCTCCTCGGCTCAGAAAACGGAGAGAGAACTTCCTGCAGTCAGCGTGAAAATAACAGCGGGAGAGACTTTCTTGTTTTCCTCCTCACTTCAACTTAAACTGTTTGTATCTTTCTAAATTGCAGTGTGGAGAAAATTGCTTCGAATACTCTCCATGGAAACTATTTGATCAAAAATCTTGACTCGAGCCGGAGAGGAGAGAGGATAAGGGACCCGTGGAAGCTGCTATACGTATTAATCCACATGAATCCGATGATTGCTTTTCTAATCAGTGAATTTATTTCTTGTAGGAAATGTTTAAAATGCTGTGAACACACTTTTACTTCAGGACCGTCATTTGTCAAGAAAAGAACACCAGCCTGCGATGGGAATAATGTTGCAGGCAGCGCTGTTGAAGAGTCCTGGGTCGTCAGGTGAATAATCCTGGTCCAGCTGTCTCTATTGTTACCTGAGATCTGCAGCAGAAGACTCTCAGAGGTTGGGATCGGTCGGGTCAATCCAGAGGTGTGAAAGAGGCAGATGAGATGAGAGCAGGAAGAGGCGGATCAATGAAGAGTTGTTAAGATCACTCAGTCAATAGAGGAAGTAGAGGAGCTGATTGTTTGCATTGATGTGTCTCACTTCATGTGAAGGAGCTGAGAAACGGGCCTGAGGTGGATTACGGAGCTGAGTGGGAGGACCGAGTTCTTCTGTGGGAAACTCAAAGTCTCTCTGCTCCCAAGAAACAGAATCACTGGATTCAGAATTTAAAAGACAGAATTTAAAAGAACTAGTTCAATCATGTCAGTGTGTTAATACCAGAATTGCATGCCTATAATAAAACTGTGTTTGTTTCCGCAGCTTCATAGAATCAAACTTTGTTTTAAATGTTTCTAAAATAAAAAGCATATTGCAGAAAGAAGCCTGAGTTACCTCTAGACTCGCCGAATTCATCAATTTAAACTTTCATATTGACATTTTTTGGGGGGCTAATGAAATATTGAGATCATTTAAAGAAAGATTACCAAACACTCTTTGTTCTGTCTTCTTGAGTGTCAAATATAATTTTGTTTTCTTCTGCTCTTCTCTTTGATATTGATGAAAACTGAATATTTTTTAGCCTTTCATTGCAATGCAAACAAATCTAAAGACATCACCTTCATCCTTCAGTTATCAGGCCCCTCTCCTTTGGAATCATCTACCAGTCAGGGTCCGGGAGGCAGACACCCTCTCTACTTTTAAGAGTAGGCTTCAAACTTTCCCTTTTGATAAAGCTTATAGTTAGAGCTGGATCAGGCTTGGACCAGCTCTTAGTTATGCTGCTATAGGCTTAGACTGACACACTGGGATCCCCTCTCTCTCCCTATCACTTATTTTAACTCTCCCTGTCCCATTAAAGTTACTAACCATAGACCTTTCTGGAGTCCCTGAGCTCCCTTGTCTCGTAGGTTCCTCTGGATCTCTGCTGCTGTGGATGTGCCAGACTCCAGCTGCTACAACTACTACTATCCATCTCATCACTATTATGTGATGTCTCTTCATCTCCTCTATCCCTCTTTCCAACCCTAACTCGGTCTCAGCAGATGTGTGTCTAACATGAGTCTGGTCCTGCTGGAGGTTTCTGCCTGTTAAAGGAAGTTTGTCCTTGCCACTGTAACTTGCTAAATGCTGCAAAGTGCTCTGCTCATGGTGGATTAAGATCAGACTGAGTCCTGTCTGTAAGGTGGGGCTGGATCTTATCCGGTCTTGATGTTGGGTCTTTGTTAATAATAGAACATAGAGTCCGGTCTAGACCTGCTCTGTTTGGAGATAGTCTTCAGATTGAACTGAAAGTGTCAGACTTTTGTCTAATCATTTATCATACTGTTTATTATATTAAGACTGAACTACATTAGTGTTTGCTCTCTTGCTGTCAAAGATGAGGAACATTATATTAGTAGAGAAAGAATAAATATGATGCGCTGAGATATAGCACAGTATTTAATGTAATACATGTTTTTCTAGAGTTAAAAGTTTCTCTAGCTTTCTCTCAGTCCATGTTTTCAAACTTTTAAGAGGGTGAGCCAAAGAAAGTGTTCCCCTGAGGGAGGAAGAGGAGCCCTGATGTCTCCAGCTGTGCAGAACGAATGAAGAGGAGAGAAGAGACAACCAGGACCAAAAAACCAGAGGACACTTTTTGGTACAAATATCCCCACCAGCTGAAATATGATGGCTGCACCAGATAAAAAGATGACTTTGAAACCGGGGTAACTTTGTCTTTCTTGCTGTTGTTCATCTTAGAAGGGTTGAACCTCTCTGCAAGAAACATGAGCCCTCCTCCTCAAGTTATCTGAGCAGAGTTATGGATTCATGAAGGTTTGAAACAGGTGGTGTCTCTGCTCAAACAAATACAGTAATCCAATGATCCACATTTTAAATACAGGTTAGCTTTGAGATCAAAAGGTCTCCTCACCAGCCAGATATTACACACATGCACCGTCAGAGCAGTCTGCATCAGTCTCAGGGGAGACAGTGATGTTTACACAGACTCACCACAGCTTCTCTCCTGTGAGCGACTCTGTGACTCTGCTAATTGGTTCAGCCATGAATGTGCCTGCTCTGCCTTATGTGTGTGTTTGAGTCTACTTGTGTGTGTGTGTGTGTGTGTGTGTGTGTGTGTGTGTGTGTGTGTGTGTGTGTGTGTGTGTGTGTGTGTGTGTGTGTGTGTGTGTGTGTGTAGGGCGGAGGTTGACAGCCGTTACCATGAGGACGGTTAATACCAGAGCTTTGGGAGATGTTCCTCTGAGTGTTGTTGCTCTCGGTTCACGGGTGTTGACACCATCTGTAGTTCTTAATCCAGCTGACATGGATCACAACCTGCAGGGTGTGAGTCTGCAGTTCTTAAATCATCATCACAAAGTAAACATGTCTTGAGGCAGGAGCTATGAGCCTCTCATCATGGGATTTTTTTATTTTTTTGTCATGCATGAACTGGTGGATTTACTTTATTAATTTAAAAGTTAAAGGCTGAACACTTTCCCCCACCACCAAGATCAAGTATCACACCTTGGGGGACAGAGCTTTTGCATCGCTGCTCCAACTCTCTGGAACTCTCCCTCCAAAAAACAGCAACTCTGAGTCTCTTCACTCATTTAAATATCAACTCAAAAGGTATCTCTTCAAAAAAGCCTGCAACACGTGACGTCTACTTCCTCCCCATCGTTGTTTTTTGTATTTTATTCATTTCATTTTTATATTTGGCACTTCATGTAAAGTATCTTTGAGTACCTATAAAAGCCCTATATAAGTCTCTAACAGGCAGAAACCTAGAGCAGAACCAGACTCACATCTGGGGAGACTGAGTCTGGCTTTGAAAGAGGGATAGAGGAGATGAAGAGAGAGAGAGAGAGAGAGAGAGAGAGAGAGAGAGAGAGGATAGTACAGGCAGAACATGCAGACTCCACACAGAACAGCTCCTCTAGTGGAGGACTGAAGCAGGAAGCATCTTGCTGTGAGGCGACAGCACTTTAAAGCCCTCTTTATGTCGGTGTCAGGTTGATTATCATTGATGTCTGTGGTGCAACTGGTGCAGAAATGCTCTGAAATTGTATTCAACTTTTAAATACAGTAGAGTCAGAGAGATAGAGGAATTAAAAATCACCCCAAGAACGGCTAGATTTCCTCAACTATGCAGAAAAAAAAGGTGACCAAATTTGCTATTTCCATTCTCCTGCTTTTCTAATGAGATTATTTAAATTGTGCAAATATTTCTTAATGGAAACATGCAAATAAAAACTTTCTACTTCATGCACCTGAGATAAAATTCCTCTTTAAAACATCTCCTCTTGTAGCAGTCTGCAGTGTCCTCCCCGTGGAGCTGGAAGATGCTTCTTGTGTTTCCACCTTTTGTGTCCTGCTTGATGAATTATTGACCTTTTCTTCCTCCACCTCTCTCTCTCTCTGCCCTGCGTCACACAGCAGCAATAACCTGAAGCAACAATAGTACCAAACCCATAAAGGGCGAGAACTGAGGGTAAATGAAAAGAAATAAATATCAGGAAATGAAGTTATAAAGGACAGAACCGTAAAAACTCCTCTGAGTCTGTGAGATTGCTCATCTCTGAGGTGTAATGTTCTTAAACTTTAATTATAAAAGTGGATGCTGTTTTATCCTGCACACAGTACTCATATTTTATCACTGTAAAGATCAAACTAATTGTGATTTTAAAGGTAGTCACCAAACTTTAAACTCCTGTCTCTCTCTTGGAGCTGATAAACTCTGCACTGGTTCACAGTTTCCACGTTAAGTGTAGATGTCGGGCTTTGATTCTTCAGCTGAGGCGAAGGTACAGCCGAAGATGAAGCTGTCAAAACCAGCAGCAGTGAGGATATCACACAGCACAGGTCGGCCCTCGCTGTCAGTCCCAACTCTGGCTGTCGAAACACATCAGGACATCGGGAGCCCTGCAGCCCTGACACTCGCCGGTCCCTCCTCTACGCATCAAACTCCATCCGCTGGTTCTCTTGGATCGGAGGAAAGCCTTTTCATTCAGGGTGCTGGTCCCTTGATCTGATGTAACCTCAAAGCTGTCAGCACGTTCAGATGAGAAGGGTTGTTTAAGGACAGCTGTTACACTTAAGCTCTTGAAAATACTCAGGCAGTGTGTCTGATTTGTAGGCAGCCTCGGCTCCAGTGGTCCCAAGAGGAATCCTTAATTGGAGCAGTAGAGGAAGAAGTTACAGCACGGTGTGAAATGTTGTATTATGAAGAGAGGTCCTGCACTGAAAATCCCACTTAGGGGTACGCTGGTGAGCGCCTTATTGACAGAGGATACTGTCCTCGACACATCTGTCACAGGTCGACTCTTAGCCTTTATCATTTCACGCATGTCTACCCAACATTCCCTCTCTCTGTCAGCGGTCCTGTCAAATAAGGGATCAAAGACCACAAATCTTAAATCAGAAGCAAAAGAGGAAAATAGCATCCTAGACTTCTCCATATCCATCTATCTTAAATTCATATCAAACCTGTGTTCCAGATTATATGTCATTTTTATTTCTCCCATCATGAGAATATATATATATATATATATATATATATATATGTTGCAAGATATGCTTATATTTTCTTCTTTAATTTTAATTGCTTATAACTTTTTTTGCACTTTCTACTTTGCTACTGTGACACTTGAATTTCCCGGTTGTGGGACGAGTAAAGGACTATCTTATCTTATCTTATCTTATCTTATCTTATCTTATCTTATCTTATCTTATCTTATCTTATCTTATCTTATCTTATCTTATCTTATCTTATCTTATCTTATCTTATCTTATCTTATCTTACCTTACCTTACCTTACCTTACCTTACCTTACCTTATCTTATCTTATCTTATCTTATGCACTGCTGTGTGCCCTGCCCTGACAGCCTACCTGAAGATCTGAGGGCTGCACAGAGTATCAACATTTTTAAGAGCAAACCTTTTAAATCTCGCTTTTAGCTGAGTATAATTTCATCTTACCTTATTAACTTATTATCTAGTTCATATTTTGGTCTATTTTAAAGTCATATACTGTCTTATTTTGAATGAATATAGATAATATATATTATGTATTATTAACTTTATTTTTTCAATGATCTGTTTATTTGATTTTTTTAAACATTATGTACAAAAATCAACTCAAACAATTCAGACGAGTGAAGTTTTTCTTTTAAAAGAAACAAATAAAATCAATAAAAACATATATCAGGGATTAAAAACAAATTATAGTGGAGAAAATGAACATTATCACCTTTATAGTAAAGCTTTTATTGTTTGAATTGTGTATTTTAATTTTTAACATTTTACCTCTCTGCTTTTATTCTCAGTTAAATTTTTGGCCTCTTTCCTTTTGATGTCTGTTTTTATTGTTTTTTTGAAGCACTTTGTTACTTGTATTGAAAAGTGCTTTACAAATAAAAGTCTTATTATTATTATGTATTTATTTTAATTTGTATTTATTTATAAATTTATAATTTATTGTGGATAATGTAATCATTTATTTTGTTATTAATTTAAAGAGTTCATTTGCAAAAACAGATATCTCAAAAAACATATTTCCTTTAATATACATTTTTAATAAAGTTACATTTTTAAGATACCACTAATTATGAATGTATTTAGACTTAGTCAAAGCCACACAACTTCAATTGATTGATAATACCTAAAGCTAGTAATAGAAAAATGTGTTTTTTTTAAACATTTTTTAAATTTTTAAAAGTGAGTTACCTGTTTTTGCAAATGAACTCTTCTCATCTTATTCCGGTGATTTTTACACATTAGATTTAATATTTGATTCTGTTTTATGTTGCTGTATTTACTTGTAGTGTAGAATCTTAGTTTATTTACTGGTTTAATATTTTAGTGTTTTATTATCTTATTAAATTGTTGTGAGTTTAATTTCCCATCTTGAGTTTTAACATCTTTTTTTTTTTTTTATATATATATATATATTTTTTTTGCCTTTTTGCCTTTATTGTATAGGACAGCTGAAGAGAGACAGGAAATGTGGGGAGCAGAGAGCGGGGGAAGACATGCAGGAAATGGTCGACTGGCCGGGAATCAAACCGGCGACCTCTGCGACGAGGACTAGGAGCCTCTGTATGTGGGGCGCTTAGACCGCTAGGCCACCAGCGCCCCTTGAGTTTTAACATCTTAATTTACTTCCAGTGATTTCTCATTAAGGTGTCATGATAGCGGTTTTATTTTCTGTATTTTTAATGAATTATTTTTTATTACCAACATTATTATTTTGATGTGCAGCTCTTTGTGTTACATATTGTTGTATGAAAGGTCTGATTGATGATTGATTGACATTATGTACTCGGTTTGGAAGCTCCTCTATCCTTGCATTACGCCTTGAACTTTGACTCCTTTGCTCAAACACACATCCCAATCTGCATCTTAAAGTTTGAACACTAATGAAAAACATGTCCCAACCTCCAGTCCAAAGCCTGAGCTCTAAACCCTCACAGACCTCCCTGACGTCAGGGGTGCAGTGCCTCAGTTTGTCAGCCTGAGTGCATGTTTGGTTCACAGAAAGAGGACAGGTTCCCTTCCTATAGAGTCGAGACACTCTATAGGGGCGGAGGTGAAGGAAGGATGCAGGATGAGCCGAGGAGCTGGACACTGATGAGATGGATTTGAGGTGACTGGGGGGGAGGAGGGATGCAAAGCTCGAACTGAAAGGGGGACAGAGGAGGATAGATCTACAGTTTTGGCAGCAGCGAAGATTGGTCGAAAGAGGTTGAGGTTAAATGTGATTGGATTAGTACTTCAGAGATGTAATGCCTGTTAGTAGCTGATCACTGAAGGGCAGAGACAGGGAGGTGGATTTGAATGAATGATGACTTAAGAATGAAAGAATGAATTACGCTCAGCTTCATTTGCAGGTTTTTGCAAAGAGCTTAAAGTAAAGAAAGCTGTGGATGATATTTATTTGAAGCAGTGTGCTCATTAAAGAGGAAACAATATCTATTCTTCTGCACATCTTGTCTTCTGAGCGCTTTTAGATTGTTTTTCTTGTAGAGCACAGGGCACTTTGTAGCGTTCAAGCTTCATGCAGCCCATCATAAAGGGTCAGATAAAGATGTTGCTTATTTAAATGAAACATAAACAGATTATTAACCACAGAACAACACAATAAAAAACAGCTCATAAGTGTGTCATTGTGATGAACTGCCCCACGTTTGACTCCTGATGCTCCTGCTGGTGTGATATCAGCATCGTGTGGTAAAAACACCAGCGATGGAGAATGGCACAAAGATCCACAGTCCCCCACACCACAGACTCGGGTAATGAGTCAATAATATGGTTTCTCTCTTCTCATTTCACACTTGTGAGCTCCCCGCCCACAGACTCTGACTGAAATAGCTGCCATCTAATGGTCCTGAGAAAACAAACAACACATCGCAGCCTGTCGTCTTCTCAGAGTAATTTCTGCTCAAACTGCGAGCAGCGGGCTCCACAGGAGACTGCTGATTCTAAATGAAGTCATATATTCATCACTCACATGAATAACCCAGCATTAGCGGGACTGTGGAGAGGATTAAAGGTCTGCCTTTATGTTTAATGTTCATGCATATAATTACAAGTTCATTCAAAATGTGGTTTTAGAGTCTTGACAAAAACTGAATATCATGTCCTGACTGAAGGAGGTATTTATTTCTAGCCTGTAGTAGAGTGTTGCTGTGAATGTCACACGTGCATCAAAAACCTCAGTTAGTGCAGCTTTAGGACAGATTTAGGGCCTGAATTGCCTCCCTCAATGATCAGGAGGTTGTGACAGATTATTTATCTAAATAATCCTGAAGTGTTTAGGGTCAATACCACTATTCCTCTGCTCAAGCATTCCTAATCTGTGATTCTTAAAGGTGACATATCATGTGACAAATCGACTTTTTAATGGTTCTCTACCTGAAATATGTGTCCCTGTCTACAAACCCCCCGAGAATGAAAAGAATCCATTCTGCCCCTGTTCTGATTTCTCCACCTTTCTGTAAATGTGTGCTGAAACGAGCCGTTTCAGTTTTCAGTGTTTTTCATACGTCACAACAATATCCGGTCTGTAACAGGAAGTCAGAGCTCGGAGCTTGTTCAGCCCATAGACTGTATAAAATACAACTCAACCCCTCCATTTTTCATTCCCTGCACACATGTGTGCTAACAAGGAGCTTAGGAGGGAGGCATGCTAGTTGTAGGCTGTCTTAATAAACACAAAGGTCGGTTTTACTCCCCACGTCTGCAGATTTGAAGATCTAGTGGATGATTTTTATTTGTCATGGAAAAGTGCTAGTGCTAGTTAGCATAGCCACATAGCTACATGTCGTAGCTGTAGCTGTGTACCAAGACACACGTCTACATACTGACAAATGGAAAAGTGCTAGCGCTAGTTAGCATAGCCACATAGCTACATGTTTGTAGCTGTGTACCAAGACACACGTCTACATACTGATAAATAAAACAACAAGAAACACTAAATCTGTGACCAATGGTTCAGAAAGGTCCTGCTGCAGGCGCCTCTCCATCAGGATCAGATTCAGAGGGTTGAAGTAACGCGGGTCTGTGAGCAGCCGTGTATATTCAGCCAACATGTAAACATTAGATCAACGTGCCGGAGAGCTGAGGCCACATCCACTTCCCGAGGGGGCGTGGTCAGAGAGAAAACAGACTGTTCTGAGGAGGGCTGAAGAAGAGGGCTTTTCAGGCAGACCAAAATCTGATTTCAAAGTGTTTTTTTGAGCATAAACTTTAAAGACATGTTTTGGGGATCCTCTTGGACCAATATATGTTGATGAAAAAAGCATGATATGTCACCTTTAATATCTAACCTGTAATATTTACTAGCAGAGGGAAACTGGAGACTCTTCCTGCCACTGTCTGCCTGAAAGTTCACCTCTAATCTGAGGACTGTACTGATTCAAAAATTCAGCTTTTGACTGAAATACAACTATTTCTTTCTGCTTTGTATCGTCAAGGGACAAATCTCCAAATATTAGCAGTGCAGCTCGTAAAGCACGAAACTCACCGGGTCACAAGTTGCTCAAAATGAACACAGCGAGTGAACGGTCTGTGTGAGAAACAGCTGATGAGTGGTTCTGCTCTCCTCTCACATCTGCTCTGCAGGATGCTCGTGATGGTTTCTGCTCCACCGTGTGTTTTCCTCTCAGACTTTAGTTTCACAAGTTTTCTTCTTTAGATCCGTCTGCTGCAGGAGAAGGACTGAGCAACAATCTGACAAACAACAACACGGGTATTTCTCAGCTTTTTACGTCTGTCAGGGCTGACATGTTTGCAAACCGAGGCTCATTCATACATCCATCAGATACAGGAAACATTAAAGGGTTATTCAATTTTTTTTTAAGTGTGGTTGAATGAGTTTTAAATCACTAGTAATTGTACGAGCCATAACAGATGCCTCTCGGCTCTGCCCCTTTAATGAGAAACTGCAGGGAGGAACAGCACGCAAGCTAGGCTGCAGATTTCAGCAGACGGGGTCAGTTCTGCCACGTGATTTAGCTCATTTTGAAAGACTCTGACCCGGGCACTCATCATGGTTTAGGTGTAAGCTCTACTTTCATTTTGCCACCAGAAAGCCTTTTTGTTTCTGCGTACGCAACACAGACATGCTCTTCTGCCTGCGGCGCTCTGATCAGCTGTTCAGGTCTGCAGCTTCAAAGTGAAAACAATGCAAGCAAACTATTATGACAACTTCATGAGCCGGAGTTTACAGAGGAAAAGGCAATTCAATGCACTGTAGGAAATAGCAGAGACCCTTCTGTGCTAAACTGGAGAGCAGGAGAGATCCTGAGTTACCTGGTGGTGCAGGAGGTAAACTGAGAGCTAATGCGGACGAACCAAGAAAACTGTTTGCTGTCACGAGTAACACGAGACTCGCACCAGATCCATGTCCGGTCTGTCTCCAATCCGCTGTGATCCGGCTCCGTGCTCTCTCGTCCGTCAAGACCCACCGGTTGCTTTTTCAGGACGCAGCACGGAGCAGGACCGGCGGACAACTGGAGTCATGTGACCGAGGTTTTCCAGTAATCACTGAATCAAGGATCCTCCTCCTCCTCTCCTCATCCATGTTGTCTTTCTGGTCCTCTGAAAACCTCTGACCTGTTGACTCCAGGCCTGGCTCCGCTCATCATGACTTTGGTTTGTTGTTGTAGTTAAGTGAAATACGATCTGGTGATAACACAGTGTTTTATTCTGAAAATTAACCGGATGTTTTCATTTTGTTTTGGTGAAACCTGACTTCCTGTCCCGCTCCATCTGCTCTGTTGAGATTGACGCGTCGTGCTTTGGCATCCGGCAGAAATAGAAGTCTTGTGTATCTGATCCGGAGGACTCCGACCTGCTGGATCAGAGACGCAGGCGGAACGCAACGGAGCGGATCCAGTGGAAATTAACACATTGACTAGAATAGAAACCTATCAGATCTGGTGCCGTAACGGATCAGAGACGGACCGGACATGGTCTGGTGGAATTTGGCCATAAGACTTGGTAACAACAGTTCCTCTGGACCTTTGGGAATTAAGATATATCAGCAGATCAATCAGGGCTGCAGTCTGAGACGCTCACCAACCAGAGTTATGTCACTTTTGACATAAAGCTCATACAACCCCACTTCCAAAATGGTGAAATATTCCTTTAAAAAGCTGCCCCTCTCCTTTGGAAAGAGGAAACTTGACTGTGAAGCATCACTAGAGAACTACAAACACACAGGTCATGTTGATTTGTTGTATGAAATGAGTCACTGCAGCACGAGGAACACTTTTAAAGGCATTTATTGATGAAATACACACTTAGGTTTCGACAAAAGCTTCTGTAGTTTTGTATGTAAGAAATTCCAGCCCCATTCTAGACCCAAAACTCCTTGAATTTAAATGTGGCAATGAAAACCAGTTCATACATGTGCAATAAATAACAATAATACAAAAGGAGGCAAGGAAAAGGACACCTGAATAAGTGCCCGAGTTAACCTGAAAATCAAAGATCTGAAAACTGTCACAGGAGGAGACGGGGGGGAAAACAGAGAGACGAGACTCAAAAGAAATCCAGTCGTTTTTGTTTTTTCGGGTGCATTAGTGTATGTTCTGAGATTTCCTGGTCACCCTCAGGACCAGAAGGCATTTAGTGACCTGAGGAACTGACTGGAAAAAAACAAACAGCTTTAAAAAAGAAGAAAAAAGAAAGAAGAAGGAAAGATACCGGAGCTCTACGCTGAAACCTGGAACCATCTGAGAACCGTGTATTGCACATTTTCCTTGCAAATACAAGAACCACATCGCCAGATTCACACAATTTAGATTTAAAACATGAGCTAAAGGAAAAGAAGACAGCTGTGGAGCGTCATGTTGACATGAACACACGTGGAGTACAAAAAAAAAGGGAATTCATAATTTAAGAAATTTGATGCACGGTCAGCTTGTTCTCAATCTGAAGTTTTAAAACGCAGCAGCTTCCTCTGTGGCCTGATGAGTCAAAACATGAAGCTGGAGGCTCCTCGAGTGTAAATTCTTGTTTCTTTCAAATTAAAATTGATTAAAGAAACTGAACTTTGAGTTTAGGAGATGAGGTTCAATCTGTGTGTGAAATAAATGTCATGTTTGTGAGTATTAACTCTAATTTTCAAGCTGCTTCTCAACAAATTGAAGTTCTTTTTATGTCTGAGCAGCAGCTGTTTATCAGCTCTTAACATGTTTTTATGTTTGCAAAACAAAAAGTCATTAAATGTGAAGTCTGTCAGCAAGCACCATCTTTAAAATCTAACCACGAGTTCATATTTATTGAGGCTGACTTGACTCCTAAGAGAGTCCTCTGTTGAAGCTCATCGGGCCACAGAGCAAGCTGCTGATTGGATCAGACTGAGGACGAGTTCACCTGCTGAACGATTCACAAACAAACAAACAAAAAAAAGAGAGAAATACAAATTTGTGAGCGAAAATCTCTTCTCAAAAACTCATGAACCAAGAAACTACTGCAGAAGCCACTTTTTCAGTATCAATAAATAACATTAATACAAAAAACAGATACATTTCCGACATCTGTATGGCTCATGGGGGAACACGTCTGTGAGCAGGTTTGGTTGCAGTCGACCCATTTTTACCAATCACTGAAAGCAGCAGCCTCTCTGCGGCGATCATAAAACACAAGAGTCAAAGTGAGTCATGTTCTGTGTTTGAAAGAGCCTCCGTGCTGATCGTACATCTGGGGAACGATCTCTAACCCACAACCCTCAGGTGGAGAAAGAATCCAGAATTGCAGTAGTTTTCTCCTCAGACCTGCCGCCGCCCATGGAGACGTGCCACGGTGCACTTGAGCGCGGCGCCTTCCCGAGCGGAGCAGCCTTTTTTACAGAGGAGGCACCAGCTGCAGCAGCAGAGCGGTGCAAACACCAGCCAGGCAATATAATTCATATATTTTAGGAGTGTGTTTTCAGTCCATGCACCCGCCTGAGTGACCCTCGAGGTCTCACACACACACAAAGACGGCCTGTGAGATTACCCGGCTTTACGGAGGACTCTGAAAATGAAGGAAACGAACGAGCCGGGCAACAAAGAAAGCTATCACACTCCTGGAGTGGACGCTTATATTACAGAGAGGAGAACACAGAAGAGGCTTCCCCCAAAGTTGCCAGGAATGATTCTGCTGCCAACAAGCTCGAAATGAATGTTGCTGCCTTTAGAGACGTCTGCGAGTCCTCGGAGAGAGACCGTGCACAAAACAACACGGATGGATTGTTTAGTCGAGGTATACAACCATGTTGACACTTCACGTGAAGATGTGCAACCACCTCGGATCAACCCTGAGCTTCACACAGATCCACACAGGAGATAACAAACAAGCAGACAGGTGCTCAAGGTCAACGCAAAGAAGATGAGGCCCTTGAACCGAAGCTCTGACAGATCCATGCATTCCTCCAACGCCTGAGACCTTTCCAAGTTGATCCTGACTCGCATGTAGAGCAAGACAGAGCCGAGCCTCCTGTAAGCCTCTCAGCCTGTCTGTCAAGCTCAGCCGCACTGATGTCTCCATGTTAGTGCCAATAAAAGCGTGAAGATCGATCCACTCTGGTGTCAGGAGGGGGAGTACGCAGCCTGCACACACACACACACACACACACACACACACTTTGAAGGTCAAATCTCCCAACAGCTCGTGGGACTTTGAGGATCTTAAAATAAAATCATCTGGATGTGATTCTTTCTGTAGTTCTGGATGAAAACAATCAGACTCAGAGGAGGTGCAAACGTCTCACTAGAGGAGCCAATAATGAGTGTGAGGCAGCCGACGAGCTGATTCCTCACCACTTTCTTTTCTTCACAGCATCATGTGCGTCACAGTCGTATTTCAACTTCCTCTATTTGCCTCGGCAAGACGGTAAACCAAACCAGAGAAGTTCATGACAGCAGAACAGAAAAAAGCCAGCACCTTCTTGATCTGCACGACTCTGACGAACAGAGACGCCTCCAGAACGCCAACACGACGGCCACGACGAGGCAGTGCAAAGACAAGTGAAAGAAGGCGACACGAGAACTTCAGTGCTTTGTCTGTCTCTGACTCCATCTTTCTAGAAGGAGTTTGAAGGAGTTGTTGTTAGCACCAAGAGAGCTGGAGAGCACCGGCGGGCAGAGACAGTTTTCTGACGGTCACTGTGGCGAACACGCTGCACTCTTTACATCAGGGTTCCTCCAATCGTCACACGATCACCTCTCAGAACAAAAAGAAACGCAACGAGGAGCGGCTCTGTTCACACTGCAGCTGTTTTTCTGTTACATGTCACACCTTCTCACATCAGATCCTTCTGTTGATTTCGTCTCTATTGTGCCGTGTTACTGATATAAAGGACGACACAGGCTGTCAGATGTAAACTACTTTAAAAAAATGCACCTTAAATCTGGTTCTGATGACCTTTTTAATCAAACTCTGGAGTGCAACTTTTGTCTTATGCATATATTTAGTCAATATAAGCATCCAGGTGTTGTTTTAAAACCTCAAACCTGTGCACACTAGACTTGTTTAGACATGCAACTGTGTATTTGGACCTTTTTCCACCTGACTCTCAGCACAATGGCAGCAAATCCGGACCCTGAAGTGAAGCTTCAGACTTGTTTGAATGTGATCTGAGGTCAAACCTTAGCTAACACCTATGTTGCTTGTATGCTAGCAGAGCACAAGGCGTCAGTGCTTGGTCTTTGTCTGCACAGGATGCAATCAGGTGTTAATTGTCGTCCAAGGATTTTTGTACTCATGATCCGACACTCGAGTCCTGCAGCTTCCTTTAAAAACAGCTTGTGCAATAAGATTTTGAGATTGCTGTCTTGCTTTATGTCAGGAGAGGCTGGAATACAAAATGAGCCATTACAGATAGATGTGTTTATAAGAATAGGAGAGCACCTGTTGCAACTGTTGTGCATAACATGACAGAAAAATACAGCTTTAACTCCCGATCAAAGATCTGACATCTGACGTGAGGAAGATGAAAACTCTGACGTGAGAGGAAAACAAAAGCTGCAGCGTGAACCCCGACCACGTGAAACTCAACGGATGAAATGTACTCACATAGAGATGTATCGCCTCTGATTCAAAGCCAGCCACACACACAGCAGTGTTTGCACTGTTCTCATACAGGGATGTTTGTAGTTGTGGTTATGATAGCACCTTGTTGGGGGAGTTCAGCTTAATCACCTGAGGACAAAGCTTCTGGACATTTAGGATTGTTAATCAGAAACAGACTACGTGTTGAGAGGAGGGAGGATGAACACTTAATATCAGGGTCAAACTGGGACATCAGAGAGACGTCTCAGGGACCTGGGAGAGAATTCACTGACATGGCCTTATTTCTATGAAATAACCTGTTTATAAGCCTTAAAACATCAAGTCTGCACTTACAGAGAAGCAAAGAAAACAAGCGAGATTATAATCTGAGGGGGTTTCATCATGAGAAGAGCTGGTAGGGCTTATTGTTTTTGGTTTTTGATCATTATTACGGGTACAGAAGTGTTATTTTCTCCAGGTTTTTCCATCTGGGTAAAAAAACAAACACTTTTCATGTGTCTGTTCATCAATCAGAAAGTTGTTAGCTGTTCAGAGAACCAATCAGAACCACAGGAGGGGAAAAAACACAGGATTCAAAGTAACAAAGGATGTTTGTGCTGAAGATCAGATTTGTTAAAGTACCCAGAAAAGAAAGCTGATATCCCAAGACTTTAATGGTTACAAAAACCAAAAACAATGAGCACTTTACATTTACGACCAGGAGAGGGCCTGAAAACAGACTCACGCTCACACGTGAGTTGAATAAGTTAGACACCAAAGACTGCAGGAGGAGTTTTGGTTGAGCTGGTTGGTACAGACCTGTATGCTATAAAAGTTCATTTCATACACACGTCGTAGGTCCTCATGTAGCAGGGCTCCGACACGTTTAGCTTCAAAGATCTGCGAATACCAAAATGCTTGAGCTGAAGTTTCTTTAAGTTTTCTTTGATCTGATATGGAGACAGATTTGAATGTGAAACATTTGTCTCCTGACGTCAGGAACCCTGCCGGTGAGCGTACAGACAGAACAGCTTGTTGTGAGCAGGAACAACATCAGAGGGTAAATAAAGGTCACAGGACAGTGAGGTAATACGACTTGAGGTTTGACGAGGCGTTCAGGGATCCAGTTGTGGTAACGTTAAAGACAGTTTAGCAGTTTGCTTTGAATGTTGCGAGTTTAAGACATTTAGCTGATAAAACAGTTTGCTGTATATCCGTTACAGCATGAACGATCCTGAGGAACAGTCCTCCTCAAGATCCGAAACACACACATTAATGAGCACCAAATGACCAGACAGGGGTCATTTTATCCAGATTTTCAATATCAAAATGTTTAAAAAGAAACCAGTATCTGTGCCAAACCTGAATTTTGAAGTCATTTCACAAAAAAAGACTCAGAAATTTGTGTTTTAAGTCTATCCTGCTTTAAAAAAAAATCTGATTTTCACTGATTTTTATGACAAATCCACATCCACTTGACTTTCAGGATCACGGTGCAACTTTCCACATTTGCAAATCCAACTGGCAGTGAAGTAACTGAAAATACCCAATGGAGACAACAAAGTGGAGTCAGTATCTGCACCGGTGTTATAGAACCAGCCTCACGCAGAGGAGGTCCAGCTCTGAACAGAAAGTTTGCAGCTCAGTCGACTGTTTGTTTGTTTGGGTGAGGAAACGTCCGTCCTGTTTGCCTAAATGAAAATGTGGTGTTTTCACATGGAGCACCTTCAGGCAAATAAGACCGGCTCTAAAATTCATTTCTATTGCAGGAGAGTGGGGGAGGTCTGCGGTAAAAAAAATTCCAGCAGAAATAAAGAAGGAAGTAAGTGTACGAGGGCGCAGGATGTCAACATCTGCTGCTAACAGCTCAACCTACAGGCTGTAAACATGTGGGAGTATCAGAGATCTGCTGCAAGACTGCAGAGACACCAGGGAGGACATAAAGGAGTGCATGGTGTGATTCAAATCAATACGTTCTCTGCTCAAATATTGCGTTTTCGTGTCTTGCAGGCATTCGGGAACATGAGTGTTTTCTGTAGTATTATCTGTTAACACAATAATGGTTGATATTGATGTCCAAAAAAGAAACCTAAGGAACAGAAACGCGTCTGTGTTTTCATGAAGGCAGGTGAGACGAGGAGCGTGGAGGATGGGAGGATGGATCGGAAGCTTTCTTCTTCTCTGCTTTTCTCGTAACATACTTCAGACTGGCAGAGGATTTGATATATTTGTTTTTGTGTCTTTCCCAGACAACATAAAGATGCATTTATATATTTTGATACTGATAATGAGTCTGTCTTTTAAAGATTCCTAATTTATCACCCAAAATATAGATAGCACTTCTGGGATCCACTCATTTTTTAACAGTCTAAAGTCTCTCTTACTCTCTTTCAATCTCTCTCTCTCTCTCTCTCTCTGTAATGACATTTTATGTACAATATTGGTATATAGAACATAAATTACTACACAAAACATTTTTAAGCCTATTCACAATTAACAATCATCAAGAACCCAATAGCAAATGAGACAAAGTCAACGAAATGAAAAACAAAATAAAAAAAGGTTGAGAGACTTGATAAACAGCTTAAAGTTGATGCCTGTTATATAACTTTTCCATAAACTCTCTGTGCTCCCAAGACGTGTCGAGTGTGTTGTGAAAAGAACAAAAAAAAAAAACACCACCTCTTATAAAAAAAGTCCTCCTCTCCTCTCAGTCTTTGTCTCAGGAGGAGGAAATCTGCATGAAGCTCAAAAAGACAGTCATGTGATCCCGGACATCTTGTTTGCGTGTAAACAGAGCACCAGTAGTGTCTTGGTTCCATGTGTCTCTTCTGTACAAAAGTATAAATATATGCTTTCTCTCCATTTGTTTTTTGTTTGTTTTTTCTTTTTTTCTTTGTTCACATATCTAGGATGTTGCAGACAAAAAAATGGTTGTTTGAGTTCTTTAAAAACACACCAGTGTTGCAGTATCTGTGCTGGAGGTTGCCAGTTTGTGTTTTATTTGTCCCCCCCTTACCCGCTGTTAGATCCCGATGTTGCTGGCTTGTGTTGACTTATACCGTCGGGAGTTTGCTTGGTGTTGGTTGATCGTCTTTGCATAAATAAAAAAGGTGTGGGCACAGTCTGCAGCCACTGGGCCAAAAGTAAAAAAACAACCGTTGAGTCCGTTTTAGCTACAGCAGATCCATCTTGGGTCTGTAATGGAGCAGGAGGGGGGATTTCTGCAGGGGGAGACATAAACACAACTTCAGCGTGAGCAGTTTATAGGAAATCTTTACAGCCCTGTTTTCTAAACAGCTCCTATGAACAGCCTCTCTACTGACGCTAAGCTCTGCTTTGTTGCAGATGTTAAAAGCAGAAGACGCTTCTTCAGAAAGTTAGAAGGGCTGGGTTCCTTCCGCTCTTAGATAATTAGATAAACTATGAACTCATGGGAATACAGAAACTAAAGAACCAAACATTAACGTGTCAGAAGGAAACCAAAGTATTTAGTTTTATGGATTATTCTTAAAAGAAAGGACTCATCCAGGATTACAGTCTCTACTGTAAATACAGTGACACTGTTTTATAGAAGACTTAAGAAGTTAAACAATGATGGTTTTCCTAAATCATGTATAAAACATGGAGTGAGTCTCTGTGACGTCATCTTTCTTCCTTTCCTCAGACACCCTGAGGAGGTACTATGTTTTTAAAAAGTGGACTTTTTCAACTTTACAATTTTCAATTTGTAGTAATTGACTGTTTTTAACCTTGTTTTCTTTTTTTAACTTTAAATGCTTTTATGTGTCTTGTAGCGCATTGAGATTTGCTCTTAATATAGTGTTATTTTTTTATGATTAATATTCTTTATTATTATTATTATTATTATTATTATTATTACTACTATTATTATTATTATTATCATTATTATTATTATTATTATTATTATTATTATTATTATCATTATTATTATTATTATTATAAGTATAGGCAGTAGTGTTTTTATTATTACTACTACTAATAATAGTAATAATATAATAATAATGAATAATATGATAATAATATTACTATTATTATTATTGTTATTACTATTATTATTTATTTATTTGTATTATTATTTATTTATTTGTATTATTATTATTATTGTTATGATTATTATTATTATTATTATCATTATTATTATCATCATCATCATTATTATTGTTGTTGTTTTTGTTATTGTTAATATTAATATCAATATTTATATTAACATTTTTAAGAATGCCAACAATGGCATTAAACATATTGGAAAAACTGCCTTAACCTAACTTGTGATCAATGAAGAAGTAGCTAAAGACGGTGGGCTTTCAGACTTCTGGAAAACACCTATTACACGCCCACCTATCAGCCGACTTAGCCACGCCCCAAATTAAGCAAATATATTTCTAACTCTCTGCCTTAATATCATCAAAAGGGATAAGATGTCCCCTCACATGATGAGTGAGGCTGTCGTCATGTTTCATTTCGCTGTGAAAACACACTGAAAATACTGAAACTTTAAAGCTAAATCATTTTAACTTTTGTCTGAAATGTTACTTTGAAAAAAGACTACATTATAAAAGCTGATTGTAGGGCTTCAGTTGTGAGGACTCAGCTCTTAAAGATCATTCCGGGTCAGTCTGTACAATGAAGCTGAACAGCCTGAATGTGATTGACTCTGAGTGGCAGCATCATCATGACCTCATACAGCAATATTCATTTTAACTGTTCACAGGACATACAACATATCAACACATTCACGAACACCAGTTACCTTAAATCTCCATCTTGTCACAACAACAAATTTCAAAGTGTGGTCCTTTCCCAAGATCTCCTCGTTGCATAAAATGTCCAGCTGTTAAAGACAACAAAAAGAGCCAATCAGTGAACAGCGTCCAACAGCAGAGCTTTCACTTTGCACCATGCTGTCTCCCTGCAGAGAGGCCAACAGCATGACTAAACTACAACCAACACTTGTTGGAGCTTCTGATGCAGAAACAAACCCTCTGCCGCTCTGCTCTTATTTCTCAGAGTTTGAACGCCTCAGTGTTTCGAAGAGGAAGCGTGTTTCAGCGGTAAGTGGCCCCTGGCTCCTGAGCAGCAGCGGGGCATTTTGGGAAACAACACAAAGTTCGATACTGAACACGAGTGCGTCTCGCCAAATCCACTGATCCCCCTGTGAAGTCAACATTGATATTCTGCTGAGCGCTGCCTCACATCTGCATCTGCTGATCAATACTGAGACAGAGCGAGGGAGGGAGGGAGGGAGGGAGGGAGGGGAGGCTGGAGACAAGCACTGCAACAGCGTCACCTGCTGGTTCTGACGGGAGTGACACTCTGAGCGGTGGAAACTGTCCAGGTCCGTGATTAGGAGGATACCAAAAGTGATCCAGAGGGAAGAAGACAGAGCTGGGATTTCAGTTTAAAGGTCAATGAGTAATTTTAGGGATGAATAAGAGAAACTACAAAAAAAGAAGATCCTGGATCCTTCCTGCTGTTAAGAAAGTTGCACATAACAGCTCTGAGAAAATGCAGATCAACTTTAAACCTGCAGAAGTTCAGATTTATTAAAAAGAGATGATGCTAATCTTCATTTATGGATGTTTAAAGTGACTTTTGCTGCTTTTCTTTACCTAATGTGACATTATTTAAGAGCTATATATGGTTTAATAACTGGGAGAACAAAAACAAGATGCCTCAAAGTCGACTCAGGCTTTGAAAAAAAATGCAACATTTTAATTTTCTCTTATGAGAAACATCACAGACCCAACTATTTATCAGCTGATCGAGAAAAAAACTCATAAGGTACATATTTATTGCAAATAATCTGTTGTTGCAGCCTGATTTAAATAGAGGCTGACTGTATTTAGATTAAGACATTCTCTAAAAAGATCTTTCTTTTCTCTTGCGTCACTTCAGAGAGTTGAACCTCATCAGGACGATACAAAAGAACCAATCAAGAAGTGAACATCAGAGTACTCCAGATTTCCAGTCAAGCGCACACAAGCAAATATACATTTTTGAGTCTATCCCTAATGAACTGGGTTAAATCAAGGATGATTTGATTGTTTGAAAAATGCTTAATGGGTTTAAAGTCAAAGGGTTGTAAACCACAGCTCCTAAAGTAAGAATCGTAACACTGACTTTGTAAAGTCGGTCAGTCAGGTGTTTCTTTTGTTAATCCTTAAACCAGGAGAGACATTTAAACGAGGTCGACGCTGCAAGATAATTGGGCCAATTGACAGCCAATTTGCCCCATTTCAACAAAAGTCAGCAAAAGCCTCCTGAAGATTATCTTGTCCTATTTCTGTGAGGTGTGAGAGATTGTCAAGACCGATTTTACTCCCCTTAATCTGCTCAGAAGATAATTGAAGCAGCAGCAATTTGAAATTATAAATATTGGTATATTTCCAGAAGAATGAGGAGAGAATGAGAACTGTGGTTGTTGTTGAATGGAGTCTGTCGGCGTCCCGTGTGAGGTCTCTAATTTTTTATCATCAGTTAAGACTTTTAAAAGTCTGTTATTGCGGTCCGGGCTTTGGATAAGTGACAGGACCTCATCAGAGGAATTACCACCAAGCAGAGCAATGAACAGGCACCCAGATCCTGACACCAGAGGTGATGTAAATCTAAAAGCAGAATCAGCCTGAGCAGCAGCGTTAGATAGTCGTCAGAAAGGACAATAATGGCGGCTGAGGGAAAGCCAAAGTTGTGCATTGTATGCCGACGGTATGATGGAGCCTTCCCACTCATCTCTGTGACAGCTGGTGAGGAGAGGATGAAACGTTAAAGTAAAATAAGACACAGGGGCGTCTGTGACGGTTATATATGGAGTCCTTAAAAATCCATCTGTCAAATTACCACCCACAGTCCTCTCTGCTGCTGCTTTTTAAAAAAATCAGACATCGTAAAGGCTCGTTTAGGACAGTCGAATAAAATGACCTCTTGTGATTTACCGGCCCACATCGTCCAGCTGGTGCTCCAAACACAGCGAAACAAAAGGCAAAGATTTAAGAAGATTTGTTTCAAAATGCTGCAAATCCACTTCAGGAGACCGACATGGAGTCAACATTTTTTGTTAAGCAGTGGAGTTAAGAACGTCTGAGAACAATAATCTATATTTGCACTCATTAAGTCAAAAATAAACTAATCTCAGACTCAATCTGCTCCAAAAAACGTACCCTCATTATTCCTCGGCCTCTCATTGGCTGTCGTTAAGAGAGATGAACGAGCTGAGGTGATTCTTTCTGATCATATTATTTCCTTCTATGAAGACGAGCTGCAATAATTGAAGATGCACTTTGCAGCCTGCCTTTCTTACATGTGACCTGCAGGTCAGATGAAGTTTGGAGCAAAGTGTGTGGTGCTAAAATATGATTGAAAAATGATACCAACATGTGCAGACGGGTTAATAACCAGGAGGGAATGTATCAAACTGTGAGATCTCTGAGACACGCTGAAGTGAAACTACATTTAGAATATGACAGATGTAGCAGCGGTTCCTCTGAGCCCGCCGCTCTCTGCTCTAATGGAGCGTGTTATTATCTGTACCTCATTAAACGATGTCAGGTTAAGCTTTTTGGCGATGAACTTCTTCAGGTGGAGGACTGTGGCTTGTGCTGAACAGCGGATCCACTTTCTCTTCAGACCTCGAAGCTTGCTGCTGTTGCACTCCAAGCAGATGCTGACCTGTTGTAGGGAAACACACGGAAACATTCATGAGGAGTGAGTGAGTTGTTGTACTTTTTTACAAGACTTCAGAAACTTGGTTGGTCAGATTCCACAGAGGGAACAGATTGTCTGGAAAGGCGAGGAGAGTTTATTTATACAACACATTCTCAGCAACAAAGAGAATCAAAGAGCTTCACACGCTTTGAATCGCTTCAAGCACACAAGCGGAGAATGTTTGTGGCCCTCAGAGGATTAAGATACAATGATCCATTCAGCTTCCATCGCTGTTATTGCACATGATCACAGGACAAACTCATGAAGTTGGGGTAAATGTGCACAAAGCTTTGAAGTAAAATAACTAAGACTGTGAGTGTCTCTAACCCTCAGAGCTGGACCCCACTTCCCCAAAATGTTTGGATAGGAGATGTTCAATGATTTAGGGCGCTGTTAGTCTAGCCATTTATGCTCAAACTCCATGTACAGAGGCTCTGGTCCTCATCGCTTGGTCCCTGGTTTGAGTCCCTGCCCCCTACATATTCTCTCTCTCTCCAGCTGTCCTATCTAATAAAGGCAAAACAATCACCCCTAGAATGACAGCTTGTTTGGTAGCAACTTTGAATAGATGCATCTTCCATCACAGCTGAGCTACAGTCCACAACAGGAATAACAGCTTCATCCGTGACACAATTTAGGACAATGTGATGGATGAAAGTACGATGAGACACCATGAAACACAATATACCTCATTATACTTGTATTATACACGATGTAAGTCTGAAATATGTCATGTTATATCTTGTTTTGTTGAGTTATGTGAAGTTACAATATAACATGATTTGGTACGACTTGATTTGGATATGATCATAGACTGTATAAATAATGGATGTAGCATCCGTGATGTCACCCATCTGTTTCTGAAGCGCTGTTTTGAGGCCAATCGTCGGCAGCAGCCATATTGGAAATGTTGAACTTGACATAACTGCTGTCGAGCGATTGTGATGTAAAGAGGCGGGCTTTGAGCCTCCTAGCCAACAGCAACTGTGTTCCCGCCTGTCAATCAAGTCAGCTGTGCCACTCATAATGGAAAACTCGTAATCTTAATATCTTGGAAATTGCCGTGTTATGAAAAAATTTGCCCCCTGTACAGTGTGTGCCAATCAAGAAATTAGCTATCCAGACTACACTCGTTTTTTGAACCAGACTGTAAACATGTTTATTTCTGCTGTAAATATCGGCTTTTTTGAATTAGTGTGTATGTGGTTTCTGGTACTTCCAGAGCCAGCCTCAAGTGGATCCTTCATGAACTGCAGTTTTGAGCACTTCTGCATTGGACTCATATTTTTAGACTGGAGGATGCCGCTTGGGTATGATTTGATACGATAAAGTAAAATATGCTGCTTTACGATACGATACGATGCTATGGGACATATTTTATTGTTCCTGTAGGAAAATGTATCTGCCTCCTCAAGCTGCATCAATAAATAAAAGCATTATAAACAACAAATAAAGATCCTAAAGTAAACACAGATGCATGTTGCAATGAAAAACAAACTTATTTGTACGTACAGAGCATAAATACTTTCCATAGTTAACCCAAAGACCTAAACCAGACAACTTTATTTGAGAGTTTGTGAGTTGTTTTCACCAAATCATCAATTCAGTCTCCTTCTGTGGAGTCAAAGATGCTTCTTTATGGAAGTGCTAGCTTGGCTGAAGTCTTCAATCACAGCAGGAGAGCTGCTTCTGCTATTTTTGAGACCAGTTTCAGAGATGTATTTTGAACACTCCTTGTATGTCGCCAAAACTGATCCATGACTTAATCTTTTTCTCCACGGGTCTTTCACTTGGACTGACTTTAGGACTATGAATGTCACTGTTTTCATAGCTGGTTAAATTAGTCTGGTCCTGATTAGTTCTCCCGTCCCTCTGATCCAGCATTGTCTGAGTGTGTTTCTGCTTATTGGCTTCCTTCGTGCATCCGAGTGTCACTGCCATTGGCCTGTGCTCTTGTGTTTTGCCCCTGGGGCGACACGGTGGGTGGTTTTGGCAGTTGATGGTTGCAGGAGTCAGAATGTATTACTGCCACTGAGCTCTCGCCCCCACGCATCACAGGCAGAAGAAAAGAAGCAGTTTACTCCTTTATTTGTGGGAGTCCTTCTATCACACTCTTCTTTTTTTATATCCCTCTCTTCTGAGACGTGGAAAATAAACATTAATTCTGAATAAACCTGGAAACTGCAAGGATCTCTGTTCTTTAATAAACACTGGTGGCTCTCTGGTGCACCACCTGCCCTCCTATAAGCAAAGAGAAACACAGTAATATATCTGCTTCCAGTGGGGATGTTAGTGAGGGAGGCTCGTGATGTGAATAAAAGCCTCGGTGGAGATCTGGACTCCAGCGCGGCTCGACAGCAGTTTTCATTGAATTACAGAACATTAGTGACGTCTTCCCTGGGCCTGCTTCAGCTGCACACTCTGACTGATGCAACAAGGAGGCACATCAAGAAAACATCAGACATTGGTGTTTGTGAGAAACAGAAAGCTCATTACCGAGTGCCTGCAGAGGTCGGAAAAAGGCTGCTGGTTATGTTTCTCGGATGTGTGTGTGGGCAAAACAAAAGATTAGTTTCTCTGTGCGAGAATCGACTTTGGATGAATCAGGTTTTGAGAATTCATGATTAATAATTCAGAGGGAAGCTGCCTTCTTTAATTTCTCTGAAGCAGGTCATTTGAGCTGAAAATAGCTAGAGTCTATTAAATTTACACAAACCTTCCTCAAGGTCCAACCCAAATGTGAAAGTGACCCTGACTCCACAGCACATCTTGAAAACTTCCACTGTCTCATGCTTAGCTTTCTGAAAGTTACTGTGGCTCTGTTGAGGTCTAGTTTTGTTGTTGTTTTCCTGGCACCTCCTTGCACCACAAGGTTAAACACAGAGAGGTCGTCCAGAAGACAGCAGGAGAGAGTTCAGGAAGTCAGCCATGTGAAACGATTCTTACATCTCAAACACTTCTTCAGAGACAACATGATGGGGGGTTTTACTCCCTTCATCTTCTCTCTTCTTGGATGCATTTGCAGCTATCACTCATTTTCTTTCCTTTTCACGCTCTCTGCTTTTCTACAACAGTTCATCTATAATTACTGCCTCCTTTGCTCTCTTCATTGTGCAAAATAAAAGAGTCTTAGAAACCCTCACTGCTACGACATTAAAGCCCCTGTGAGGAGTTTTTAACTGGCAGTAAAACAGACTGGAATTGATTCTGATGCCTTTTTATGAGCTACACAAGCAAACAAGAGCATCTGCAAATATACTGACACGTCCTGCAGTGTGATTCTCTGTGCCTTAAACAGCTGCAAGGGGGAAGGTGTCAGACCAGGCTGCTGACAGCACCCTGAATATCTGCAAATATTCACAATGAGTAACACGTCTGACTGATGAAAGAAAACAGGATGACTTATTTTTTATTTTTTAGATAACTACCTCGGCATGTTCAGGAAAAGATCAGCAAAGTGATTTGATGATTGTCTTTGCCCACAGGAGGCGCCAAAGTTGACACAAACCAACAGCTTTAAGCTGTTTAAGCTCAACTGTCTTCCCATGTCTCAGAGGTGAATGAAAGTCAGTACAAGCAAACACTTGAGTTGTATCTCTACAGCATCATGTAACGAGGACTTAATGGTCAGATCCTCTTTTATGATATATGTAGCTTTGTTACATTTTACAAACCAGTGGAAATTATTGGTCTAAAACTTGATAACAAAAAAAACAGAACTGAATTTTGGATTGCTGAATTTTGCTTCTATTGATACTCAAACTTTTCTACCTCAGTAAGCCAAAAGAAATTGTATGGGATATGTTAAGATTTTTCCAGTTTAACATCATCATTATTATTAGTATTACTATTATAATTATTTATTATTATTATTATTGTTATTATTATTATTATTATTATTATTATTATTATTATTAATAGTGTTGTATTTTTTTTACTGTAGCTGTTATTATTTTTATTATTATTATTATTATTATTATTATTACTATTATTATTATTATTATAATCCTTTATAATTGTGAATTATATTTATCATTATTATTTTATTTAGTTATTTTAATTGATACTATTATAATTTGTATAATAATATTATTAATATTATTATAATAATAATATTAATAACTGTAGTTATTATTATTATGTATTTTGTATTAATGTTGTATTCATCTTTTAATTGTTACTACTACTATGTTATTCTTATTGTTATTATTATTCTTATTATACAATTATCATAATTATAATCCCTAATAATTGTGAATAATAATAATAATTATTATTATATTTATCTATATCATATTATTTATTTTTTAAAGTTATATTTTTTGGCTTTATTTCATAAGACAGCTGAAGAGAGACAGGACGTGTGGGGAGTAGATAGCGGGGGAAGACATGCACGAAATGGTCGCGGCAGGGAATCGAACCTGCGACACCTGCGATGAGGACTGTAGCCTCTGTATGTGGGGCGCTTAGACCTCTAGGCCACCAGCGCCCCATATCTTAATTGTTTTATTATTATATAATTATCTCTGAAGGGTTTTTTCATATTTGCAGAAATAAAAACGTGCCTTTAAATAAGTGAATAAAAGTCCACCTACAGATTCTCTCTTGATCTTAGAGTCTATACGTTCACTTCATCATCCTCTCCTCTACCCATCCCCTCTGCCCTCTCACTTATCCGCTCTCTTTTTCAAGGTGACTCCTCGCTCAGACGACCCCTCCATCATTAATTCTCATGAATCAGACTCTACGTTTCTGAAACCTCATCACCCTGCCAGGTGACTTATTTTCATCAGTGAGACTCTCTTTCTCTCGCTTTCTGCTAAGTCTCTCATTTTTATCACTCATCTTGTATTCCTCTGCTCTTCCCCTCCCTCATCCTCCTCCTCCTCCTCGGTGACATTTGACATGTCTGCATTCAGCTCACAGAGGCTGATGTATTAGTGATTCAGAGCGCATTTCTGCACCACTGCTGAAAATCCAAAGGGCAAGATATTCACCCTCAGCGAGGCAGCCTGCCATGCCGACGTGGCGAGGAGAGGAGAGCTGGGGCTTTGTTTTCAGATTCTGACAGTTGATTTTTTTTTTTTTCACCATTTCTGTAGCAAAATAAATCTTCAGCCTGTGCAACATGCAGGGAAGGCTGTTTTTCTGTCCGGCACCACAAAAACAACAACTCTGCTCTCTGAATTATTAATTGAATTTTGCAAAGATTGATTCAGAATACCAAAGAAACCAACAAAAGCTCACTTCCAGTTTGAACTTGTTGACGTTTGGTGTTCTTACAAATCAAAAACAGCAAAGACAAAAGAATAACAGCCTGATAATCACATGGGGAGATCTTTTATAAAGGCAATAATTGATGTGCAGGCTTTTTAGTCAATTGTACCCACAATTATCAGCAGCAGTATTTTTCCCTTTGGTGCTTTTGTTCCTGACAGTCTGCTCTGTAACCTATAATTATTTGATCCAGTTTACTTCCTCTAATCTCTGCTGAAAGAGAAACATAATGTGCACCGCCTTCTTAGTTTCCTCGTAGATAATAAAGCTGGTTTATTGTTAAAGGGGCGGCTGACCCAAATTACACTCAAACAACATACTCTCTCATTTCTACTTCTATACAGTAAATAAAGAGAACTTAGATAGATACTCGTCCTACTTCTCTGTTACCTCACTTTGACCTCTCCGCCGGATGTTTGTTTGTGATAACTTCAGAAAACCCTGCTCATACATATTTCATTAAATGTGAAGCGAACAGGATCTTTCAAGCTTAAATCAGAAGTTAGTTAAGTATGAGGCTCCGGTTTCTCTTTTCCTCAAACAAAGATCTGCTAAAAGGAAAAAGAGGAGTTACCCAGGCTGACATCAATCTAGAAAGAGGCTATCAAGTCAACTCTTTATACTTTATACTCTTTATTTTCCAGGCAGTATCACTGGCAGGACTTTATAATTTAATTCTATATTTTATATTTAATATTTCCAAACTTTTGGATTGTTTTAATCTTTGATCTTTTGTTGTTTTTATTATTCCAAAATTGTCTTATTTCCTTTTATTTATCTTCCTCACATTTCTCTTTTATTGTCTTTTACTTTCTTTATCATTTGTAAAGCAGTTTGTAACCCTGTTATGAAAAGAACTATATAAATAAAGATTATTATTATTATTATTATTATTATTACAGATTTTAAAAAATAATAAAGAATTAGAAATTTATTTAAAAGAAAAATAATAATAATATGTTTGTTTTTTTTTATTATTATTATCACGGTTAAAAAATAATACATTAAAAAATATATATATATTTTATGTTTTAATATTCTTCTTATTATTATTATTATTATGGTGTAAAGATAAATTAAATAAATTAATTAATAATATTAATAACAATACTCATTTTTATTTTATGTTTTATTATTTTATTTTATTATTATGATTCTTATGATTATTATTATTGTTATTATTATTGCTGTTATTTTCATTATTATTAAACAACTATCTAATTTTGATTTACTTTATTCTTGCAGTAGTGTTGAGAGTATCGCTGTGATATTACAGCTACAGGTTTAAATAGTGAGACATTCCCTTCCAGGTCAGGTGTCGGGGGGTATATAGATGCTCTCTGCCATACCACACAAGCTTTTGATTACAATAAGCTGGAGTTTGGTTATTTTCTGTCATGGAACTTGTTTCACTGTAAGACTCTGGTGGATTAATGACTGAAATGTTTTCTTGCTGCACCTCTGTTACATCTCAAACTCTTTATCTTTCAAAATGAACTGCAAATAACAAAGTTTGAGCTCCCACATTACCTATATCGACACACTATATTTCTTACTGATCTTCTGGCTGTGTAAGATGCTTGATTCTGATTGATCAAAACCTCTTGACGACAGTTATAAACTTTCACTAACATGAGCGGAGCAGGTGAGAGAAACTTTAGGTTAGCGATCTCTACAAAGAAACTAAAACCATGAGCGGTGGTGATGACAGCAGCAGGGTTCAAAGTTGTGACATTTGTTTATTTTTAAAGGTGTGTGAACCGCAGAGCTCAGAGAAGAAGGAGAGCTGAATGAGGACAGTTTCATGTTAAATCCACCCCAACACGCAGATAAGAATCCATCATCACTGGAATCACTGGGACTATTTAAAACAAAACGTGCACATAAATAATTTAAATCAATAAAATAATATTTTAATTAAGTTTTTTTGCAATGTGTCTGTATTTTAAGTTAGTAGCCGGGTAACAAGCGAGATAATGTACGGTTAGCAGGTGGACTAACACGTCAGGGTCTGGTCTCACCCTGTCAGGATTCTATTTCCCATAACTACCTGCTAAACAAACATTATCCCTTACATATAGTCTACCTGGAAGTGGCTGTTGTGGTGAGTTCTGCATTACAGTGTTTCTGTCCCTACCTTTAAAACAAACATCATTAGATTACGTTGATCATGCTCACAGCTTTGAAACTGACTTCTTAAATAGTGTTCTGAATAATCCTCAGCAGCAGCAGCAGCAGGGGCTGAAGACAAACTGAGGTCTGATGATTCAAATGTTGTACTAGTTTAAGACAAATTCAACACTCTGACAGCCTGAATATTTTCTGTGATAAGCCTCTGTGTCGGGAGCACCGCTGTGTCAGAGGAGGCAGAAGGTTTTTGATGAGCTCCTCTAGCCTGTTGGAAAATAGCTTCAGGTTTTTAATGACAAGAGGGATTGTTTGACTGTTTTTTCTTCTCATAGCTTTGGTTTGGTTTTTAAAATCCTTTCACAGAAGTTTATTGAACAAGGAAATCAAACCTGTGCATGTGAGAGAAGAAACAGGAAGCATACGTTGTTCTCTATCAGGTGAGGGCTTACCTGCTCGTCGCTCCGGTGATAGTCATTGTCCTCCTCTGGTTTCTCCTCTCCTGGCTCCTTATTGGCTGTTTCCTCTGATTTCGTATCACCTGTGCAGAAAACATGACAAGGACAGGCGTTTAGCTTCCATGTTGTGAATAAAAATCAACATCATCTCCTCACTTAATGTAAAAACGTTAACACTCCTTCAGCTCAGGGACACTTCACAGTCTCAAACCACATTTGCATGTTTGCATCCCTCTGCAGTCACTCCGCTAATGGAGCAGCATGTTTCTCTTATCTATCTCATTAACTTAAGTGAAGAGGCTGGAGCTTAATGGACGTCCACGTCGACTCCGAGACTTGTTGGAAGTGAAGGAAACAGGCATGTTTGTGTCTCTGCAGACTTTACACCGCCTGTGCCTGCTGGAGCGTAGAAACACCTCCCGCAGAGCTTCGTTTATAAGGCAATTACATGTCCGAGGGTGTCAGAGCATCCTTTATACAACTTATCCGCTGTCTGGGCACGTCTTTAATACACGGCAACTTCTAACCAGGGGAAAAAAGCAGTCTGTTTCAGTGCTGATTAACCTCCATGAGGGCTGGAATCAGCTTTACCCTGATTGAGTTTGTGCCTCTCTTTTCAGGGAATAAAAGCATATGGGGGAGGATATAAGGGAGGACAGCACAAATAGGATGTTTCCTCACAATGTGCACGAGTACACAGAGAGTTTAGTAGGAAGCTGGAGGATGCTTGAACCCCACAGTTAGATAAGCTGCATGGTGGTGTAGTGGTTAGTACTGCTGCCTCACAGAAAGAAGGCTCCTGGTTTGAATCTGAGTTTAATAATAATAAAAGTAATTTATAGGATTTGTATAGCACTTTTCATGGTACTCAAAGTCGCTTTACAGAAAAAAATACAGAATAAAAAATTAATTAAATTAGATAAATAAATAAATAAATAAAAATGAAAAATAAATAAAACAGAACAAAGACAGAGGTGGGGCAGGAGTAGAGGTTATGTGTTGTATCCTTTTTTGAACAGGAAGGTCTTGATGTGGTTTTTTAAATGATCGAAGTGAGTCAGAGTTGCGGATGTTTGGGGGCGCTGGTGGCCTAGCGGTCTAAGCGCCCCACATACAGAGGCTATAGTCCTCGTCGCAGGGGTTGCTGGTTCGATTCCCGGCCGGTCAACCATTTCCTGCATGTCGTCCCCCACTCTCTGCTCCCCACATTTCCTGTCTCTCTTCAGCTGTCCTCTCAAATAAAGGCAAAAAAGGCCAAAAATATAACTTTAAAAAAAAAAAAAAAAAAAAAAAAAAAAAAAAAAAAAAGAGTTGCGGATGTTTGGAGGGAGACAGTTCCAGAGAGTTGGGGGCGGCGATGGCAAAGGCTCTGTCCCCCAAGGTGTGGTGCTTGGACTTGGTGATAGGGGACAAGAAATTGGCATCTGGCGTTTGAGGAGGCCGGTCAGGTATGAGAGGACTTTGTAGGTGATGAGCAGGATTTTGAAGTGGATTCGGTGCTGTATGGGGAGCCAGTGGAGGTGCTGAAGGATAGGTGTGATAGTGCTCAGTTTGGGTATGCTTCTAGTGCTCAAGCTTCCTCCTATAATCCAAAGACATGCTCATTGGACTTACTGTTGACTGCCTTGTGTGAGTGTGTATCTGTTTGTCTGTCTCTCTTAAGTAAGCCCTGTAATAGACCGGCAAACTGTCCAAGTCCTCCAAGAAACTTTGTCTGGCAGTGGCTGTCAGAAGACTTCCTCCTTGAAATCAGATGTTTTGCAGACATAGCGGCACAAACAGCCGTTTACAGTGAAGCTGCAGAAAACATCCCGTCATCTTACATAACCCGAAGGACTCTGAGTTCTCTGATTCTGCTTTAGCTCAATGTGCAGGAGGAGGAAGCTGAAGCTACGGGCGGACATTTCCCACTCAAGCACTTAGAAACTGTCATCAGTCTCTGTGGCGCTCTGTCTGTCCCTCTCCTTCTCTCCTTCCTTTTTCGTTTCCTAGAGTATTAGTCAGTATAAATACATTGAAATGGTCTTTCTAAATTTGCTCTTTAAACTTCCTAAACTATAAGCCTTATCTGGTCCACAATCAACTCACTGATTAAGCACTTGGTATATCACAGTATTCAAGATACAGAAATCAACGTCCAGCTGAAACTGTGACACACATGCAAGTTTCCACATCATGAAATCGTCTCTGCAGAGACTTCCCCCCCAACGTTTAAACCCCTTAGTGAAGGAGCTGCGGCGTAAATGTCCAGGACAGGCATGGTTATACATTTCTTTATTGTTTTTACTTTCTGCCTGTGATACCACAGCAGTATTGAATTTTTAGATATGAAACACAGTTATCTAAGACTAAATTGCTGCGCTGTGACAATCCCGCTGCACAGATGGGTATTGCTTTTCTGTAACCTTTAAAAAACAGAGAGAATGGGTCTATTCTTCCTGGATGCAGTTGATGTAATAATGGTGTGTGATTGTGTGTGTGATTGTGTGTGTGTGTGTGAGAGGACAGCTGGCTTCAGCTCAGACTGTAGATGGGATTGTGTGACCGTTTTCCAGTCAGGTTAACTGTCACCATTTCCCCCTGAGTATCACCAGGAGAGGTCTGAGCCTGCTCTGATGTCTCTGTGGCGACCGTCTCCAGAGTCTCTTACTGATTGCTGATGAGGAGACTCTTGCTGTCGTGCACCACCTTCAAACAACCCCGGAGCGCCTCAGGGACTCCAAACAGACGTGAGGAGCTCGTTTGTGTTTGAGGAAATGGGATGATTGCTCGGGTCAGGGAGTTTTCAAAACTAGACAGTCTGCAGAGTTTCTTTTTGTCTCGTTCGCTTGTTAGACGGTGATCTCTCACACAATAACATCACAAAGGTTCGTGTAATGGAGCTACAATAAGCCAGCCATGTGTGGGGGGAGTTTTGTGCACACTCATTCTCTTGCTTTAAGGGCTCAAGAAGCCAAGCAGTTAAAGAGAAATAGGGGAAACAAAGATTTTGTTTGCAAATTTAAAGTAGTACTGTGCAAAAAAACACACGGCAAGCAAAACAACTCTGTGAACTGAAGAGCAAAGTGACCACTTGTTTATGCCTTTGTTGATGTGATTTTTTTTAACACAATGTGCAAAGGTGTTCTTTGAACCTTTTTTGCACCAACTAGAAGTGGCTCTCTTAATCCTGTTGTATCTTAATAATAACAATAATAATACATTTTATTTAAAGGCGCCTTTCTCGGCACTCAAGGACACCGCACAGATATAAATATATACATACACGAATTTACATTAAAGGAAACAAAATCAGAGTCAAAAATGAAAACAATATAAACTAACAAGGGGTAAGAAAAAATAGAAACAATAACAAAATGACTGCAATTGGAGTCAGACGGAGTAAGCGGTTTTGAACAGATATGTTTTGAGTTGTGATTTGAAATGGGGGAAATAATCTGTGTTTCTGAGTTGAGGTGGTCATGAGTTCCAGAGAGGGGAGCAGAGCGGCTGAATCCTCGGCTCCCCATAGTGGTGAGACGGGCGGAGGGGACAGACAGGTGTATGGAGGAAGAGGATCTGAGGGAGCGGGAGGGAGTGGGAACATGGAGGAGGTCGGACAGATATGGGGGGGCGAGGTTGTGGATGGTCTTGAATGTCAACAGAAGGACTTTGAATTGAATACGGAACTGAACAGGGAGCCAGTGGAGCTGTTGGAGGACAGGAGTGATGTGGTGGATGGAGGGGGGTTCAGGCAATGATACGGGCAGCTGAATTCTGGACCAGTTGGAGTTTATGGAGGGGTTTGTGAGGGAGGCCGAAGAGGAGAGAGTTGCAGTAGTCCAGATCTTGTAACACAACACTTTGATCTTAACTGCTGGGAAACAGTAGATTAGGGCTGGGCGATAATTCGATAACGATAATTATAGCGCTATAATTTTTCTCGATATAAACATAACAAATGTTAAATAAAAAATCAATATAAATAAACATGTAATTACACACCCCAACCACTAAAAAGGAAAGGGGTGCTAGTGAGCCTTACACACTAATTGCAACCCAACTAATTATCGATATCGACTGATATGAAATAATTTATCTTGATAACATTATTTTCAATATCCCTCAGCACTAAGTAGAATGATGAATGATTTCTCATCTTGAAGGGTTTGTGAAAATGTATGGTACATTAGATGTTAAGATATCTCATGCACGGCTGCAGAAAAGCAATAATTTAACTAAAAGTAAGCAGAAAGTTTTTGTCCTTTTCCAGGACTTAAAGTCAGCAGCATTAACATTCCTGTTCCTAAACTTGGCTCTGAGGAATAAAAAACACCACTCCTCTTTCTTCTGTGCCAGAAAAAGATTCATTTAACTCAGCTGGTGAGAGGCGACCCAGGAGAAAGTTTTAATTTCTGAAGGGATTCTGTATAAATGAGCCTTTAATTAAGTGTAATGCAGTTCAGCATGGCTGGCAGGGGCAACATTACCAGAGCGCCCGATGTCGCCTGTAGTTAGCGTTGTGTGATCTCTGTTTTAGCATGTGTTAACTTTGGTTTGCCATTCTTAAATGAGAGCTAATGAGGTGCATCCTTTCCCAAAGATCGGAGAGTAAGAGAGGATGTAAACAGAGTCAGGCTGAAAAAAGTGACTCTGAGCCCCCGTGGTGACTCTGAAAACACACATTCTCACAAAGGCACGTTTGAAACTGAATTAAAAGGAGGTTTTGGTCCAGTTAGTGAAACTGCCAGGCTCCAAACAACAAACACTGCTCGGCCGTGTTTCTACTGAGGAAGATATGCAGAACAGTGTCAGCCAGCACTTCAAACCAGTCCTGTTCTTGTGATTACAAAAACAGTTTTTATTAAACAACAGATTCACTTATTCATGAATGCTCCCTTTCTGCACCTCAGAAAAAAACACATCCAAAGACCCCCATGCAAAACATCAAGGACAGCTTCCCAAGTAAAACCTTCGGGCGCCTTGATTTTAATCTCTTTTCAGACTGAACCAAATGATTCAGTCCAGACCCAGGTCTGTTTCTTCACCCTTAAAGGGAGGAGGACTCATAAAACATGAGAGTCCTGAAATTATTTAGATCCATGGCATCGTGTTTATCACAGCTGTAGTCTTAGAAGAGGACTCCTGTTTCTTTAACATAGATGAGTCTGCATGACCAGCAGGCCCCACAGCTGTGGATGGATCTGCCAGAGGAAATTAGGTTGGCTGAATCTGTGCTCTGGTTCAAATCATTACTTAAAACCTTCTTTTATCAGAGCGCCTTTCCTGACTTTATTTGATCAGGAGTGTCCTATTTTTATTTAATTTATTTATTTTATTAATTTGAATGTTCTTTTAATGTTTTCTTTTAATAGTAATGGTTCATGCACAGACTGAATGGTGCTTTAAATGTTCTTAATTTTGCACTAGTCTTTTTGATGCATTGTAAAGCACTTTCTAATGCAGATCTAATGCTCTATAAATAAAGAACATTATTATTATCATAATTACTGTGACTTTTATTATTATGATATTATTATATATTACTATTATATTACTATTATTATTATTATTGTTATTATTATATTTTTTATTATTGTTATAGTATTGTTAATAGTTGTATTATATATTTTCTATTATTATTATTATTATTATTATATTGTATTATATTATAATCATTATTATTATTGTGTATTATTATTATAAATATTATTATTATTATTATTATTATTATTATTATTATTATTATTATTATCATAAAAGCCAATGCATTATCTTTTGTAGCAAACTCAACCTATTAAGGTAAGTTCACTAAACTTAAGATTCCAACATTATTATTAGAGATTTTTAATTAAAGTATCACTTAAGAAATAAGAGATTGATGTGTTTGTAATGCTGAGATCTTTTTATAACTCTAAGATAGTTTGAAGTCACATTTTCTGCATGTTCTGGTTTTCTGCAGTGTTGATCAGTGAGTTTGTTTTTGTTATGGTGTCATTAGAGGGGCTGCATCAGCTTCAACAATCCTGCTCTTTAAGTCCAACTACCACGATAAAACCAGGATTGTCTGACGGGCATGTTACTGTGTATTCATAAAGAAAGACCAACACTAAAGTACAGTCTTTGTTAAACATATAGATAGAGATGTACCGGCTGGATCTGTCACATTTCCATCATCTCACCTTCATCCAGCGTCCTGTGTGAGGAGCAGAAAGTGGACCAGAAAATAGAGTAATTCCCTCAACTGCACTCGAGTTTGACAGCCACTTTCATGATTCACCAAACTCACAGAATTCAGTCGTCAATACGGAGAGAAGTCTGACAACAAGCTGAAGAAACAAACAAAAATCTATTGATCGTCAAGAGAAAGATTCCTGGTCAATGAGGCTCTGAATGAAATCCAACCACATCGATTCTCAAAGTTTGTCTTCAAACGTGAACGAATATTTCAAACACTCCCCGGCTTTGACGTCTCATTTATGTGTTTTTGGAGAAATGATTCTGCACAGCATCCAGGTTTCTATTTCTGTTGGTGTCTTTGCAAATGATCCTTAAAACATGTGTGTGTGTGTGCATGTGTGTGTGTGTGTGTGTTCTGTAGCTAAACCTGTCTTCAAGCAACGAGGCCCGGGAAGGCAGAAAGCTCTTCCACTTCCATTTGAGCCTTAATTACCAAAATCAGAGAGAGGAGGGGATTAAGCGAGCGATTAGGCCTGCCAGGGTGACAGCCCTCTGGGCACACATTCACACCAGCCGCCTTGGAAGCAGGCTGCTCCTGAAAAGCCGTCGTGCACAACAAGCAAGCCGGGGACTCGTTCCGATCGGCTAAATTGCCTTCATTTCAACTGCTTAATGGCTTCCGCTGTTCCTTGTGCGTGTGCCTCTAATGTCACTAATCATGAGCTGGGGGTTTCATTCCTGATAAAGCACAATCAGCAACACAGCTGAGGAGATGACTGCTGCATGGAGTGAGTGACAGGACGTTTGAAACGCCTGCTCTGACATTTAAAACAGGTTGTTTCTTCACACGGGGATGACTTAGCATGATTTAGCTGTGATCTGTGCCAAGTCATCAACCCTTGGTTTCAGACTCTCCCTGCAGGAGCTAATGAAGCAGGTGTATAGCTCTGTGTTAGCCTGGTTTCAGGGTCAAATGGGGCAAATGTGTCATGGTCTTAAGTGTTTTTGGCTGAACTGGATTTGCAGGTGACTGAGGCGGAATGATGTGTTGATCGAAGCTCTCTGTACTTTTGTAGCTACCAAATGAATCTCTGTGTTTGCATCTCTGCTTTCCAGTTCCTATTTCCAGGGACATCTCTGTTTATGCCTTGCTTTAGGTGTTCAATGCACAAGAGTTGGGGACTAATGCCTGGTTTATACTTCTGTGTCACCCTTACGCAGCAGTGGTTGGCTTTTCCACAGCGATTCAGAGTGTGTTATGTTAACCTACAGCTGATACATGTTGCTGTTTATCATACAGACATGATTACATTAAGAATAGAGATGACTCATCTGAGGAGATGAAATACACGGCTGATGTGCAGGGATCCCAGAAGTGCTGTAAATGTGGGAAATACCAAGCGGACCAATCACAGGGCTTGCGGTCTGTGTTGCTTTTACATGTAGTTACATTTTGGAGGAGGTGCACGCCGGCTTAGGTAGGCATCTGCGTAGGCACAGTTATGCAAACCTACAGGGGGCTACGCCTTCGATTGGACACAAAAGTATAAATCAGGCTCAAGTCTAAATACCAAGTAGCCTGAACCTGCAAAAACTAAACTGTGTGCATTCCTCAACATTTACGCCTCTTATTAATGCAAACAAGGGCTGCAAAATTGCAAAGATGTGTTTACTTTTATGCTAATGCGTGTCTATTAAGCCTTTTCTGGATGCAAAAGTGGGACAATTTGGCTAACATGCACGGCTAACGACACCTAAGTTTGAATGTGTAGAATATTGACTGATTAGCAGTCAAAACGGTGGCTTCACTTTACCTCACAGCTATTAACGGCACCAAATACTGTGCTCAACTTCTGCACAGGTAGCTAGCTAAGTGGTGATTATAGAAAGGGCTACACATCTGCATATAAACTGCACATTGCTGATATACGGGTGCGACTTATACTCTGGATTTTATGTATGTTGTTGTGTTTTATCACCTCAGCCTCAGATTGACTCTGCACTACTCAGTGCATTACCTATATGAAGTAAGAAAGGTAAACAATGACATTAGATATGCTGTGCCCCTCACGTCCAAGGCGATTAAGTCAGAAGCAGGCTCCTCTTTGTCCGTGAGAGTCGTGTGAGCAGTCAACAAAACCAAATCTCAGTGAGCCCTCAGAGTCTTTATAAAAACAGAGAAAAGCAGACATTGCGGGTGGAGCAGCTCGTACCATTTCGTTGATCTAGATGAGTCTTCATGTTGCAAAGCTCTCCTTTAATGTCTCCCGGCACCTCCATCCCCAACTTCTGATAGAAATCTCTCTGCTTCTTTATCTCCGCTGCACCAGAGAGGAGAACAGAGAAAGGAAAGGAATCAGAGAGGACAATCTTTTTTTTCTCAAGGTCGCTGCTGTCACTGGAACTTTTAAATCAAAGGGGTGTGGGAGGCTGAAACCTGCAGCTTCAGGTCCTCAAGGCCAGGAAGGATGGCGTACAATGATACTGGATAGATAGATACTTAAACACTTACCCTCTTGAAGTCCCGGTACCAACTTATAGACAATGTCTTGCATTGTTCTGTCATGGCTGAAAAGAAAGAGAGATTGAGAAGTTGATCAGATATTGCAATCAGTAGACGAGAAAGGAAGGGGAATCTAATAAAATTGTTTGAGCTAGTTTGAAACACTTAGTGAAGAATTAGAGCCGGGGAAAATTAGAGGTATTGATTTATGGTCTCCTGACTGCTTGAATTCACAAGCTGCATATAAAGTGAGTGAGTTTAAGATGTTTAATAGATGAGGATACATTTTGCATACTTAATCAAGCTAGTGTATGTGATCAAGAAGAAACTCTGCAAGAATTAAAGGTAGCCTCAAACAGGAAATTCTTCTTCTTCTTCTTCTTCTTCTTCTTCTTCTTCTTCTTCTTCTTCTTCTTCTTCTTCTTCTTCTTCTTCTTCTTCTTCTTCTTCTTCTTCTTCTTCTTCTTCTTCTTCTTCTTAAGTAATCATGAGCATCAAACATTTTTCAGCCTGTTCCCTGTGATACATATTCACCCACACTTCCATATGATTGCTAAAAATGTTCTGAAAAGACTCAAAACTTCAATCCTCAGCATATGCTCTGTCCCCCTCAGAGTTAACAGTGTTCCTCTGCCAGGTAGCGAAGGTGCTGCAGGTGCCGCAGGTGTCACAGGAGCACAGTGTGCGCTCCTTGACGGTTGTGTTTTGTCAACCAGCCGAGGATGCCAGTTATCAGTCACGACATGTCGAGAGCGTTGTAGTGTTATGGTGGCTCTTTTGTCTTCACCTGCTGAGAGTCGCTGCACAGAGCGGCGAAACACTGACCCCTGCTGGACAGAGCCGGTAGTACACTCTCACAGCTGAGAAGGGAGGTTTTAACACCTCTACAGAGATGTGTTGAGTGCTGATGTGACACAAATGGACTCTGTCAGAATTAAGTGAACCAGAGACTTTAAAGTATGTGGAGCTGAAAAGAAGAGATAAGGTCCAGCATTGTCACAAGATTGGTATTTATTACAGGGATGAGGGTGGTTTAAATTGAGTGTTCAACTACAGTAAGTTTTGTTTACTGCAACATCTGAAGCATTTTACTCTTATCAGTTTATATCAGACTAAATACAAACATTAAAACAGGCCACAAACATGTATGCTTTGTCATATGTGTTAAACTATTTTCTGCCTTATGAATAAAGCAGAGCAAATGAAAGGGGGATTCAGAAATGATGCCATCAGAAAGTCCCATGATTTATAATACTCTCATCCTGCTGTGTTTTGACAGTCAGATGTATCACTCTCCCTGAATGTTTGCTGTTGAAGATGCAAGAGGGCTGGTTTGTCAGCATGAAGCCATTTGCCTGGTCTGAACTCTTACCCCCCTAACAGTGGGCCCAATAATTAAGAATTACAATATAAGAACATCAATCTCTTTTCTGATGGTCTTGCCTGCTTTTGTGCGTCATAAAGAGACATCAATTTAATTTTCTTTTTTTTTTAATAAACAGCTAAAATCTCTTCACAGGGGCTTTAACAGTGATTTGCTCCTTAAGAAGCCTCCTGATTAGTCATGTCATGTAAGATCTACACTACCAGTCAGAAGTTGGAAACACCTTCTCATTCAAGGGTTTGTATTTATTGTAATTATTTGAAACACTGTAGATTAATACAAAAAAACATATATGGAATTATGTAATGAACATAAAAGTGTTAAACAAAGCAGAATCTGTTTTATATTTTAGATTCTGTAAAGTAGCCCCCTTTTTCCTTCATGACAGCTTTGCACACTCTTGGTGTTCTCTCAATCTGCTTCATGAAGTGGTCTCCTGGACTGGTTTCTAATTAACATGAGCCTTGTCAAGAGTTCATTTGTAGAATGACTTGCCTTCTTAATGTGTTTGAGACCATCAGTTGTGTTGTTCAGAGGTAGGGTTAGTACACAATGGATAGCCCTATTTGACTACTGTTGTAATCCAGATTATGGCAAAACCAGATTATTTCATAGTTTTGATGTCTTCAGTGTTAATCTACAATGTTGAAAATAATTAAAATAAATAAAAAACATTGAATGAGAAGGTGTGTCCAAACTTTTTCCAAACCGCACCTAATCTGATATGTTTCCCTGTATAAGAGTAATCAGTCCCCTTAGTTTATATTCTATAGGATGAGGAAAGAAAGCATATCACATTTTATGTGCATGTAGAGCACGCTGTGGATAAACTATATTTTCCAGGGTCAAAATTTTAAAGAATTGCATCACCTCCTCATGTTTCTTTCCATTAAGTCTTGCAATAAATTCTATTTGTGAGTTGAAGTATCCAAAATTAATTATTCTAAAATGCAAAAAAGGTAGACATGCAATGAAAAAGGGCGAAAAATATTGGAAGAACTTATATGAACGTGTAATGATGTGTATATTTTCTTATGTGCTGCACTGGAAAGGGCCTTGATTACGCCTCCTGTGGACACTCTTGAACTAACAGGACCTTCAGTCCTTCAAGCCATCCCACTATTTATTTATTTGTTTGTTTGTTTGTTTGTTTTTCTCCTCTCTCTCCTTTATTATGGTATATCATGTCAAGCATTTTACCTCACTCATGCTGACTCTGTCTGTCTTCTGTCTTCTGAATTGTTTGTAAAATATTTGAGAGAAAACAACAAAAATAAGTCTAAAAAATGTTTTTGAAAAAAGGTAAAACATAGGAAATAAATCTTAAATGAGAACATCTAACATAAAAAAGAATGGAGGATAAGCTGTTGTGTCTGAGCTCAGGTTGGGAATATTGTGTATCTAAACTTATAACAGCGACCTGATCTGAAGTGATAATGATCTGTGGAGGTTTCATTCCCTTGATTCTGTTACTGCAGAAACTTCTTCTTTCCTGTAACTACTCTTCAGGACGTTCTTTGCAGACATCTGAAATAACACTGAGTATGATGTTGTGCTGGTTTATTCTCATAACCGAAGTGCTTTCAAGTAAAAAATTGAATAAAATCCATCAAAGAAAATTCAAACTCTTTAGAACAAGAGGCTCGATTAGTTCTGCTCAGCTGATTCTCTGAGGAGACGTCTGATTGTGATACCAGCTCGGTCTCAAACATCAACTTTGATCAATCGTCCTGATGGGCAGGGCGAGTTTATCTCTCATCTGTCGGTTGTTTTCCCTTCAAATCAACTGTGATGTTTCCATCAGCTCCAATTTCCTGCGAACAATGAGGCAAAAAGCAGCTGCTGTGTGAGGAGCTAATGTGTTTGAAATGGAGCCTTTGCTGCAAAACAATGAGCGTGCAGACAGCGCAGATTACACGCTAATGACTAAATTGCTGGTACACATTAAGTTTGTGCGTCGCATTAATCAGACATTAATGCACGAGCGCTCCGAGGGGAGGAGGAACAACAAAAGACTCAAGTCTGGCAGAGTCGACTTCCTACAACAATAAGAAGGAGACTTCACTCAAAAAACAAACGTCTTCATGTTCACCGACGAGGAAATCACTTCATCAAAAACAGATGTTTTTAATTCAAGGGGAAGATACTTTCAATGATCTAAAAGAGAAGGTGCAATTTTAAGCAAAACTCCTCCATCAGTAATGGCTGAGTTCAGATGATCTGTATGATTCAGGTGAGCTTATTTCATGAGGATCTCTTATAACCCTACAGGATCTGCTCCTGTCAGTCTGAACTAGAAGAAGTGATAAAGCGTCTCACAGTATCGTGGTGTTTGAGCTCAGTGAGGACTTGTTCTGTTAGTTTTCAGTGTCAATAAACATTAAGTACGTGCAGTAAAATATAATTACTGCTTCCACCTTTAAGAACAAGTTCTAAAGTGTTGTTACCTTTAATTTTACAGCCAACGAGGTGTAATAAAAACATAATTGGTCTGTTTAAATAGAAGCTCGCCTGACTTTACTCTCCTGATAGATTGACTAAATAAAAATAAATGCATTACTTATCTTGACGCCTTGAGAAGAATACTACAGAGGGATGTGAAGGCACATTTGGCTATTGATTGATTTATTGGGAACAGCAACCGTCAGATGAACTGCAGACTGAGTGACATCACATCTTTGACTGCATGGATGTGTTATCAGCACGGATAAGGCTCAAGAAGTTTACAGAGCATTCCCAGAATTGGTTTGCAAATCAATTCATTAATCAATGAATCAACTTGAAGATGTATTCGTGCTTTTCTAAGATTATTTTCTGTGTTTTGATGTCTTAATTCACGGGGCGAAAGAGGGAAATATAGAGACTTGGCAAATGATTTCTATGAAACTCAAAAGCCTTCTACATTGATTATGTTGATATATGGTGGCCTGGAATGGGGGAGGGGAGTGGGATGAGGTTTTGGGCTTAATTTTCTCATTATTGTCATTTACTATATTAATAATACCTAAGTTTTATATAGCGCTTTTCAAGAACTCAAAGACGCTTTACAAGAGAGACAATAAATAAATACAATAAAGACATATAAGACAAGCAGACGACAAGGGAAGAGGTGGAATAATTAATGTGAGGGGAATGCCTGTTTGAAAAGGTAAGTTTTTAACTGTTTCTTAAATGAATGAAGTGAGTCAGAAGCACGGATGTGTGGGGGGAGAGAGCTCCAGAGGGTGGGGGCGGCTATGGCAAAGGCCCGGTCCCCCAAGGTACGGTGCTTGGATTTAGTAATGGGAGTGAGGAGGTTGGAGTCAGAGGATCGGAGGCGGCGGGAGGGGTGGGAGTACTGAAGAAGGTCAGTGAGGTATGGGGGGGCCAGGTTATTGCAGGATTTGTACGTGGTGAGCAGGATCTTGAAATGGATGCGCTGTTTTACGGGGAGCCAGTGGAGCTGTTGAAGGACAGGGGTGATGTGGTCTCTGGAGCGGGAGTGGGTGAGTATTGTTTACTTATATTGACTATGGTTTGTTTTTGTTCTTCTCCCCTTATTTGTATGAGGTTAACTTCTTGCACAAGAATGATGTTTCTGCTTGCACTGATCAATATATTGCTCCTAACTACCTGCATACAAATATAAATAAAGTCAAAATTTGATCACAAAAAATAATTAATTCAGAGGATAGGACAGGGAGAGAGTAGGAAACTGGGAAGAGAGAGCGGGAGATGACGTGCAGCAAAGTGCAAAAGCAGCATGAGTCTGCAGAGCTGGAGGCTCATTCAGGATCTCAATTATGGGACTGCAATTCTAGGACCCTTGTAGTTTGTGTAAGCACCACATAGTGCTCCCCAAAAACCCAAACTTTGGAGTGTGTAATCGTGTTTGTTTTTTGTTTTTGTAAGTTATATTTTTGTGCCTTTATGATAGGACAGCTGAAGAGAGACAGGAAATGTGGGGAGTGGAGAGTGGGGGAAGACATGCAGGACATGGTCGTGGCCGGGAGTCGAACCAGCGACCTCTGCAACGAGGACTATAGCCTCTATATGTGGGGTGCTTACACCGCTAGGCCACCAGCGCCCCGACATAACCTTGTTTTAAGAGTCTAACCATAACTGTTGCAATAAAAAGCGGGTCCTAGAGATGCAGGCCTGGAATCGTGGTCCTAAAACTGCAGCCTTCATCTCTTCAGCCACATACTATTAAAGTGCTGCAGATCGAACATTACAGGGGACCCAGGCCACCTGTTTGCACGAGATTTACCTGCTGAGCTAAACCTTTTGTTGCATTAATATATCTAATGAATATGTGTCTGTATTTGTTGCACATCATATAAGTATGTATTCTGTAAAAGCTGAAAAACAGGTATGAGCATGTAAGGTGTGTAAACATGTAGATGCTTTCATATGTAGCATGAATTAATCCATAGAATCTTCTCATGTCTGTGTACGTATCCTTACAAAGATACTCAGAAGCACAGACGACCCTCGGCTGATGTTTGGAGCTCTCTCTCCTCAGAATTAAAAGCACAAAGGCCAGCAGCACTTTGTTCCTGGAGAGTTGATTCTTTACTGTCAGAGCTCTGCTGATGCTCCCAGAGGCAGCCAGCGGCTCCCTGCACACTGATGGACCTCTAACAAACAACACAGTGCGAGTGTGTGTGTATGTGTGTGTCTGTGCATGTGAGTGTGTGTGAGTGTGTGTGTGTGTGAGATCTACTGCAGCTCCCTCACTCACCCGATATACTGCAGTGGATGGCTCTGATGAATAACAATCCTACACGTGGGGCACGTGTTGTTTTCCTCCAGATACTTCACTAGGCAGCTTCTACAGACTGGAGAGACACACACACACACAATCACACACACGCACACACACACACACAAACACACAGGGGAGAAGAGGTTACTCTCCAGGTGACAGGCTTATAAACAAAGGCAGAGGCTAACAATTACAATAAGGTGCACTTGAAACATTTGCTGGAGATGGAAATCTTTTAGTAAATCTCTTCAGCCGTGCCAGGAACAATAATCTGCATTATCTGATTGACATTCAGATCACTATCACTCTTGATCTGAGGGAAGATGGACTAAATTACAAATATGAGGCTATTTAATCCCTCAGCATCTCAAATTCAGCCGCAAAGCGAGCAAACGTCACCGCTGATGGACCTCACATAGAACATAGAGTGGGGATTGTTGCTGATATCAGAGTTTGGAAGAAGAGTATATCATATCACATTACATGTCGACTGATAAGAAACAAGACTATCACTTCAGAAGGGCCTGATTTACATTATTTCCATGGTGATTAAGAGACTCTTCAATACCTATTCTGTCCACCAGAGGGCGTAAACGTTCATTTTTACACTACAAAGTATGAAAGATTAAATCTGGTTTCCAGTTTTCCAATAAATATTTGCAGGAGGAGCCTTTTTGAAGAATTTTTGAAAAAGGACCGATAAGAAATATTTTACATCAGCTTTAAAATCACTAATGCTGGATCTCTTTACAACACAGAGACATTTCATTATATTATATTCGTATTTATATTCTTACTTTATTTTTTATTTTATTCCATCTTATTATATTTCATCTTATTTTATTTTATTTCATCTTATTCATATTTACATTTTAATTGATTTCATTAAATCTATTTTATCTTTATTTTATCTTTATTTCATTTCATCTTATTTTTTTCTATTTTATTTTATTTATTTCATTTCATCTTATTCGTATTTATGTCTTATTTTATTTTATTTCATCTCATTTTATTTTATTGAATCCATTTATCTTTATTTCATTTTATCTCATTTTATTTTATTGAATCTATTTTATCTTTATTTTATCTTTATTTCATTTTATCTCATTTTATTTTATTGAATCTATTTTATCTTTATTTTATCTTTATTTCATCTTATCTTTTCTATTTCATCTTATTTGTATTTATATCTGATTTGATTTTATTTCATCTTATTGTATCTTTATTCTATTCAATCTTATTCGTATTTCTCTCATTTTATTTTATTTCATCTTATTCATATTTACATTTTAATTTATTTCATTAAATCTATTTTATCTTTATTTTATCTTTATTTCATTTCATCTTATTTTTTTCTATTTTATCTTATTTTATTTATTTCATTTCATCTTATTCGTATTTATGTCTTTTTTTTCATCTCATTTTATTTTATTTAATCTATTTAATCTTTATTTTATCTTTATTTCATTTCATCTTATTTTTTTCTATTTCATCTTATTTTTTCTATTTCATCTTATTTTATTTCATCTTATTCGTATTTACATTTTAATTTATTTCATTGAATCTATTTTATCTTTATTTTATCTTAATTTCATTTCATCTTATTTTATTTTATTTCATCTTATCCGTATTTATATCTTATTTTATTCTATTTTATTTCATCTTATTGTATCTTTATTCTATTCAATCTTATTAATACTTATATCTTATTTTACTCCTTCTATTAATATTTTGACTTTTTTTTCATACTGTTCATAAGAGCTCTGTAATGACTGAATTTCCCTCCCTGGGATAATTAAAGTATTTCTGATTCTGGTTCTGAGAAGGGACGACAGTAAGGACCCTGCAGTTCATGGCGCTCCTGCAGATGTTTCATGAATAAATTAGCACACATAGTTTATCTTAAACATTAATGCTTTAATGCTTCACCTCAGGAAACCTTTTCATGCATTATGCAGGACACATCTCTTCCTGATACGGCACACCGGCCTCCATTAGATTCATGCTCCTGACATTCTTTATTGCAGTCTGTGTGTTTTTTTTTTCTGCAGCGGAGCCGCGTCTGTCTGAGCAGCTGCACCGGTGACGTGATGAGAATCTCTTCTTTGTCTGGTTTCACCATCAGAGGAGCCCAGGTTTTCTTTTAGAGTGAGAGGAGGAATCAGAGCATCTCCACGAGAAGCTCTCATCTGTGAGGGGACATCGCCCTCTGGTGGACAGACGAGTCATTACACTGTCTGGGTTTGTTGCATACATTGGTTCCTATAAGATATGTTGTGTAGCTTCTTGTTTATTTGATGCTGAAAACATTTGTAAGTTTGGTTTTGCATGTCTTAAAATAAAACACCTTCAGTTACCTTGAAACAGGTTTCAGAACGGGTCTCGCAGCTTGTTTCCTCTTTAAATAAACAAAAAGAACTTTCCCTAATCTCTTTCAGACGATCCAGAGTGACTGATTGGTCCACGCTCCACTTTGATTTGATTATTCCCAATGACCCACATTCACTGCAGAAGGATAAATGCTCCAATCACAGCAGGAGGGGTGATGCCTTCAAGGGCCAGAATCTAAAGATTGCTTTCACTACTCTGCAGAGCCCTCAGCTTCAGCAGCACTGTGAGCATTAAAGGTTACATAAGGTCACATGAGGTGAGCAGGCCTCAAGCTTTAAGATGCACTAGGTTTTATCTGTAGATGTCATCCTTACAGCTTCTCAACAGCATCCAGAAAAAACAGAACAAGCACAGAAACACTGAGGCTGAAAAGTTAGAGTGTCACTGGTTGAAAAGGAAGAATCTGTCTTGATAGGTGAGGAATCCAAGAGGAAGTCCTACCTTAAAGAAGAGGGTTTTAAGGTGGTCAAGAAGGCCTTCAGATTAAAGCCTCACCAGTTGGACATTAAAGCTTCTTTGGATAAAAACAGACTAAAAAAAACAGTTTTTTTCCAATAGCAATAAGTGCACTTGATTCTTAATAATGCAATATAAAATGGGACTGTGCAATATTTTTGATCACTTGAATGTCTGACTGTTGAATGCTGTGTGTGTCTCTGTGTTTGTATTTATTATTTATGTTTGTCTACTTTTTTTATGATTTTTTAAAAGTTCTATTTTTGTTTTTCTACTGTTCTTTGAATGCATCTTTTTGCACTTCAATTTCATTGTACAATTTACAATAAATATATATTCTTCTATACACTACCAGTCAAAAGTCTGGACACACCTTCTCATTCATTTTTATTTATTTTAATTATTCTCAACATTGTAGATTAATACTGAAGACATCAAAACTATGAAATAATCTGGTTTTGCCATAATCTGGATTACAACAGTAGTCAAACAGGACTATCCATTGTGTACTAACCCTACCTCTGAACAACACAACTGATGGTCTCAAACACATTAAGAAGGCAAGTCATTCTACAAATGAACTCTTGACAAGGCTCATGTTAATTAGAAACCATTCCAGGAGACCACTTCATGAAGCAGACTGAGAGAATACCAAGAGTGTGCAAAGCTGTCATGAAGGAAAAAGGGGGCTACTTTACAGAATCTGATGTCTTCAGTATTAATCTACATTGTTTACAATAATTACAATAAATACAAACCCTTGAATGAGAAGGTGTTTCCAAACTTCTGACTGGTAGTATATATTCTTCTTTTTATTTCTGGTTGGAGTTTGGTGTGTTTAAACAATGTTTGCTGTATCTTCTTTAAGTCCTTTTGTCTTTTCTTGCCTCTGTACAAAGATCTGTGGCTCTTAAAAAGAGTAAATAAATAATAAAGTTTGATTTTAATCTCTAAATATGTCGAGCATGAAAACACAGAGTTACTCTTTAAACAGTCGAGCAGCTGAACAGGCTTCAGTTGCTTCCTTTCTAATTAAACTGTCCGCTAATCAAACTTTAAAAACCAATTAAAACACCTTTTATTATTATGATAATTTTCCAATTAATGTTTATCAATTATTTCACACATAATAACCTATAATAGACCCGTGTGGACTCTATCAGACCGTACCATATTAACTTTTTACCTGCTCAAACGGAGGCACAGTGCTGTTTGATTTCCTCTTTTAAAGGCCTGTTTGCTTTTTAAATAGTAAACAAACAACAACAGTTCGAAGATTAATATTACAGCCTGTGTGAAGGGAATGTCTTATAATTTCTGCATCAGCGTAATCAATTTTAATGCACCATGCAGCCGACAGCAGCAGGCCTGTGATACACTCCTCCTTTACAAAGTTCATAATATTCAGGTTCAGGGGCCTTACAGAAACGTGCAAATTGAACTTAACGTCACACCTTGAGCTTTTGTTTTAAACTGCATGGTTTAAAAATATGAACCAGCCCAACAATAAGACTGTGTGAGACTTGGAGTTCTTGTTGATGCAGCGAGTAAGGTCTCAGAGCAGTGTCAGACTCGACCTTTGGATATTTCTAACAGACTGAGCAGCCTCCTCTTCAGAATGAGAGTGAGGTTTCACCCTCAGGTCATCAGGTCAGGACTCAGGTGAGACGACTTAAAGACTTAATGTCTCATCTATACAAAGTGCAGTTCATATACTTAACAGCTATTAGCACTTAGGTTGCTTCGATCTCTTTTTAAACCCATTTTTACAGACTTGGTTTTATGTGACTTTATTCTTTTAACCACTTTCACTTCTATTTCATTATTATTTTTAGCTTTTATCCAACTAATTAATTGTTTTAAATTGTATTTGATCATTTTATTTGATTATTTATTGTTCCAACTTATTTTCATTTTTTCATCTATTATTTTAATGTTCCTTATTTATCCTTTTCCCTTTTTCTAATTTTCTTGATGTGATGTCATCCTCTCAATCTGATAACCTTTTTTATTTTCCTTCTAATGCGTTTATTTACTTATCCATTTGTATTTATTTATTTGTATTTATTCATTCTATTTACTTATCCATTTTATTTTATTATATTATTAACTTGTCTTTTTTTTTTTTTTTTTTATGTATTTATTTTATTTACTAATCCATTTTTATTTATTACGTTTTATTTATTTTATTTACCTATCCATGTTTTTATTTAATCATTTCTATTTATTTATTCTATTTACTTATCCATTTTTTTATTATTTGTATTTATTTATTCTATTTACTTATCCATTTTTTATTTATTTATTCTATTTACTTATTCATTTTTATTTATTTCATTTTATGTTTTATTTTATTTACTAATCCATTTTTATTTATTAAGTTTTATTTATTTTATTTACCTATCCATGATTTTATCTAATCGTTTTTATTTGTTTATTCTATTAACTTATCCATTTTTGTTTGTTTTATTTTATGTTTTTATTTTATTTACTTATCCATTTTTATTCATTTTATCTTATTTATTTTACATACTCATCCCTGAAAAACCTCTTTAACAAGGATTTATTGGTCTCTATGGGTATCTATCAGAAAGTGCAGTTACAGCTATTAGCAGTCCCTTTCCTTCATATGTACTACTATTGCATATTTGCTCAATGCTGCATGTTTGCATCCTGCACTCAGTAGAAATTACTTTGCAAGCTCTGATTCAACTTTTAACTCTGACTTTTTGTGCTCTTGCTGCAAAACAGATCTCCCCTGTGAGACAGTAAAGATAATCTGAGGTCAGAGGTCAGAGTTTAAAGTGCTGTTGTGCTGCACTACATTACACTGAGGGTGTTTCTGTAGTATTGTCCTCCCTTTTCCCCAAAAAAGAGAAGTAATAAAGAGAAGGCATGAAGTTATTTTGGGAGTTTCACACTCTTCTTCCCTCACTGGTGTTTTGATGAACTCTGAGAGCTTTGAGGCTTCATGCAGAATGACAGCCCGGCTTTACTCACACAGTATAATGACTGTCAGTGATCCAGACACGCTTTGTTATCCCTGTTGATGCAAACACCTGGCTAATGATGTAGCGCTGCGTGAATGAGAGGTGACATCTTCTCACCTTCAAATAAATGTGCAGATTACCCGGTGCTGACAGGACTCTCGTTTCAGCTGCTGCGTGAGCTCATTCCAGGTTTCAAGATACTGATTCATAATATTTTAAAGTGACATGTATATAAACTGCATGATGGGGTTGGTTTTATTGCTGATATTAAGCTACAAACAAGTAAGGTTGGGGTTTGAGGTGCTTGAAAATCCCTGCACGGTGTGACAGACGACGCACGCTGCAGCTGTGCTTTAAGTCATAACATCAACAGAGACGGAGCTGCATGGATCAGAGACATCACTCTGCCGTCAGGATTCTTCCATCAGGGATAAATCCTGAAGGCAACACCTTTTGGAGCCGGGGGGAAAACCCTTGGAGACAAACTCAGCCTGTATGTCTCATAAAGAAAGATTAAAGCTGAGAAACTTATGAGAGGAAAAACACGAGGAGGAGAACAAGAAAGACAGAAAAGAAGAGCGTGAGGAGGGACCTACATGTGTGTAAGCACTCGGTGACGGTGGTCGCGTCGATCAGGTAGCCCTCACACAGACGACATGTGATGTGGGCGTTGATGTGACACAGCTTTATCTTCCTCGTCAGCATGTCGGGGTTCTGCAGGAATAATGAGAGACAAAAACTTTCAGTGAAACTCTTTCATTCAAAGAAAAAACATCAAGTGACTCTGCTGCTGCTGCTGCTGCAGCACAGTCCAGGTCGTAAAACCAGGGAGCGAGATAAGGGAACCAGAACACCTTGAACTGAGCTCATGAGGTCACATAAGGACCACTGCACCCTCTGTAGTCTGAATACGATGAAGGTACAAAATGTCCAGGATGCAGACTAAAGGAGGCTTTGTGCACAGTCTGGACTCATCACTGGTACTTGATTTTCTTCACACGTTGCCACATGATGCTCTTATGATGTATTCCTGGTGTCTTTGTGTGTTGTGTACATGATGTTCTGTTGTGAACGGTTGTTTACGCTCTAGGTTATTTATGCTTTCATGCTCTGGGTGCAAACTAACTTCCATCAGAGGGATAAAGGTTTCATATGCAGGACTAAAAACCTTTATTTATGTTCAATAACAGCCTGCTAAATTAAATGTTTCCTTCATGTTGTTCCAAATAACTCTCTAACCTGCACTCACAAGCAGATTTCACTTACAAATGATCATAACCATCACAAAATCTTGTTACACACGAGAGCAGGAAACTCTAGTCTACTCTTCAGCAGGTCTAGACCGTACTCTATGACTTAGACTTTAGACTTTATTGTCCCCTTGGGGAAATTCTTTTCCACGGCATCTTTCTGCATTTCCACAGACATAGACAAACAACAAGAACATACACTGTAGGCTCAACAAGACAGTCCAGAAAGACATCAACACTCAGACAGAGTTGTATAATTCAGCGAGGCCTTTTGCTCAGGCTCGCTATAACAGCAGGGATCAGGCTTTTGCCGAGGCGAGCCCCTCTGTACCTGCGTCCTGAGGGGAGTGGGATGAGGTAGGTGTTAAGTGGATGTGTGATGTCCCGTTCTATTGAGGTTGCGATGCGTCTGATGGCCCTGTGGTTTAAGTCTGTGAGGTTTGGTGTGGGGAGACCGATTATTTTAGAAGCTGTGGTGGTGATGCGTGTGAGTTTGGTCTTGTTTTTAACAGATAACATATTGAAGAAGCAGGTGGAGCAGTACAGGAGGATGCATTGAGTCATGCTCTGGTATAGCAGCAGAAGGAGACGAGGGGGGCGACATAGAGTCCTTTTAGTTTACGGATGGCTGACAGTCTTTGATGGCTCCTTTTATTATGGTTCTATTATTAACAAAGACCTAACATCATGACAGGATAAGATCCAGTCCCATCTTACAGACAGGACTCAGTCTGATCTCATCTTAATCCACCATGAGCAGAGCACTTTGCAGCATTTAGCAAGTTACAGTGGCAAGGACAAACTTCCTTTAACAGGCAGAAACCTCCAGCAGGACCAGACTCATGTTAGACACACATCTGCTGAGGCCTACCGTGTTGGGGTTGGAACGAGGGATAGAGGGATGGATACACAGATGGCAGCTTCATGTAATATCAGTGCATATCATGTGGCCCCTCATAGGGAAGAGTTCCTGGTTCCTGGTGGTGGTACATTCTCACCACATAGTTCAACCCATCTTGCCTTGAAACCATTCTTTGTTGGTTTATTAAATGGGCAAAAAGTACATGGTACATGAAACTTTATATTATATCACCTATGCCGACACTCTAAGGGAGCTCAGCCAATGCTAGGTGGAGTTAAGACAACATCTTCCCACTTTATGGTAGTTTGGATGTGATATCTGTGATGGGGGCATCTTTAGAAAACGATTGAAAGATCTGAACACCTGCAGCAACATTTCCATGTGTTGCTAAATTTGAGGTAAATGGCTGAACAAAGTTCCTGTCTGTGTTTGTGTCCAATTGAAGACACAAACATGGGGAAGAACCAGGTCCACAGGGTGCCAGTATGACCTGTTGTGGAAAATAGATTTGAGCTAGCATCTTTAAAGGTGACATATCATGCAAAATTGACTTTTTAATGGTTCTTTACCTGAAATATGTTTCCCTGGCATGTCTACAAACCCCCCCGAGAATGAAAAAAATCCATTCTGCCCCTGTTCTGATTTCTCCACCTTTCTGTAAATGTGTGTGAAACCAGCCGTTTCAGACTTCCGTGTTTTTGTTACGTAACAACAATATCCGGTCTGTCACGGAGTCAGAGCTTGGAGCTTGTTCAGCCCATAGACTGTATAAAATAATACTGAATCCCCCCTCCGTTTTTCATTCCCTGCACAAATGTGCGCTAACAAGGAGCTTAGGAGGGAGGCATGCTAGTTGTAGGCTGTCTTAATAAACACAAAGGTCGGTTTTACTCCCCACGTCTGCAGATTTGAAGATCTAGTGGATGATTTTTATTTATCATAGATAAGTGCTAGCGCTAGTTAGCATAGCTACATGTCGTAGCTGTAGCTGTGTACCAAGACACACGTCGACATACTGACAAATAAAACAACAAGAAACAGAATCTGGAAGGTCCCGCTGCCTTTCTGGCAGAGGTCGGTTTTACTCCCCACGTCTGCAGATTTGAAGGATTAGTGGATGATTTTTATTTATCATGGATAAGTGCTAGCGCTAATTGGCATAGCCACATAGCTACATGTTCATAGCTGTAGCTGTAGCTGTGTACCAAGACACACGTCGACATACTGACAGATAAAACAACAAGAAACACTAAATCTGTGACCAATCCTTCAGAAAAGGTCCTGCTGCCTTTCTGGCAGATGTCGGTTTTACTCCCCACGTCTGCAGATTTGAAGATCTAGTGGATGATTTTTATTTATCATGGATAAGTGCTAGCGCTAGTTAGCATAGCCACATAGCTACATGTTCGTAGCTGTGTACCAAGACACACGTCTACATACTGATAAATAAAACAACAAGAAACACTAAATCTGTGACCAATCCTTCAGAAAGGCCCTGCTACAGGCGCCCCTCCGTCAGGATCAGATTCAGAGGGTTGAAGTAATGCGATCTCTGAGCAGCCGTGTATATTCAGCCAACATGTAAACATTAGATCAACGTGCTGGAGAGCCGAGGCACATCCACTTCCGGAGGGGGCGTGGTCAGAGAGAAAACAGAGTGTTCTGAGGAGGACTGAAGAAGAGGACTTTTCAGGCATGCCAAAATCTGATTTCAAAGTGTTTTTTTGAGCATAAACTTTAAAGACATGTTTTGGGGACCTCTTAGACCAATATATATTGATGAAAAAAGCGTGATATGTCCCCTTTAAGAGTTGTAAGCAGATGTGATACGATAAACCAATGAATCTTTATTTGTCTCGCGCCAAATCACAACAAACGTTAACCCAAGACTCTTTACAAACAGAGCAGGTCTAGACCGCACTCTATGTTCTAGACCCAACATCAAGACAGGATAAGATCCAGCCCCATCTTAATCCACCATGAGCAGAGCACTTTGCAGCATTTAGCAAGTTACAGTGATTGCAGCTTCATGTAACAGTTATAAAAGACTAAATGTACAGTTATTGGTGTGAATGTTTTACAGGTTTGTCTGTATCTAGTATAATACTTCTAAAATACATTCTTTCATATATTAAAGCTGGGGTTGGAAGTCAGATTTAGATACTCTTTGTGTTATACTGGTTATATTCTGCCCCAGCTCTCTCAGCTTGGCAGTTAGAGAACAGTTTCCCATGAAAAAACTCTGATTCTGGATTTTCTGTTTGTAGCTTCACTCAGAAGAACTGTCGAACTGGACACACAAAGAACTGCTCATTAGTCTCACACCAAGAGAAACCACACAAATGTTACATCTCCCTCATGTGGTTACAACGATATCTCCACGAAGAGCTAGCTTGATGCTAACATACATGGGAAACTGCATTGACATGCTAGCGGTTAGCATACATCGATTTCACTGTCCGCGGTTTTAAAACAGACTTTTAACCTTCATCACAAAAACTCTGAAACAATGAGAACTGAACTGAAAGACCTGCATGTGAAAATACTTACAGGGAGAGGTTTTCAAAACACGAGAGAAAAGGGGTTACATCCGTACCCATGGCAACATAACTACGGCAAGCCCAAGGGTTCAAAATAACTCAAAGCTTTGCTATTACAGCTTTTAGGCACTAGATGTCGTAGTTTGGTCACAAAACATAAAAAAAGGCAATACAGGCTAAAATGATCTTTATGTCCTGATGGTAATCAATACATAATGTGTTCTTAAATAAAAGTGAAAAATAGGTGCTATCTACAGCCGGAGTAAACCTCAGAAAACACCAACCAATCACTGTTTTTGGGGTCGAAAATTTTAAACCAATCAAATCCCGTCCTGTCGTTCTGCCCGCCTCCTGCGCGTACATTTCCCCGGCGTTCACTCCCTGTCCCCTGCCTCTGCTTCCCCTGACTCTACTGACTGCCCCTCTCGCTCGACCTCGGGCCTGTCCCCTTTGCTCAGCACTGTAGTCCGGATCAGAGTCTAAAAAGCGCTCACCACGGGGACTCTGACAAGCAGAAGAATTAATGACATTTAGTAAGTCCTACAGAAAATGTATATGTATTGTACATAGATTGTAAATAAAAATGGACAGTGTTGCTCCGCCTCTTCCCGTTGTACGGTTCTGAAGCCTCAAAATCCCGCTCCTGGGAGCCGCCATTGTGCAGCCAGAGCCTGTGAAGCCACTGTAATAAGCTCCGCCCTACAGCGTAACGTCACAAGACGCTGTGTGTCCTTTTAAGTTTCCCTCTACGGCGGCTGTGAATCAAAGGAAACAGGAAGTAAAACCCCGTTTTTTAAACTCTAATAACTAACGAAAAAGAAACTTTTCAGGTAAAAGAGGCCTTGGACACAAAACAGTCAAATACTAACTACATATCACCACAGCATACGGATGTGAGAAACATTTGTACGACGTGTATTTATTTTTTAAAGTTTGACTGCTCCCCCATACAAATGAATGGGGGAGACAGATTTCTTTGACCTATACTGCAGCCAGCCACCAGGGGGCAGACACACTGCTGAAAGCTTCCCTTCCAGCGAGTGAGCTGCACCCCTGGACGATACAGAGACTAGACCATGCTGTGGTTTTGACTAGCTTCAGGCAGACACCTGTTCAGGAGGCAAGAAGAAAAGAGACGCCGTTGTCGGAAGCCAAGGTAGACATTTTTGAGAAGTTATGTATGTTATCACAAATGAACTGTCGTCTGAAACCCTGAGGTTTCCTTCCTTTATTATGGCACGGGCAGCCGACGCTTGGATGCCCTCGACCACGCTTGTAAAGAAGTTATCCATCTTCTCCTTGACTGTCTTAATTGTTCATGTTGAGAAATGTCAGTATTTTACACAAGTAGTTAAAATCTCCTCACAGGAGCTTTAACCAACAATATAATCAACATCAATGTTCATATATGAGCAGACATTTCATAAGTCAGTATTTATTGTCTTGATGTATTTTTGGAGCTCAGTCTGCAGTGTGATGTCTCCGATTGTCCTTTCACTAAAAGGCCGGGGAGCACCAGGGGAATCCCTTCACCACAACGTTTTACTTTTAATCCCTTCATCCGCTAATCTGTCCTACCAGTCAGTGGGCAACACCATGTCCCACTTCCTGCTTACTCACACTGCGCTGCTCTACAATTACAGTTAAACGGCTTAAGAGCAAGTTACATAACATCAGAGATGATTCTTTAAAAAAACACAGAGAGCAAACTGAACTGAACACAGAAATGTTTCTGTGAAGTGAAAATGTGTCGGTGAACTTTCTTTAACCTGTAGAGCAGGAAACACAGATTGAGCTTCTGTAGAGATAAGAAACACTTTACTGTCCCTGAGGGGAGTGTGCTTCAGGTCATACAGCTCAGAAGGATGCCATTCAGAGAAAAGTTTCCTATGTGTCCAAAAGAAACAAGCTGAAACTATGTGACTGATCAGAAAACTGCAGCATTAAAATAAAGATATCACAGACTGTAGGTGAAACTGTTTCTGGCATCTCCTCCATGTGTCTCCACCATGTACTGTTGTTATTCGGGTGGTGTTTTTCATAAAGCTGCTGCTGTCATCAGCTGTGTTCACACGTGCACAAAACTCCTGAAAACTTCAGAGATTTGCGCCCTGGCAACACTTTCACAAGAAGTTGAGTCTCACATGACAAGTGAGAATCCAGAGGAGCGACACGAAACAGGACGAATCGGAAGCATACGAGGTTAGAGAAGGGGAATCATTTAAAGGTGAGAACAGCAAAGATATCTTCATTCTCACTGAACATTCATATGAAGGAAATGCTGTTATCATAGCGTGGGTCTCTGCTGCTTCATCTGCCACCATGTAGTCCATGATGGCTTCTGCAGCGTGCTTTTGATGTCATGTCCTGCCCCCTAAAGCCGGATTTATACTTCTGTGTTGAATCGACGGCGTAGCCTATATTGGAGGTCAGCATAGCTCCCGTACCTACACAGAGGCCTACACACATAGCTGACGTGCACCTCCTCCAAAATCTAACTACTAGAAGAATCGGCGCGGACCGCAAGCCCTGTGATTGGTCCTCTCGGCGGCATTGTATTTACAGCATTTACAGCACTTCTGCGATCCCCGCTCATCGGCCGTGTATTTCCTCTCCTCCTCTCTATTCTTCATGTAATCAAGTCTGTATGATAAACAGCAACATGTATCAGCTGTAGATTAACATAACACGCTCTGAATCTCTGTGGAAAAGTAAACAGAGATTGTAGCGGGGCCGGAAGCAGGCGACCAGCTATCAGAGAGACCACACTGCCTTCAAGTGTTTTGGTGGAGTATTGCTGCACGACACGGACACATCAACGCACAAGTATGTGGTGCTCATGTCCGCGTCAGCCCTTGCTGCATCAGGGCAACGCAGAAGTATAAATGAGCCTTAAGACTCATCTCCATACATCACCCACCAACCTCCATGTTTGACAGAGAGGGCGTCACGCTGTGAGGGACAGGTGTGAACACCAACTTTGGAAAAAAGGAGGGGAAGATCTCTTGAAAATTTCTGACATTTCAGATGTGCATTAGTGAAAGAGGCTATTAAGCTTCAACTATGGGACTACGCACTTTTAAGCTGGATAATAATCTAAATTTAAAAGCTCTATTACAGAAACCTATTTCACACATTTAAAGGTGACATATTACGCTTTTTTTCATCAATATATATTGGTCTAAGAGGTCCCCAAAACATGTCTTTAAAGTTTATTGCTCAAAAAAACACTTTGAAATCAGATTTTGGTCTGCCTGAAAATCCCTCTTTTTCAGCCCTGCTCAGAAAGGTCTGTTTTCTCTCTGACCACGCCCCCTCAGGAAGTGGATGTGGCCTCGGCTCTCCAGCACGTTGATCTAATGTTTACATGTTGGCTGAATATACACGGCTGCTCACAGACCTGCGTTACTTCAACCCTCTGAATCTGATCCTGACGGAGAGGCGCCTGCAGCAGGACCTTTCTGAACCATTGGTCACAGATTTAGTGTTTCTTGTTGATTTATTTGTCAGTATGTCGACATGTGTCTTGGTACACAGCTACCAACATGTAGCTATGCGGCTATGCTAACTAGCGCTAGCACTTTTCCATGACAAATAATAATCATCCACTAGATCTTCAAATCTGCAGACGTGGGGAGTAAAACCGACCTTTGTGTTTATTAAGACAGCCTACAACTAGCATGCCTCCCTCCTGAGCTCCTTGTTAGCACACATGTGTGCAGGGAATGAAAAACGGAGGAGGGGTTGAGTTGTATTTTATACAGTCTATGGGCTGAACAAGCTCCGAGCTCTGACTTCCTGTTACAGACCGGATGGCGTTGTGACGTATGAAAAACACTGAAAACTGAAACGGCTGGTTTCAGCACACATTTACAGAAAGGTGCAGAAATCAGAACAGGGGCAGAATGGATTTTTTTCATTCTCGGGGGGTTTGTAGACAGGGACACATATTTCAGGTAGAGAACCATTAAAAGTCGATTTTGCATGATATGTCACATTTAAATGAATTTGAATCAAAGGAGTTATAAGTTAATGTGCCCACAAAACTTCACAGTAAGTCACAAAACCACATGCAATAAATATTAAACATAGGAGGGGCCCCTTTTCTTATTTTCTGCCACTAGCTTGATCGGCACTGATCACAACAAAGGGTCAAGAAGTAGATGCCAACTTCTCACAATGTTTGCCGTAACAGACCGGCAACTCTTTACTGCACAGCTCTCATCTATGCACAGATAAGTTCTGCAGAAATGTAACATAAATCCTGAAATATACCGACTCTAATCAAAGCATACAACTGTAACTTTATATTCCCTTCAATCATCAACAATTGTGCCCCAAAATGAACCTGTGTGATGATTTCCTCCATCTCTAAAATCATTCAGCAATACATCACACAACACATCCAGTAATAAACCCATTCAAATAACAGGGAGCATTTTGCTGGATGTCACTGCAGCACTTTATGTCCTCCAGCTCTGCTCGGCGTGTTCTGTGTCGGCTCTTATTGTACCCGAGGAGCCAGTTGTCATAACTTTCAGTCCTTCCAACTGCAATTACTGCATCTCCTGTGTTTTCACCTCCTGATCACGCCGCTTCTTAGAGGATAGATCTGAAGAGTGTGTTTGCTGCAACAACAGACAACTCAGACGTTACTGTGCCTCTGTAGAGTTAGAGGTTTGTTTGTGTGCAGGTGCCGATCAAGGCTGCATGATAATGAACTGTTATTTCATCATCATGAAATGCACGATTATCACACTGCAAAAAAGAAAAAAAACTCCATGTATCACAGTAAATAAGCATGCATTCAAACCAGCATGTGAGCATTTGATCAATCAGATGAACCCTGGATATCACATGGGCCATTAACTCATAGCACAGCAGCACCAGCTCGCAGCCGGCTCCCCTCGTTAATCTTGTCAAACGGGTGAAAGTGAGGTTTCTATCACACACGAGGAAAGAAGAGCGAGGAGAAACACTTCTGCTATTTTTAAAATAATCAAATTAGGAGGAACAACCTTGTTACAAACACAGGCTCAGAGAAAAAGTACACCGAGTCCTCGGTTCAACGTGTACCTGCAGGATCACTGTGAGCCAGCTATCAGGAGGAGCCAGGGAGCTCAGCCGGTGATTCATACAGAGGAAGATGGAGACGTAACGACGGTGTTGAAAGCAGTGATTTGCTGCTCTGAGGTGTGTTGAGTAACTGAATGACTAATTTTGGCTTCACCCTGTGAGTACCATCTTCAGCAGATCAGCAGGAGTCCTCTCTGTTCTCAGAGAGCGGGGCGATGACACGGTGATACCCAGCTGAGACTGAAACCAGCTCTCAGATACTCCTGGATCCAGTGTCCCTATTTCAATTACCTATAAAATAACATACGTTTGTTCATACTTATTAGTGTTGTAGTCAAGACCAAATTAACCTAGACCAAGACATGACCTAGACCAAGACAAGACCAAGACACTTAGGGATCGAGACCGAGTCAAGACCAAGACCAAGGCAGGGAAAGACCGAGACAAGACCAAGACCATATATATCAATGAAAAATCATTATGAGTTAACAAAATAAAAGACTTCTGTTTCTAAACAAGGTTTGGTTTTGTCTTTGTTGCCTTTCTTTTGACTCCTTAAGTTTCTTTTTTTCCTCTTATCACAGTAATGACAGGGACACAGAGTGTATCAGTGGTGGTCTTGACCGGTCATGATATAAAATACAGAGTCCACCCAGTCCCAGACCAAGACAGAGACAAGACAGAGTAAAAATGCTTTCGATTCCGAGGCGAGACCAAGACCTGAAATAAGCGGCCTGGAGACCAAGACCGGTCTTGAGTACTACAACACTAATACTTATGATACATTTCTATGTGTTTGGTTTCTTTAAAGGTATATTTTGGGGCTTTTTTTGCATGTATTGACAGGACAGCTGAAGAGAGACCGGAAATGTGGGGAGTGGAGAGTGGGGGAAGACCAGCGCCCCATTTCTCTGTGTTTTTGATATGCTTATTAAGTTTGAATACTTTGTTCTACTATGTTAGAAACTGATTTTAAAAGTAGGAAAACTAGCTGTAAACAAGTGTTGAATCTATTAATGTATTCTCTTAGTCATTATTTTAAGTATTTACACCATAAATATTAATTCCATCCTTTTAAAAACGACTTAAAACTCACATCAAGAAGCTTCTGGACAGAAATCAGTTCCAGTTGTGATTTCTTCACTATATTTTAGCCACGTTACATGAAAATAAAAAGTTGTTTCAGGTTAAAAAGTTTCTTTTTTTTATTTAATTTCCAATATTTTCAACATTTACTTATTCATAAAACCCCTCTTTTTCTCCCAAAGCAGTCTGTTCATCCTCCAGCGTGTCACAGTTCATCAGCGGGGCACAGAGAAAAAAACACTTTGGTGTTTATTTTGGAAAGCACATTTCTTTTCCCTCCTAAAAACAAGGATTCTTTGCAGAGAGATTACTTTTGATGAATTTGTGAAATTAGGGGTTCAAATTAGAAGAGAACTTGTGACCCCTGGATGAACCGGATACTCACACATCTATTTCTGAATTAAATTGTTAGAATGGCTTCACGGTTAAGAGAGCACAAGAGTATTTCTGCCCTGGGGCTTGCCTCTGAGGATCTGTCAGGTTTTCTCTGAGACTCCTGAGGGCTGAAAAAGAAGAAGAAGATCTTTTCCTGAAAGTAGTATTTCTCATTTGATTAACTGCTGACCAAGAGTGTAAAAACACTAAAGCTGAAGATCAATCACAGTAAGCAGATGTGTGTCTAACATGAGTCTGGTCCTGCTGGAGGTTTCTGCCTGTTAAAGGAAGTTTGTCCTTGCCACTGTAACTTGCTAAATGCTGCAAAGTGCTCTGCTCATGGTGGATTAAGATGAGGTCAGACTGAGTCCTGTCTGTAAGATGGGACTGGATCTTATCCTGTCTTGATGTTTGGTCTTTATTAATAACATAACAGAGTACGATGTAGACCTGCTCTGTCTGGAAAGCGTCCTGAGATTGCGTTTGTTGTGATCTGGCGTGATATAAATAAAGATTGATTGATTGAAAATTGATTGTAAATACGTTTTAAATGACTGTATTCTATCCCCAATAACTTTAGAGTGACTAAATGTAAAATAGGGTTGCAACAGTTCAAGAACACAGTCGACAAAAATCAACGACAGAGTGAGTCGGCGCCATTTTTTTAAAAGCTGATGAGTCATTGGTGACGTCATCACACGTTTTCATTCTGCGCACGCACAAAAGACCATTCTTATGTCGTTTACCTGTCCTATCTTTGTCACACAGCGACCGGGGAGCAGCAGGTAGGGCTGAGCGATAATTCAAAAATACCATCTGGTGTCTTCAACTTTCATTCAGGACCCAAAATCTGCCTTTAAATTCAAATGAAATCATGATTCCATATTTAAAAACACAAGCAAAATAAATAAGTAAGTGAGACATCGCCCCTCCTAACTATCTCTGCTGAGTGTCCATCATGTAAAATATCAACCTGGATAACTGCTCAACAAAACAAAACATCATGGGAGCAACTGAGGGAACATTTCTGAAGTCCGGGACTCAACCTGCAGAGAAGAGATCAGCCTGCAAGATCTGTAAAGCAGAACTTACTTTTCATGGGAGCACGTCAGTTTGAAGAGAGGATATGGTGACATTCAGCTTAACGGTCTAAAGTCAGAGCCTCACTGTGAGTTTGACTTTTTCAGTCCCTCACCTTTAAATCTTTAACCTTATAACTCTTCATCCTTTTCTATCCTCCTCATCTCTTTTCCTTCCTCCTGTCTTAACATGAAACACTGGAACAAACTCTTTCGTCTTATATTGATTCAGTTTTGATTTTAAAGGTGACATATCATGCAAAATCGACTTTTTAATGGTTCTCTACCTGAAATATGTGTCCCTGTCTACAAACCCCCCGAAAAAGAAAAGAATCCATTCTGCCCCTGTTCTGATTTCTCCACCTTTCTGTAAATGTGTGCTGAAACCAGCCGTTTCAGTTTTCAGTGTTTTTCATACGTCACAACAATATCCGGTCTGTAACAGGAAGTCAGAGCTTGGAGCTTGTTCAGCCCATAGACTGTATAAAATACAACTCAACCCCTCCTCTGTTTTTCATTCCCTGCACACATGTGTGCTAACAAGGAGCTTAGGAGGGAAGCATGCTAGTTGTAGGCTGTCTTAATAAACACAAAGGTCGGTTTTACTCCCCACGTCTGCAGATTTGAAGATCTAGTGGATGATTTTTATTAATCATGGATAAGTGCTAATGCTAGTTAGCATAGCCACATAGCTACATGTTCGTAGCTGTGTACCAAGACACACGTCGACATACTGACAAATAAAACAACAAGAAACACTAAATCTGTGACCAATGTTTCAGAAAGGTCCTGCTGCAGGCGCCTCTCCGTCAGGATCAGATTGTGGATCAGATTCAGAGGGTTGAAGTAACGCGGGTCTGTGAGCAGCCGTGTATATTCAGCCAACATGTAAACATTAGATCAACGTGCTGGAGAGCCAAGGCAACATCCACTTCCTGAGGGGGCGTGGTCAGAGAGCTGATTCTCATTTAAAGGCACAGACACAGAAAACAGCCTGTTCTGAGCAGGGCTGAAAAAGAGGGGTTTACAGGCAGACCAAAATCTGATTTTAAAGTGTTTTCTTGAGCAATAAACTTTAAAGACATGTTTTGGGGACCTCTTGGACCAATATATATTGATGAAAAAAGCGTAATGTCACCTTTAAGAGTGACGCTAGTGTCATTCAATTCATTACCCAATTAGTCAAATGATAGCGATGATTAGTCGAGTGTTATAGTCCTTAATTACAGCCTGAATGTAGAGTATCACAAAGTAGAGATGCTCTAAAATCCTCAATAATAATGATTCATGTTGATTATTAAAGAGACAAATATGACAGTTATAAATACAGAATGTATACCCTGAGATAATTCATAAAGCCTGTCCATGTGTCTAAATGACGTCCACGCCACGTGTCTGATGTCTGGTGTAATCCAAATCAAAGTGCTGTGCTCTGCTAACTGACAGACTTTTTTATGAGACAGAATATCTGCTCATCTCTGGCAGGGCTAGCTTTAAAATCACCAGAAACTCAAAGAGAGTGTCTGCGCTGCGCTTTTTAAAGAAGTTTTCTTCTGATGAAAGCAGACAGCCCTCTGGTATGAGCCCGAGTGCAGAGAGATGCCCTGAGGAGACTGCTCGGCTGTCAGGCTCCACTCCTTCAGCTCTCTCTGACTCCCTCTCACATTAAAGAGATATCTTTGTGTCAGAACATGCGTTCCCTTTATTTTCATGTTTTTTCGTCATACATAACGACTCTGACTCTGACTGCTGCCGTCTCTCTTTGACTGCATCTGTCAGATCCACTCTGTCACACGCTGTTGTTGTTTCAGGATCGTAGGGCAGCTGTGTTACTGAGTGTTACAGGAAATGCTCTTACTCTGGATAATCACCTTTTACCCAATTACAGATTCAATTATGCAATATTGAAACTCACTGTGGAAGCTTACTAAACTGCAGGAGCACGCCAAACACTTAGTCTTAACAATGGGATCAAATACAATTAAAGAGCAGTCCAGGTTTTTAAACATGGCCCTGTTTCCACATGGATTACTCACAGCAGCAGACACAGGCTGTCGCTGGCAGCAGCACACTTCAGACAAAAAGGGCTCTATTAAATCTCCTCCTGTGTAACCCCCAATTTACACAGGATGCGCCGCGGTGCGTTACGGCTGCGCAGCGTGTTTGCTACGTCTGACGGCTTGCGCCCTGCTCCACAGGACGTGTGTTTGGAGCGTGGCGGCAGCTTAGAGCAGCCAGGATCAGCTTGGTCCAGCATAGAGAGAACTAAATACAAACAACAGGTTACAGAGCCTTTCTGGGGTTGAATTTCTACTCATTTGGATAGCATCCCATTACTTCTGTGCTTTAATCATCACTGAGTATGTTGCATAACTATAAAGTTTTGAATTTGCAGATTTAGATGAGTTTAATATGAATAATTCAGCTCTACGTTGTTGTCCTGTTACCTTCTGACAGTTATCATCTTAAAGTCCTGTTGTAGTCGACCTGGATCACTGATATGTGGCTGTTTGTAGCTTACATTTATTATCTGTTAGGTGACCTTGAGTGACTTGAAAGGCGCCCCAAATAAAATGTATTATTATTCCATCCATAATCGATGAGTATTTCTGATCTAAATGATCTTTAAACGGTCAGGAGTCTGTATATGGTGTTTTATTTTGAAATTGGCGGATGTTGCATGTGATCCTCGTGCCTGACCTCCTGTGCTGGGCACAGGCTCCGTCGAAAATAGACTTGAAGCGTATCTCTGGCGGTGTGGGGGCACGCTCCTGAGACGGAGCTGAGACGGGCCATGGCGTGCCCTGTGGACACAGTAGCATTGACTAGAATGGGAACGTATTGGCGTGGCGCAGTCGTAACGTGACGCTGTGCATCCCGTGTAAATTGGGGGTGAAAGTATTCTGTTTCTGACATGCTCAGATGGTTTTTTACAAATTGGGTGTAAACATCCCGCCCTGATCAGATCATCTGTGAGCAGCTTTTGTCCGTGGAGTCTGGTCCCTCTATTAAAAAATACACATAACATGGATGTCTCTGATTCTTTGTTTTTAAAGCATCATCTCTAACACAAAGGTTCATGTCTGTAGGGAAACTTTCAGTCATGTTTCATGCACTATGAATGACAGTCTCGACATTGGACTTCCACCAGATCCGTGTCCGCTCTGTCTCTGTGCTCTCTCGTCCGTCAACATTCACCGGTTGTGTTTTCGGAACGCAGCATGGAGCAGGACCACCGGACAGCTGGAGTCATGTGACTGAGGTTTTCCCACTGTAATCACTGAATCAAGGATTCTCCTCCTCCTCTCCTCATCCATGTTGTCTTTCTGGTCCTCTGAAAACCTCTGACCTGTTGACTCCAGGCCTGGCTCCGCTCATCATGACTTTGGTTTGTTGTTGTAGTTAAGTGAAATACGATCTGGTGATAACACAGAGTCTTTTATTCTGAAAATTAACCGGATGTTTTCATTTTGTTTTGGTGCCTGACTTCCTGTCCCGCTCCATCTGCTCTGTTGAGATTGATACGTCGTGCTCCGGCATCCGGCAAAAATAGAAGTCTTGCTTATCTGATCTGGAGGGCTCCGACCTGCTGGATCAGAGACGCAGCCAGAACGCAACGGAGCGGATCCAGTGGAAGTTAACACATTGACTAGAATAGAAACCTATCAGATCCGGTGCCGTGACTGGACACAGATCTGGTGGTATTTGGCAGTAAGCCTTTCAAACATGTAACAATCAGGCCCAGGTTTTTAAATGCCAGAACGCTTCTTCAGTTTCTCCCATTCAAAAACGTTTTGTTTGAGCTCCAGGAGTAAAAATAAACAACTGACTGATCCGACTGAGAACCCAGACTACTACAGCAGACAGCTGCTGCCAAGACATCAGATCGGAAATGACAGCCAGCAAGCACTCACTACCACAACCGCTAATAGCCGGTTGTGTCTGGTGAGTTGGACACTAAGAAAGCTGACATCCATCACGCAGAGGCTGATCTAAAACTCTCCCTGAATCCTCAAAGAGTGAAAGTGTTGGCAGACTGAAATAGAAACAAAAAGAAAGACACAGAGTTTTCTGAAACACGTCTCTGAACGCTGACAGAAGCTGATAGTTGGCTTTGTAGGAATTGGGAAACACTGTTCACTGGGTTGTTTCCTTCACCTCAGTGAACAGTAACAAACTAGGTCAGGGTTAAGCCAGGATTAGACTCCTGTGTCGGGTCCACGCTGTAGGTCCTGTACCTACCAAGAAGCTTAGGAAGGTAGCCTGACGTGCATCTCCTTAAAAACATAGCTACGTATTGAACAGACTGCATCCTTTACTTTCATTCTAACAAGCTATATTTGAGTGTTAACCCATATTAAGTCATTAATAATTCCCATACTATGCTATGGCACCAACATCCAGGATGCACACACAGAGAAGTTTTGTTCCCAAGACTTTAGAGGACGTTTATTTCCACTAAACACCCGGCGATCAAACATAGCTGCAGAGAGAGAAGCCTCACAGCATCGACCCGCGTCCATTAAAAGTATAAATCTGCAGGTAACACATTTTCCTTTTGTTTTCTAGGCTCAGAAAACAAATCAGGAACCCCTCCGGGACTCTCAGAGCGGATAACGAGAGAGGTCTGCAGGTCTTCTTACCCCTAATACCGCCATGCGTCGACTGTGGATGGTGCAGCAGCCACGTCTCTTCCTGCGGTTGTGCGGCCGACAGTGTTAGCTCCTCATCATGGAGAGCCTCTCATTGGAGCCTGAAACGGAGAGAAGAAGAGAGCTTTATGAGAGAGACGCTCAAAAGACAAATTACATAAAGAAGACCAAGAACCAGCTCAGCTTTAAAGGAACAGTTCTACATTTGGGAATCAGCTCATTTGCTTCCTTGAAATGAGTCAGATACACCTGGAGGAGCACAAGTTATCAACCAATCAACTTATCTGATGTCCCGTGAGCAACAGTGGCGAGGATACTTGAAACCCTGAGCCCAAAACAGGCTTTGTCATGTTTCAACCTTGTTTTTCTTCTTAAAAGTGCCTTTCTAGTCTTCTGATCACTCACTTCACACCACATTCATCCATTCACACTGATGTTAGAGGCTGCTATGTAAAGTTACTAATCCCATTCATATGTATTAACACACAGCTGGCTTTGACACCTGGAGCAATCAGGGGTTGAGTGTCTTCCCCAAGGACACTTCTGCATGAGGCTGCTGGAGCTGGGATCAAACCACCAACCTTCCAGTTAAAAGACGACCAACTCGTCGTACACAGGGTTTCAAAAACACAAAAAGGTATGAAGTAGACACACACACACACACACACACACACACACACACACACACACACACACACACACACACACACACACACACACACACACACACACACACACACACACACACACACACACACACACACACACAGTAGGGATGGGCAATGATTTTGGAATATTGAAATTTTCGTTGGCTTTGTAAAAATTTAAGAGTTACTTTTAATATTTTCTCATTTTTAAGGTACAAATTTTCACCGTTATTACTGGTGCCTGGTTGTAATACAGTATTCCCACCAGACGGTGGCTACAGAGCGTTTAAACTGCATAAGAAGAAGAATGCTAACCGCATTAAATAGCAAAAGAAGAAGAAAACTGTTGTGTATTATGGCCAACCGGGGCTTCCATACATCATTGACACCGCATGGGATTGTGGGGCGTGCCTTCTGTTGACGTTAGATACCCTGCCAATGTGACATGCTCCTGTGTAGTTCGGCTAATAAACGATGCTAACATAAAGTCGATGTACGAACCTTAATTGTTACATAAGTAACCTAACGGTTAAGGACATAACAAAAACAGTTATGACCAAGCAGCAACCTCCGGTCCAAAAATATGAGTCCAATGCGGAAATGTTAAAAGCTGCAGTTCATCGAGGATCCGCTTGAGGCTGGCTCCGGAAGTCACATACACATGAATGGAAAAATTTCGATCTTTACAGCAGAAATAAACATGTTTACAGCCTGGTACAAAAGAAGAGTGTAGTCTGGATAGCTCATTTCTCGATCGGCTCTCACTGTGAGGGGGGTGAATTTGTTTCTAACGTGTAGAGATTACCAGTCTTCCAATGAGAGGCACAGCTGCCTGCAGGAACACTGGAGCTGTTGGCGAGGAGGCTCAAAGCCCGCCTCTTTACGTCACACTGGCTCGACAGAAGCAATATGGCTGCCGCCGCCGATTGGCCTCAAAACAGAGCTTCAGAAACAGATGAATGACGTCACTGATACTTCGTCCATATTTTATACAGTCTATGGAATTAAGTGGGAATTGAGGATAATTTAATGGAAAGGTATCATGTCCAAGCATAAATATTTGTTTTGTTAAAAGCAGACATCCATCCAAAATAACCCAATTAAAACAGATGTATTTGTAAGTAGAACTTTATCAAGTGTCAAATATTTTATTGAACATTCAATTCTTTCATTGAAGAGCAAAAACATGAATGTTGAGTTAAATATTACTCATACCCCCCAGACTCAACCCATTCAAAAATTAACAAAAGTGTAATCCCACAAAGTCCCATTCAAAATGTTAAATGCAAAAAGCTTCTTCTTGCATGAAATCTGGTTGTTTTAGTCAGGATTATGCTAAAATATATTTTCCCCAACAATATTTAAGTTCTCTATTAAAAGCCAGCCTTCAATTTAGGTGCTATCATCGTGACCTGGGTAATATTTTCATGATTAGGACGATGCTTTATCACTTTATACTACTTTTACTGAAAAGTTGTTTAAAAAAGGAGTAAAAATGAATCAGAATTTAACATTTGACAGTGTTTAATTCAACATATAACAAGAAATGTGCTTGGAGGAGCCCAACTAGCTGTCTTACAATTATCAAATAACATGATGTGATCAAACTCTCTGCATGGGGAGGATTGGATTCAGCATGTTTCAACAGGTGTAGTAGAAACTCCTTTATTTGGATCTGGTTTTAGTCGAACTGGGATCCAAGATGTATAAACACTTCACTCCACCACCCACCCACCCCGTGTGATTGACAGGCCAAATGCTGCAGCCACAAGTGCCTAGCAGGAGAGCTCAAACTAAGAGACGTATTACCACTTAACCACTCCAAAGAAATCCTGCACAGTGTCTCTGAAAGTTGTAGTTTTGCTCCACAGAGGCAGCGGTGACTCGTCCTAACATCACTTAGTGTGATTCATGGCGTAATTGTGGGAGTCCGACCGCTCCAGTCACGACGAGAGAGAGAGGGAATGCCAAAGTGGGCTACCACCATCATTTAACCTCCTTCAAACACTCACGCACACACGTTTAAAAAAAAAGAAACCAGAGCCTTAAAAGTCTCCGGTGATGACGGCGACTCAACCCGCCTGCCCGCCGCTGTCTGCTCATCAGACCGTGAAATTAGCCCAGTTAGATGACAGAGATGTGGAGGAGGGGAGGGGGCACTGAGGACACACACACTGTACCACCGCCTGTCACTGAGCCGTCACACACTCACGAGCTTCACACAGATGTTATCGTCACATGACGCCAGCGACTCCTCTGTGATGTAATGTTTATGTGTGCTGCAGAGGAGGGGGTTGATTTCAGGTCACACTGAGACGACTAAAGATAACTCAGGAGTGTTTCCTCGGCTTGTTTTTGATTTCCCCTGGAAGGTTAGGGAACATAAAGCGTCTGTGTTAAGATTCAACAACCGTAAGGAGCTGAGGACACGAGACAGACGAATGTTCACTTGTGCAGAGGAAAGTCAACATGCAAACTTTGGCCTCTCTTCTTTTAAAGATTTCTTTATTCAGCTTTGAAAAGCAGATTTTTTTCACAGCTCATAGTTTAAGCGTACTCCTGAAAGTGATACCTTCACTATCTTTCATGCAACCGATAATACAAAACCCAAGGACTCTTCCTTTTACTGACAGAAACTACAAAAGAAAGCACACAATTGAAGTTTTATGAGGTGGAACCAGCAAGGGTTTAAATGTTTTGCCTGCAAAAAAAGACTGAAAGCATTAACAAACAGGGGCTCGTGCAGGTTTCCCAAACGCTGCAGCTCCTCAGACAGACTCTAACCCAGTCCCTTAGATCAGACTCCTTCTGCTCAGAGTGTTTCTGACTTCTGCTCTTGTAGCTCATTAATGACCAAAGGAGACCTTGTGTCTCTGCAGGTCTGTCCCGAGCTCATCTCTCTCTCCGCTGTGAGAGATGTGACCCAGGACAGAAGCTTCCTCTGCAGAACTCAATCACTCAGGAGGGCTTCTTTCTCAGCTTCAGCAGGACAGCAGTGTATGGGTGTAACCTCAGTACTTACAAAAGGCTTTTTTCAACCAGAGGGACTTTCCCACTGAACTATGTGCGTTTTGACCGGAGGACCCAGGGTCTAAATTTAGTTCAGGGGTAGTTATTCTCCCCCCAGAAAAAACCCTGCTAGTGTTTTAGTACTTTTCAGAGGTCCTGGGACATTTCTCTTGATTTCTCTATCTTTCATTAGTTTTTTTCATTGTTTTTTTCAAAAAAAAAAAAAATTCTAAATAAAATTAAAAAAAAAAAAAATTCAAATTTTTTTTCAATTTTTTTTTTTCAATTTTTTTTGTCAGATTTTTTTTTTTCAAACTTTTTTTTATTTTCAAAAAAAAAAATCCAATTTTTTTTTCAATATATTTTTTTCAAATTTTTCCGAAAACAAATCACAGTCATTGTTTTTCCATCTGTGATTCTCTTGATTTCTCTTTCTTTCATTAGTTTTTATTTGTTCTATCTTTTTTGTATGTGTGTGTACTTTTCAAAAGAAGAAGCTGTGATTCTCTTGATTTAGAAGCTTGTAACAGTAGTCTTCTCTCAGCCCACCGTGAATGCGTCTCTCCTCCCGGTGTTCCGGATTTAAAAGTGACCCTGTAAACTGGAGACCTTCAGCTGAACGTGTCAGTATTTGTGGAGTTTACACAGCTGTTGAAACACAGAGGGAGTTCCTGGGAATGCAAACTAGTTTAGTTTTTATTAAGATTTCAAAATATCCTCATCAGATATTTAATGATGGTCTAAAGACGTTTATGAGGGATGCATCCGGCTGAGAGTCTCCAGTTAACAGGGTCGCTGTTTAAACCAAAACACCAGCCGATCTCTGCCACGTCTTTTTGAGTTCAAAAGGATTTTAAAGCCGTGTTGAAACGTCTTTGCTACTCGCGCTTATCTCCTCTCACGTGTTGATTCATTCATTGCTTTTCCATGTTTTTAACCGCAGGAGAAAATTTTCACTTTTTTTCATGTTTTTCTGCTTTTGGAGCACAATTTCAAATTTGAGGAAAATCTATTATTTCAACAGGAACCGGGTCAACTTTTTTGTCAAATAATTTTTTTCAAAAAAATGTTTTCAAATTTTATTTTTTCAAATTTTATTTTTTCAAATTTTTTTTTTGTCAAATTTTTTTTTCACATTTTTTTTTAATTTTCAAAAACATTTTTTCAATTTTTTTTTCAATATATTTTTCAAATTTTTTTCCAAAAACAAATCACAGTCATTGTTTTTCCATCTGTGATTCACTTGATTTCTCTTTCTTTCATTAGTTTTTATTTGTTCTATCTTTTTTGTATGTGTGTGTACTTTTCAAAAGAAGAAGCTGTGATTCTCTTGATTTAGCAGCTTGTAACAGTAGTCTTCTCTCAGCCCAACGTGAATGCGTCTCTCCCGGTGTTCCGGTTTTAAAATCGACCCTGTAAACTGGAGACCTTCAGCTGAACGTGTCAGTGCTTGTGGAGTTTACACAGCTGTTGAAACACAGAGGGAGTTCCTGGGAATGCAAACTAGTTTAGTTTTTATTAAGATTTCAAAATATCCTCATCAGATATTTAATGATGGTTTTAAGACATTTATGAGGGATGCATCCGGCTGAGAGTCTCCAGTTAACAGGGTCGCTGTTTAAACCAAAACACCAGCCGATCTCTGCCACGTCTTTTTGAGTTCAAAAGGATTTTAAAGCCGTGTTGAAACGTCTTTGCTACTCGCGCTTATCTCCTCTCACGTGTTGATTCATTCATTGCTTTTCCATGTTTTTAACCGCAGGAGAAAATTTTCACTTTTTTTCATGTTTTTCTGCTTTTGGAGCACAATTTCAAATTTGAGGAAAATTTATTATTTCGACGGGAACCGGGTCAACTTTTTTGTCAAATATTTTTTTTTAAAAAAAATGTTTTCAAATTTATTTATTTTTTCAAAAGAAAAAAATTCAATTTTTTTTATTCAAATTTTTTTTACAATTTTTTTTTTTCAACTTTTTTTTCAATTTTTTTTAATTCAAAATTTATTTATTTTTTCAAAAAAAAAATTTCAATTTCTTTTTTTCAATTTCTTTTTTTCAATTTCTTTTTTTCAATTTCAAAGGGATGCATCCGGCTGAGAGTCTCCAGTTAACAGGGTCGCTGTTTAAACCAAAACACCGGCTGATCTCTGCCACGGCTTTTTGCGTTCAAAAGGATTTTAAAGCCGTGTTAAAACGTCTTTGCTACTCGCGCTTATCTCCTCTCACGTGTTGATTCAGTGAATCCATTTGTGATGAAATATAGCACCATCTAAAACATTGCCAGCTGAGTCTCTTCATGTTAACCGGCTAACTGTTGTGTTGCTCATAATGATACCTGCCTGTCCGTCTGCTTCTATGGTGTCATCTGTGATGAATGGTATTTGTCTTTGTTTTACTGCCCTCTACTGGTCTGGTGGTATAGTGCAGTTACTTTTTTTTTCTCCATACGTCACTGGCCTGATTTGCACAATCTACCCGGGACTTCCGCCTGCAGTCGAAACACAGACAACAATGGGGGCACAGGAACCTTTTAGTTCAGGGTAAAAGACCCTGGAACTCTTGGTTGAAATGCACCTAAAGGCATGCAATGCCATAATGATAATAATAACTGGTATTTATATAGCGCCTTTCAAGAAACCCAAGGTCGCTTGTACAGGCAGGTGGAAAAGCATACAAAGCAGCCACCGTGTGTGCAACGTCATGAAATACAGTGATTTCTTGGCTTGTTGTGAATGCTCCAAACAGTTACCTGCTACTTTCAAATAATCGGCTCATTCAGGAACCAGGCAGACTTTGTAAAAGGTGGCTGAGAGGTCTGACCTGTCCACTTGTGGGTAAGTGGTGGACAGGGATCCAAACAGCGGCAGAAAGAAAAGGACAAAGGTGACTCCACACTTCAGAACTTCCTGTCCGTGTGGGTTTAGCTTGGAGGCTCCGCTTTGCAATATGACTCTCAGTAATTCAAAAAATGTGACAAAGTTAACTTTCCACTCTGGTTTGAACTCAGATAAAATAAAACACAGTTGGGATTTCACCCTCAGTTTCAACGCCAGGTTTGTGTGATGCTCTGCTTTAATGTTCGGCCTGTATTTAATCAAACCCGGTGCAGATCTTTGCTTTTGATGAGATATTTGTTCTGTTTGTGTCCTCTGCCGGAGCTGTGGCACAGAGCTTGAACTACTGTTGGATGACTGGAGGGATCACTGGAGGCACTACATGTTTAAAAGATAAAACATCAGACAACATAATACCGGGGAGTTCACCTCGGTTCAGCTCTGCACTCAGACTGCTGCATTCAGGGTCATTTGAGGATACGGGTTCTGTGAGAGTCGGGGAAGCAGACATTAAACAGACAGGCTGCCTCTGCGACACCAGAGAGCCTGAACACAGCGTCAGGCTGCAACCACTGCTGTCTCTGTTATCCCTCTGATATCATAAGTCATGATGGACGAGTAATTAAGAAGAGAGTGTCTGTCTGTCTGTCTGTCTGTCTGTCTGTCTGTCTGTCTGTCTGTCTGTCTGTGTGTCTGAGAATCATTGCTCCTACTTTGCTCCCCACTTGGAGGGTGATCTGATTGAGGATCAGGGTATGTACAGTGTGCAATTTGGTGCAACAGATGGTGGTGCTATGACAGACACATTCATGTTTTGCTCTTTTTTTCTTCTTCTTTGATTGAAGTCTCAGAAACAAGATGCTGGGAGTCCAGACAGATGCACCAATTTGAGCCAAAATTGATTTCCTATAATTATGTTGAAATTTGTTCTTCGTACGTTTCTGTCAAACTTTGAACAATCAACCACAAACTTGGTAAAGAGCATTTCTAGACGAAGCTGTTAAAGGTCACTTTCTCTGCTTTTTGATATTCTATTGAACTTTGCAATGACTGGCTTTCAAAGTTTACTTTAATGGCAATGCAGCAGCATCATCAGCCCTCTATGAACGAGGACAACTCTTTGTCTGCAAGTACAGGTTGAACGATAAGCAGTAACATTTGTAGTAAAATGAAGCGGATGCATAAGTGCAAAAAACTGCAGTTCTGCAAGCGTCCACTTGAGGCAGGATGCAAAAGCTCAGGAATCTCTATTAGGTCCCATCTTAAAATTCCCAACGGGGGGCAGTTGGCCTAGCGGTCGAAGTGTGCGCCCCTCTCACTGAGGCTATAGTCCTCGTTGAAGTGGTTGCAGACTCAACTCCCTGCCTCGTCCATTTGCTGCATGTCTTCCCCCTCTCTCTACTTCCCACATTACCTGTCTCTCTCCAGCGTTCCTATCCAATAAAGGCAAAAATGCCCTCCAAAAAACTTTAAATAAATGCCCAGCTTTACTGCAAAGTTAAACAAGTTTACAGCCTGGTTCAAAATAAAAGTTTTGGTATGTAGCTTGTTTGTTCATTCCTACAGGAGAGAGAGATGAATTTTACTATAATGCAACCATTATTTAAAATTCTGTTGATGCTTGCCCCACTGTGTGCTTTCCTGTAATGTCCCCCTTAAAAACATTCTACCCTGTGTATAGTCATGACTCTGCCTCATCCAGTCTAAGACATGGAAGCAACATGGAGGAGAACTCAAACACTGAGCCAACAGAGCAACTCGAGCAGCTTGTGTCAACAAAGAATGTCCTGTCTGTCTGTTTCAACACCTAGAGACCAAAGAAATAGTTTCCTTGAGTTATTTTAAAATCACAAATATAAGATAAGCACTCCCTGGGGAGAAGAAATGTCCCAGCTTTAATAGCTGGATTAATGTCCAGTGAGTCATGGTTTGATTAGAGGCCATATCGCCCAGCTCTACATTAAGATAATATAAAGGGTAAGACTTCTACTGAAGATTAGGCTTTAAAACAAATCTCCAGGAACCAATGTGTGGCGTCGCAGAGACTGTCTCCATCTATTTATACAGTTTGAGGTTAAAGACCATAGTTCTCACACCCTCTGCTTATCAGATCACACATTGGGAGCATACTGCTTGATACTGAAGGTGCACCCCAATGAAAGAGAATCAGAAGCCCTCATTATCTGGTGTCCACAACTAAAAAAAAACAGTGAGTGACAGCTCATGAAAACCTACAGTCAGGAAAGAGAGTGAAATTGAATGCTGTGCAACCATGTGGATATCCTGAAGGTTGAGTAGACTCCACCTTAAAAGTTACAGAGCGTGTAACCCATAATATTTTTTTTTCTACATCTTATCATTTAGAAAGAGGCATATCTCTTGATGTGTCTTGTATCTACTTTCAAATACGTTTCTAAATTTGTCATTGCTCAGATAAAGAAGATTATCTGCTCTCTGTGTTTGCTTGAATCGTCTGTGGCGATATTGCACATTACATCCGTGTATCTATCTGCACAGTTCCCCCAAATAAATCCCAAGCTCCAAGAAATGAGTGTAAGTGCATTTTGTGCTCATTCATGCATCTTTTCCCCTCTGCACGTTTCAGTCTAAACATTATTGACTCATAGTTAAGTTAACAGAGATGTGATTTGCTGCAGGCCGACCCCCGGAGAGATAAATGTTAGACAAACCCTGATAACTGTTTAATGCCGTGTCCTACTTCTGCCTCCTGTTCTTTGTTAGATAACAGCTCGTAAATTTAAGCACAATGTGGGATAATCATCTCGGTGGCAGCGGCACAGAGACATTATCTCAGCCACCAAAAGCACTAGACAACAGGAGGACAGGTGTTCAGCCAAACACAGAGCTCAGATTTTTTAATGCTCCGTCACAAAGACTGAAATCTATGAGAGTCCGAAGAATGTGACTCAATCAAAACCTGAATGGAGGGAGTCTTTTAAGGTTGCAACAATGATTTTCAGTCTGGTTATCGTCATTAAAGTGGCCAAAGAGACGTTTGAATCCACCTCTTCATCAACCCGGGCAAAACCTCTCAGACGACCTCCTAATCATAGCAATCCTCTGGTGGTATTGAGTCTCATTGATGCTCTATGCATGATACACATGCAGACACAGCTGCCCTGTACCTTCATTTCATCTGTATTTCTGCATGTTTTCTGGAAGCTTCCAAACAGACCAAACGTTGCAGTACTGGTGGTAATCATAGGGGGCAGTGCTGAGCAGTGTAGCCAACAGTTCAAGGCAGATCAGCAAAATAAAGTGAAGAAGAATACTTTGGAAAATGGCAGAACCTCTCGGGGAAAGATTATGTGAGTTGGTTAGGAACTAAAAACATATATAGGATGTTAATGTAAAGGTCAGTGCCAGGACCGGTTTGTTGCATCGCCCCCTGGTGGATGCATTGTTCAATGTCCATTCCAATGTCTGCCCATCACTTATTCTAACTCTCCCTGTTCGATTAAAGTTACTAACCATAGACCTTTCTGGAGTCCCTGAGCTTGCTTCTCCTGTAGGCTCCAAACTTTCCATAAAGTAAAGGCTGGTCAGGCTGAACCAGCTCTTAGTTATACTGCTATAGGCTTAGATTCAGGGACTGACACACTGGGATCCTGTCTTTCCCTCTTTCTCCTCTCTCTGCGCATCTCTTACTTCAACTCTTCCTGTCCCATTAAAGTTACTAACCATAGGCCTTTCCGGAGTCCCTGAGCTCCCTTGTCTCGTAGGTTCCTCTGGATCTCTGACGTAGTCTGCTTGCAGCTGTGGACGCGCCAGACTCCAGCTGCTACAACTACTACTGTCCGTCTCACCACTATCATCTCTCTCTCTCTCTTCATCTCCCTCTATCCCTCTCTCCAACTCGGTCTCAGCAGATGTGTGTCTAACATGAGTCTGGTCCTGTTCAAGTATTCTGCCTGTTAAAGGAAGTTTGTCCTTGCTGCTGTAACTTGCTAAATGCTGCAAAGCAAAAAAACAGAGTACACTCTAGACCTGCTCTTGTAAAGCGCCTTGGGATAACATTTGTTGTGATTTGGGGCCATATAAATAAAGACTGATTGATTGATAGGACTATGTGAATGGTGATGTTTATATTGTTTACAACATACCTAACAATGTATTTATGCAGAGGTAGCATAAGCAAGGCTTTAGGGTGCAAAGCTAATACTCAAGAACTGAGAAAACCAGCTAATTTCAAGAAGCTGCAGCTAAAGAAAGCTAGCAATTTGACGTATTATCGTGCACAGAAATTAGCAACATCAAGTTAGCATGGCTAGATTTTTAATAAGAAAACCAAAGATAGGATCTCATTGGCGTCTGTGCGAGTGGTCTTCTTAAATGGGACAAATAAACAGAGCAAATGTCAAAACATGCAGATCATTTCCTCGTGGTAACACATCTGTGGCATTAGCTGGTGGCTAACTGTTATTCAAACACTGTGAAACACAAGCACCACACAGAGAAAAAGCACAACAGTCAAGATTCATTAGGGTGAGCATTTCAAGTCCCAAAATCTGAAGATTAATCTTGAAAACCACAGATTATTGGGTTGTAAATTGTCTGTGAACAGTCAATTTAAAACACTTCAACCATGTTAAATCAGTGAGAAATTCTCACATTTCAAAACCAATGTACAAATCATATCTGTAACTCTCCCACAGAGTCCTTAAGTTCAGTCAGAACATCACATGAGCTGAGGTAACATATCTTTCTTGTCATTCTGTGATTCATGATGAAACTGTGGGTTCTTCATCACGCATCACCCTCCTACTGAAACCTGTTGGGCTTCAGCTGCTGCTGCTGCTGCACACACTCCCCCTCACACACTCTCCATTCACTCCACCAACACGTTTGGAAACCAGTCACTCTGGTTTTATCAATCAAGTTCTACAACCGCAAATATTACACCACAGCCGCCTGGTTTCCTTGGGCGTCAGTGAAAAACCACCTGTGATGTTGAGAAAGTCATCTCTAGACCCCGCTTCATATTCAGAACAGCAGAACAACCAAAGCTTCTGTTGTTTCTTTATAATAATGTAAGGTATGTTTGTGTTTAGAGTTAATGAACGTGTCTGGTGTATAAAGACGCCCAAACATCAACAAAGCCCTGAGGAGAGAGTCGTTTCTTTAACTCAAACAGATTCTCATAAAACACTCACACACACCCTGGGGTCATTCCTGTCTTAAATTCTGCTTTGAATCTCCTTAAATGTTTTTTTTTTGCCACTTTAACAAATTATTCTCAAGTTGAGACTAAGTTATAAGGACTGTGGCCAGACTTAACCCCCTAAGACTCAGTTCATTTAATTCATGTGAATAGAAAACTGTTGCACCAGCTCCTATGAGTACGAGGATCAGCTGAATGCCTTGAATAAAGAATAATTTGAGGGTTTATTTCGTTCTCAATGGCCTTAAGTAAGCAGAGTCTGGCAGCCTCAGTCTCAGACAGGCAGGAATAGCAGCACAGGTGAAGGAGGAGGAGGGGTTCAGGGGTGTAAGTGTTTCAGGGTGAGAGGTCAGTTTCCCTTTCTGATCCCTGGGAAGTGCAAACTGTGAATATAACAACCTCTCAAGGTGAAGAGATCCTGGTTAGTTAGCCAACTTGTGGGGGATCATTTGTATGGCCATCATTGTACCAAAGAAAGTTTGGTTTTCCCCACATAGTTCAACCCATCTTGCCTTGAAATCATTCTTTCTTGGTTTATTAAATGGGCAAAAAGTACCTGGAGCATTAAACTATTTATTATATCACCTATGCCGACACTCTAAGGTAGCTCAGCCAATGCTAGGTGGAGTTAAAGCTGGGGTTGGTAATCAGATTTAGATACACTTTTTGTTATACTGGTTAAAATGATCTTTATGTCCTGATGACAATCAATACATAATGTGTTCTTAAAAAAGAGCGAAGAAAAGCTGCTATCTACAGCCGGAGTAAACCTGGGAAAACACCAACCAATCAGCCTTTTTTGGGTGCCAAAATTTTAAACCATTCAAATCCCGTCCTGCCGTTCTGCCCTCCTCCTGCGCGTACATTTCCCCGGCGTGCACTCCTCCGAGTCCCCGTCTCCTGCCTCTGCTTCCCCTGACTCTACTGACTGCCCCTCTCGCTCGACCTCGGGCCTGTCCCCTCTGACCCCATGAGGTGCTTTGCTCAGGACTGTAGTCCGGATCAGAGTCTAAAAAGCTCTCACCACGGGGCTCTGACAAGCAGAAGAATGAATGACATTTAGTAAGTCCTACAGAAATGTAGATATACTGTAGCGTCCGTCCGGACGCTGTAGGGATGACGAGCCGATTCATGAACACGTTGATCTTTAATAACCGGTCACTGTCGGCCGTTACCACGCCAACCAACAAAACAACAATCAATGTTTGAATGAATGAAGAACTTCTCCTCTTGTCTCTCCTCTCTCCCGCTCACACACTCTACACCTCTCCTGATGCCTTCACTGACTGTCAACACTGTAGGAATTAAGAACATCTACACTGAACAGGTTTAACAAACAGTAGAGCTGTTACAGTGTTATATATGTGTTATAACTTTTCTCCTGATATTGTGTCACCAGTACAACTGGATAATGCTAGAATGACAGTTGTGAGTACTAACAGCAGCCATGTTTGTTTGTGTTTTTAACTTTCACTATGAGAATGTTTTGGTGAGGACCGGTTTTGAATCAGTCACCATCATATGGTCGCAAGTCAGCGGCGCTCGTGCATGTGAGCGGGGGGGGGCGTCGTTTTGGAGGAGCTCTGAGGGAGGAGGGGAGGGGTTAGATGGAGTCATGAGGACATGCTACATTCAAATTCATGCTAGTTTTCCGAGACTGCCAACCCCAGCTTTAAGACAACATCTTCCCACTTTATGGTAGTTTGGATGTGATATCTGTGATGGGGGCGTCTTAAGAAAATGAATGAAAGATCTGAACACCTGCAGCAACATTTCCCTGTGTTGCTAAATTTGAGGTAAAAGGCTGAATAAAAAGTTCCTGTCTGTGTTTGTGTCTAATTGAAGACACAAAAATGGAGAAGAACCAGGTCCACAGGGTGAGTATGACCTGTTGTTGAAAATAGATTTGAGCTAGCATCTTTAAGAATTGTAAGCAGATGTGATACGATAAACCAATGAATCTTTATTTGTCTAGCGCCAAATCACAACAAACGTTAACCCAAGACTATTTAGAGACAGAGCAGGTCTAGACCGTACTCTATGTTCTAGACCCAACATCAAGACAGGATCAGATCCAGTCCCATCTTACAGACAGGACTCAGTCTGATCTCATCTTAATCCACCATGAGCAGAGCACTTTGCAGCATTTAGCAAGTTACAGTGGCAAGGACAAACTTCCTTTAACAGGCAGAAACCTCCAGCAGGACCAGACTCATGTTAGACACACATCTGCTGAGACCGAGTTAGGGTTGGAGAGAGGGATAGAGGGAGATGAAGAGAGAGAGAGATGATAGTAGTAGTTGTAGGAGCTGGAGTCTGACACGTTCACAGCTGCAAGCAGACTACAGCAGAGATCCAGAGGAGTCTACGAGACAAGGGAGCTCAGAGACTCCAGAAAGGTCTATGGTTCGGAACTTCAGTTAGAAACCCTGAGCAGGACCAGACTCATATTAGACATCTGCCGAGACCGTTATGGGGTTGGATAGAGGGATAGATACACATTAGTGTCTCTTCCGGGTAACTTGACTTTGAATCCACATGTACTAGTAACACTCTGTTCTGCATAAAACACAAATAAATAAGTGAGAAAGACAACAACCATGATGATTTTGTGCAACCGATTGAAATCTCTTGCAACTTTCTGCGTTTCCAAGTAAATAACTCCCAGTAGACTAATCAAAACATGAAAACTGGTGGGATGGTCGACAAGCGCACTTGTATGGCTATAAATAAACCTGGGCCGCCCACTCAACCTAATCTATTTCTGAGAAACCTCGCAATACTACATCCCGAGCACCGGCTTGGCTGCAATCATGAGTCACAAATCCTGAATTACTGAGCTCAAGAAAAAAAATCAAAAAGCATGTTTCTGTAAAAAGTCCAGAGAGTTCAGAAAATGTCAAATATGAGTGAAAAGTTTTAGACTGAAAGCAAATGTAGCCGAATCTGTGTTTCATATCCGAGTGGCTGAGAAGCTTCCTGAAAGGACCAGTGATCACCGTCTGGATGCACCGAAGGATGACGAATGAAACTACAGTGACTTAGTTTTGAATCACAGATCCCTGAAAGTCGATCTTTGGATGAATCAAGGATCATAATGTCTCTATGAAAGTGCACTTAACAAATAAACAACTATTTACTGTTTGGATTTATGGGTCAAAGTTATGTGAGATTAAAAAACAAACAGAGTCCATATTAGGGATGGGCATTTCAAGCTAAATACTATTTGATGTGGGCAGCTACTGAGAAGGCTCTGTCCCCCCAGGTTCGGTGCTTGGTTCTGTGAGGTGGGGACAGGAGGGTGATGGTGGAGGAGGTCAGTGAGGTAGGAAGGGGCCTGGTGGTGGAGGGCTTTGTGGGTGAGGAGGAGGAGGAGGAGGAGGATTTTAAACTGTATGCGGTAGGGTAGGGGACGGGGAGCCAATGAAGATGTTGGAGGACGGGGGGTGATGTGGTCACGGGAGCGGGTGCAGGTGAGGAGGCGTGCAGAAGAGTTCTGAATGTATTGCAGTTTATGGAGGACTTTGGAAGACGTGCCATTGGCATCTATTCGCCGATTATTCAAATTATCACACACACACACACACACACACACACACACACACACACACACACACACACACACACACACACACACACACACACACACACACACACACACACACACACACACACACACACACACACACGTCCCATTAACAGCCCATTTGTGAGGCAATCACGTTAACTAGCAGCAGGACGAGGTGCTGCTAGTAGCGGGCACTGACAGGGTCTGTCTTGATCTTTACGTCGGTGTCTCTGTGATGCGACATAGCGTGCATGTTTACATGTTACAGCCATGCTCTGTCTCTGGAAATACATCTGTAGTAATGTGAGATTCAGAAACAGAGAAAATCGCTACAACTGTCACAAATGTGTTCTTCTTCTTTTGCTATTTAAAGCTGCTGTTTGTAGTCGTGACACAAACATCAGTTCGGAGAGAGATCAGAATGTCAACACAACCCCTCCCCTCTCTACTCCCGTAACCCCGCCCCCAAAAGATTGTTGTGCATGTTCTATGAGGAAGTAGTGGCTTCCCAGCTAATCAGGGCGACGTAGTGTGGCCACCACTCGAACAATCAGGACGGAGGATTGGAGATTAGCTCTGATTGGTCCGTCATAACGGGAACGAGGGGAATAATAACATTGCTTTATACACAAGCGGCAACCTCCGGTCTCAAACGATGAAGCCCATGAGGAAGTGTTATAAACTGCAATACATCAAGAATCCACTTGAGGCTGGCTGCAGAAACAGCGGAAAACAACAGACATGAATGGGAAAAAGACGATCTTTGCAGCATTAATAAACATGTTTACAGCCTGGTTCAAAAAATGGCTTTGCTCTACGAAGCTAATCTCTCTATCAGCACACACTCTACGGGGGGTGAATTTTTTTCTAACGTGACGGTTCAGAAGATATTAAGATTTCAAGTTTTTGCCCAAATAAGGACATGACTGATGTGACTACCGGTAGGGAACACATAGCTATTGGCTAGGAGGCTCACACTACGTCACACTCTGCCTGGTTGAGTCCCGCATTTCCAATATGGCTGCCGCCGTCGATTGGCTTCAAAACAGCTCTCAGGAACAGTTGGGTGACGTCACGGATACTACGTCCAGATTTTATACAGTCTGTGGTTCGATGAGGAAGTAGTGGCTTCCAAGCTAATCAGGGCGACGTAGTGTGGCCACCACTCGCCCAGCAGGACAGAGGATTGGAGATTAGCTACGGTTGGTCCGTCATAACGGCATTGGAAAACACAGAGATTTCGTCATAGTCTCAAATGACTTCATTTACCGATGAGTACCGATGAATATTATGACCTTTTCTCCAAACCCAGCAGAAAAAAAGTAACGTTTTGACACCATTCCTACCAACAGCAGCTTTAATGCAGTTAGCGTTCCTATTGTTCTGTTTGCTAATGCGGTTAGCAAACAGCTTTAAAACGCTCTATAGCCACCGTCTGGCGGGAATACCGTATTACAACCAGGCACCGGTAAAAACGATGACATTTGTGTTTTTAAAGTTACATATTTTTTTGGGCCTTTTTGCCTTTATTTTATAGGACAGCTGAAGAAAGACAGGAAATGTGAGGAGTAGTGAGCGGGGGAAGACATGTAGGAAACAGTCGACCGGCCGGGAATCGAACCGACGACCCCTGCAACAAGGACTGTAGCCTCTGTATGTGGGGCGCTTAGACCGCTAGGCCACAAGCGCCCCGTCATTTGTACTTTTAAAATGAGAAAATATTCAAAGTAACTCTTAGATTTTTACAAAGTGAACGAATATTCAAAAATCATTGCCCATCCCTAGTCCGTACCACGTGAACTTCTCCCTTCCTTCTTTGCATCTCTGTCAGAGAAAAAGGTAATTTTCTTTCCTTCCTTCAGATGCATCTGTTGCATCCTGATGTTCACGTATTCAATTATTAATTCCAGGGTCTAAAGTTGAGCTTTGTGTCAAGAGGACAGTCCTGCTGATCCAGAGCATGCCTCACCTCTGAGTCTCCATGTGACTCATGCATTAACCGATACAAACACGCTAATAGAAGTCTTCTGGATGCAGCTCATTCTGGAGATTAACAACATTTGCAGTCAATCATGAGCTCAACAACTGTCCTAGGAAAACACACACACACACAAACACACACACACACACACTCTGGCATCACAAAGAGCCCCTGTTGGCCTGCCTGTGGGTATTGGAGTGTTTGGCCCCGGGATAAATTGGCTGCCAGCTGGAGCGACGGACACTGAAGGCCTGCATCGGTGGATGGGGGGCAGGAGGAGAGGCCTCTGCTTGTTGTGGACGCTTTGGCTTCACTTCAAAACACACACACACACACACACACACTCTGAGGCCACACACACTAAAAGAATCCACACAAAGTACACAAAAACTTCAACACGCTCTCGCCCATCTGTGAGTATTCAAACACGCACGAGCACACACACACACGCCCGCCGTCACACACACAGTTATTGTCTCCTCTTAATTCTGTTTGATGGCCCTCAATCCTGCCGCCAGGATCCGCTGCCTGGGGAAATCAAGCAGACAATGGACGTGATTCCAAAGAGAAGCAGACTGCAGAGAGCCAGGAGGCCGAGCGCGCTGCTGCCAAGAAGCAGCAACACTTGAATAATTGAGCTTTGAGTTTAGGTTGTGAAGGCCAGGAGTGAAGTTAGTGAAGCTAATGTGTAATACGCCTCGCAGGTCAGACACAAGCAGACGAGAAGAGAGCTGAAAACTGAAACTCTGGAGCTCAGACAGACTTTAAAAGGGAGGAGGGGCGGTCTGCTTCAAGATAGAGGTTTAGGATTACACACAGGCCATAGACCAATGCAGCAACGCATGACTTTAACAACACTACTGGTCCACTTTCTGGTTGTGATAGTGGACTGTGTGATACAGAGTGTATCACACAGCAGCGAGCAGCGAGGAGGAAGAGATAGAACATCGAGTACTTTCTTAGAGTCTGTGAGTCTCTCTCTCTCTCTCTTGAGGAAGCAGACGAGAGATCACATATCTGATCACACTCACAAGATATAAAAACTGAACCAGCAGAGGAAGAGTTTTTTAAAGTCTATCTCGCTCTCCTTCTTTTTGAGGTAACACTTCATCGATCGCAGGAAAATTCATGACACGCAGAAATCAATGTGGTTTGTGCTTAAAACTCCACGCTCATGATTTCTTGTTTGATTCACCTGCCGATGAAGAAGAGGGGAGTTTATTTCCCTTCTTTGCTGAAATACTGTGAGTCCCTTAATCAACACTACACATCCTGATTTCCAGAACACAAAACTGGGATTGGTGTAGACAAATGTGTTTGATTTTTGTAGAAACTTACAAGAAACAACCAGGACTTCCACCAGATCCATGTCCGGTCCGGCTCTGTGCTCTTTCATCCTTCAACACCCACCGGTTGTGTTTTCAGAACGCAGCACGAAGCAGGACCGCCGGACAGCTGGAGTCATGTGACCGAGGTTTTCCCGCAGTAATCACTGAATCAAGGATTCTCCTCCTCCTCCTCTCCTCATCCATGTTGTCTTTCTGGTCCTCTGAAAACCTCTGACCTGTTGACTCCAGGCCTGGCTCCACTCATCATGACTTTGGTTTGTTGTTGTAGTTAAGTGAAATACGATCTGGTGATAACACAGAGTGTTTTATTCTGAAAATTAACCGGATGTTTTCATTTTGTTTTGGTGAAACCTGACTTCCTGTCCCGCTCCATCTGCTCTGTTGAGATTGATGCGTCGTGCTCCGACATCCAGGAAGAATAAAGACGGAACGTAACGGAGTGGATCCAGTGGAAGTTAACACATTGACTAGAATGGAAACCGATCAACTCCGGTGCTGTGACGGATCGAAGGCGGACCGGAGACGGATCTGGTGGAATTTGGCCGTAAGAAACATCTGACTGCAAGTAAGTTTACATGCGTGTTAGAAGGGTTCAATTAAAGCCTTTCAACACAAGATCTGGATTTGCTCGTGTCCTTTTTTACACATTATTTAGAAACCACACACTAAGACCATAGACTAGGGATGTACATTTTAAGTATTTTTCGTGATACATTTTTGGAAATGTTAACGATCAATTATCGATTAATTGATAAAAAAAAACATTATTATTCTTACGTCAAAAACAATGCCAAATACGTTGTTTTCCCCCTAAATTATATTTTCTACAGCAATAAAATGCAAATAACTGACAGGATTGAATACGGGCACACGTTTGACACGCAGAATATCAACGATCAGGCTCATTAAAATATTCTCCGCGGACATAATCTTATAAAGTGAAGGCTCATAATACTGACAGAAAAGTGCTTCAGACTCACAGTGTCCAGTTTTCTGTCTACTTGTTCTTATTGAGAAAAATAATCATGTGTATTCGGTCAGGTGTCAGCCGGGAGCGCAACCGGGTCTTCATCAGTCCAGCTGCAGAAAAGCTCAGACGGCTCTGATGTTGCTGATCTGCAAACATAGTGTACTTGAATTTCCCACCTGTCTGTTGCCTTCGTATCCAAAGGTTGAAATGTCCTGTTTAAAGATGTGAACCTTTGTGTCTGTGTCGTTGTTGGCAGCAGTTTTGTATTGATCCTCTTTTAAAAAGCGCACGTGGAGGACTGACGCGCAGCCGCAGCCGCCAACTGAGCGTCTCCATTGTGCGCAACACCTTTAAAGGTGACATATCATGCAAAATTGACTTTTTAATGGTTCTTTACCTGAAATATGTGTCCCTGGCATGTCTACAAACCCCCCGAGAATGAAAAAAATCCATTCTGCCCCTGTTCTGATTTCTACACCTTTCTGTAAATGTGTGTGAAACGAGCCGTTTCAGACTTCCGTGTTTTTGTTACGTCACAACAATATCCGGTCTGTCACGGAGTCAGAGCTCGGAGCTTGTTCAGCCCATAGACTGTATAAAATAATACTGAATCCCTCCTCCGTTTTTCATTCCCTGCACACATGTGTGCTAACAAGGAGCTTAGGAGGGAGGCATGCTAGTTGTAGGCTGTCTTAATAAACACAAAGGTCGGTTTTACTCCCCACGTCTGCAGATTTGAAGATCTAGTGGATGATTTTTATTCTTCATGGATAAGTGCTAGCGCTAATTAGCATAGCCACATAGCTATATGCTGTAGCTGTAGCTGTGTACCAAGACACACGTCGACATACTGACAAATAAAACAACAAGAAACACTAAATCTATGACCAATCCTTCAGAAAGGTCCTGCTACAGGCGCCTCTCCGTCAGGATCAGATTCAGAGGGTTGAAGTAACGCGATCTCTGAGCAGCCTTGTATATTCAGCCAACATGTAAACATTAGATCAACGTGCTGGAGAGCCGAGGCACATCCACTTCCGGAGGGGGCGTGGTCAGAGGGAAAACAGAGTGTTCTGATGAGGACTGAAGAAGAGGACTTTTCAGGCATGCCAAAATCTGATTTCAAAGTGTTTTTTTGAGCATAAACTTTAAAGACATGTTTTGGGGACCTCTTAGACCAATATATATTGATGAAAAAAGCGTGATATGTCACCTTTAACAGCTGATTCACATCAAAACATGCTTTAAACTTAAAACACCTCCCTGATAGATGAGTGTAATATGAGACCACATGATGTTTGTTCCACGTGACGGAAAATTGATAACAAAAATGTGTGTTTCGAGTAATTTCTTAACAATCAATTAATCGATAATCGATTAATTGTGGTCATCCCTACTTTAGACTTTATAAATAATGGACATAGTATCCGTGACGTCACCCATCTGTGTCTGAAGCTCTGTTTTGAGGCCAATCGGGCGGCGGCCATATTGCTGATGTGATGTAAAGAGGCGGGCTTTGAGCCTCCTCGCCAACAGCTCCAGTGTTCCCGCCTGTCAATCAAGTCAGCTGTGCCTCTCATTGGAAGACTCGTAATCTTTACATCTTTGAAATTACAGTGTTATGAAAAAAAAACACCCCCCATACAGTGTGTGCCAATCCAGAAACGAGCTATCCAGACAACACTGGTCTTTTGTACCAGGCTGTAAACATGTTTATTTCTGCTGTAAAGATCGTCTTCTTTGAATTGGTGTGTACGTTGTTTCTGGTACTTCTGGAGCCAGCCTCAAGCGGATTCCTTATGAACTGCAGTTTTCAGCACTTCCACATTGGACTCATATTTTTTGCCGCTTGACTAAGACCGAAGCTTCAGGCTTCAGTGTTGCAACCACTCAGCCTCTTCAAACGGCTTCAAGCTCCTCTACAATATCTGGATTTTTATCTGAGTATGCTTGAAGTCAGAATAAAATATGATCCCTTTTGTAATCTAATACTCATGTATGAATTATTCTAACAAGCAGTGTTCTTCCTAATTGGCCCCTCTCTGAGTAAACCACTTAATGTGAGCACAGATTACTGCTCAGGTCAGGAGTAACGAGAGCATGTTGGATAACCCCCGTTTACCAAATCCAGTCCATTTCTACCACTTTGTGCCCGAGCGCTGATAACTAATGCATTCTGCTGTTTTCATATCTTGTACAAGTCGAAGCAGACAGGCATCCAAGGACACACTAATGACGTGTGCGGCTGCTCAGCTTGAGTAACCGTGAATGATTCTGTTATTGATCGCAGAGCCCGACGTCCTCTGATGAGAGAGAATGTGGAGCTCCTGTTTGCTTGCTCGCAGGACGGATTCAATACGGCGGAGGTTTGATAGAAAAACAAGCAGAGAATAATATTCAGTGTACTGAGGATGAACCTCATTTATCCCAGTTAGAGATGAGACTGGTTGGATTACAGCAGTAAGACTATCTGGGTTAGTGGTTTCTCTCCGTCACTAGCAGTGTGCTAAAAGGGTTAGTGATTCCCCGCAGAGCCACAAGCACAGAAATGATGCACTCCTGACACTGTAAGCAGCTTTGGATAAATGTTCCCATTATACAGCACATGCCATTAGCATCGCCAAATAGGCTTGTTATCCTGCTCCTTCAAGTTATTACACACAGATGCTATTATGGAGAGCGGGGTGGTCTTATTGTGCATACAGACGGCAACAAGAGCAGCATTCACATGAGGAACAGATATCAGAGAGAGAGAGAGAGCGAGGCGCTAACACCCAGAGAATCAGGACACACCGGCTGCCCCTGTGGCGGAGAGACAAAAGAGATCATCTTCAAACGAGGAGAGGAGGAGGAGGAGGCTCTGAAGAAATGTGTTCAAACATCTTCTGCCCTCCATTCTTCTCTTTGAGCCTCTGCTGAAGAACAACACCACGTAGGGATGAGCGTTATCTCATGATGGCCCAACTCAGATCAGGAGATGTCATAAAGTAATTAGACTGGATATGATCAACATCTACCCCGACTGCTGATTATTTTAAAATCCCTCCACATCCCGCTCAGCCCTGTTTTTAACCAATTAACATCGACTTATTATTATGGTTCGTTTTAACATATGAGTGAGCTACAGGCTATTTCTGAATTCCCCTCAGGACATGAATAAAGTCTTTCTATCTATCTAGTCTTTAATCTCTGTTTTGGTCTCCACCATCTTCAGGGGAAAACATGTAATAATAATAAAAATAATAAGAATAAGAATAATCTTTATTTCTATTGCACTTTTCTAAACAAAGTTAAAAAGTGTTTCACAGAAAAGAAAAAAAAAATAAACAAATACAAATTAATTAATTAATTAATTAATAAATAAGAATAAATAAATAAATAAATAAAATAAAATTAATTAATCAATTAATTAATTAATTAATAAAAATGGATCTTTAACTGCTTGTGCTAATGCTGTTTTTTTGCACTGTCAGCACTTATTTTTTATTCAAACCAGATACAGTTCAGTGTTTTTGGTGCTCAGCGTCCTCAGGGTATAAACCCTTTAAGCGTTAGCTGTTTTTTGGGCACTTGGCTCACTGCTCAAACTCAAGAATCAATTGATATCAATTTTGAATACAACAATGGTGGAGGGCTGTACGGAGAAGAACCCTCCTTTGTTGGAGATACAAACATGGAAGTGGAAATGTTTACTTCAGGGTTAGCAGATCCGTTGTGTTCTCTGTAAGAGCTGTGCAAAGTATCAAACCTTTAGGCAGTGAACAATCATTGGCCACGATTTGATTTAAGGGTTCTGACTTTTGATTGAAAATTTCTACCTGTGTGTAGTCGAAGACGTACCATAATATCTGGCCTTTTTTTTTGGTGGGCTTCCTAGAGGTAAAGAGGTTTGAACTGTGTTCCTGAAAGAAGACCTCCACTGCATTCAGCAATGTGCAGTTTCTATGCAGATGAGGAGCTCTTCTTAAATCCATCTGTTATCGCCGCCCTGCCAGCTATCCTTACGGTAATTTGGCTCAACCTGTAGGAGCGCTGATAGCTGTGAGATACGGACAAACCCACCGCCCACGACCAATTCAACAAGACTTACTTCTGGGCAAAATACAGACAACACAATAAGAACCTCTCCCTGCATGTTATAATGGTATATTGGTCACACCAGGATAGGACGCAGGTCACATTTACCTCTGTTTGACTAACGCGCACCGGGTTGTATTTCCGGGCTGGTGATCATGCTGGTTCAGAGCTGGTTGTACTCCTGAACCAACACGACACCCATTTGTTTTTTTCCGCCCCCCCGAGCCCGTGGTAGAGGCACGTCATGACGTCAGATTTACGTGACCGCTTTCCCCAGTAGCGCTAGCGTGAACTTTCCCACACAACAACAACGATGGCGGACAACGGCAGCTTGTCTCCTCGGCCAACCACTGCTTTGTCTTGGAATCCATTAGTCCAAACATGGTTTGTGTTTTTGATCACGGCAGCCTCGCCCCTTGCCCCTGACGTAAGCAGTTTGCGGTTCTCGACCAGCAAAGAGTTGGAGCCGCTCTGGAACCGGTTTTCTCGGCCGGGAGCCGGTTCACTCGCAGTTGAAACGCCAAAAAATGGTTCTCAATTTAGCACTGGCTCTGAACCGGCCTGCCACGGTTGAAAAGGGGTATTTTTAGAACACAAAAGGTATGAAAAGTGCATCTAAGATTAGCTTAGCTTGGTTTTATTATCACTCAGACACCAGGTCTGTGTTAATGCAGAAAGCAGTGATCCCAAGAAAGAGTCAATGTTAATGAAGTCATTTAAAGCAGAGTAATGAGTGGCTGACGGTTACTCCCCCAGTGAGGGGACACAGCTGAATAACAAGCTGTAAAATCAGATTTTTTTTTCTACAACTCTTTTATCATCAGGGGAATGACAAACATCTCTCTGTTGTCAGATAACTGAATAAAGCTGTCATGAAGCCGCAGCCTTCTCCCAAAATACCAGCTGACAACAGCTCAGTAAACTACACGTATTAACATCGTACTCCAATGATCATGACTTCCATGTGTCTGAGTTTGGTCTTTATCTTTGCACAACAGATGGCAGATAGCAGCAACTAAAAAAAAAAGAAGCAGATTCAAAAACATGAATGAAGCCGAGAGAACTCCACCGTCGACCTTCAGACAGCCGTTTGTGATGAGAGGATTAAATAAAAGGCTGTCAGAAGACAAGTACGTACTCTCTTATTTCCAGTCCCAGCAGTGAGCCAGACTTTTGGAGCAACAGTTGTAATCTTTGCTGCATGTTTCAAGATGCAAAGCAGCTCTTCTCTATCCCAGATAATCATCCTCGGGACCACCAGCAGCTGGCCAAATGGTGCCTCATTTTGTTGTGGCTGGTGCTCCAGCTACGGAACAAACTGGCCTCTTTTCTGCTCCAGAAATCCTCTTGTCTGGAGGGATAATTTGGCAGGATGCACCGTCAACTTTTTAAAAGCTCGCTAGGTGGTCCATTTATGTTTCGAATGATGCACTGTTATAAAAATACGATGGAGGAAAAGGTGGAGAATATGATTGGAAGACTTTTGTGGCCTGTGAAGTAAAATCTTTCTCTGAGCAGCTTCATTTTTAAGTGTAAATAACACACAACAAAAATTGTGAATCATTTTTAGGAAATGATGAGTCGTCAATGAGGTCGCACAACATTTGTGTGAAAAAATTAGATTAAATACTAAATAGTGATAAATGAAGACACTCTTTTTATTGGCCATGTCTTTTCTTTTCTTTTCTTTTCTTATATTATTTTTTGTACATATCTCTTTTAAATGTATGTTGTTGTAAATAAATAAAAATGTTCATAAATAAAATCTTTACAATAATAAATGAAGACACTCGTTAACATTCAGCTTTGGCAGCTTATAACATGAGAGTGAGTAAATGTATGATACTGAAGTGACTCTGGTTAAAGCATAGTTCAGGAGACTGCAAGACAGTCTGTGTTAATATAAATATGAATATGAATAATAATATCAATAGTAATAATAATAGAATAAATAAAATAAAATAATAATAATAAAATAATAATACTTTGTTTATATAGCCCTTTTCAATACAGGTAACAAAGGGCTTCAAAATGGTCAATACAATTCAACATTTTTATTCTATTAAATGTATTTATTTTGCATGTATGTAATTATTCATTTATTTTTTTTATTTACTTTGTATACATATTTATTCATTTTTATTATTAGTTTTTTGTATGTATTTATTCGTTTTTTAAATTTTTTATATATGTATTAATTCCTTTTTTTATCATTTATTTGTTTTGTATGTATGTATGTATATATTTATTCTTGTTCATTTATTTATTTATTTATTTTACTTTTTTTTTTTACTTTTCTCTTTCTGACTCTGGACTTTCTTTTCTTTAATGAAATATTTGTGCATGATCTTCCTCTGAGTCTAATGGCTGCATTGTCGTTTTGTGATGTGCTGGCTAGAAATGCAAAGCGAACTATGAAGCAATAAAATAAATCTAAAAAGGTATACATACTTATAAAACAGTCCAATGAAATCAAAGTTAAAACTAAATAAAATCACAGAATAAAATCTTTTCTGACTCTGGAAGTCTGATCTCCTCTCACATCTACCTGTCCATGTCAGGTTTCAGATCTTAGACCTCTTGACTCTTGCCTCTAGTCACATCCATGCCTGTCTGAAAGCCGTGCATTTAGGGCAACATTACAGGAAGCTATAGAGTCATTAAATTTTTATACATACAACATTATTGAGCCTGTTTACACTCTGTCTTTAAATGTGTCTCCAGAGAGTTTATCACCAGGAAACAGACGAGGACTGGCTGTGTGCCGTGTGCAGCTGCCTGTGACAAAATATGGTTCTCAGTGTTGTTACGACAAGACGTCCTCGCTCGTAACATAAAAGACTGTTTTTAAAAAAGGTGGAGCAACAGGCTGGTTAGAGCTGGGGAAACATTAGTTCCTACAACACACAGAAAAAGCATCCAGTAAAGGCGTTTTTCGACCGGAGGTCAATTTTTTTTTTCAATATATTTTTTTCAATTTCAAAGGGATGCATCCGACTGAGAGTCTCCAGTTAACAGGGTCGCTGTTTAAACCAAAACACCGGCCGATCTCTGCCACAGCTTTTTGAGTTCAAAAGGATTTTAAAGCCACGTTGAAACGTCTTTGCTACTCGCGCTTATCTCCTCTCACGTGTTGATTCAGTGAATCCATCTGTGATGAAATATAGCACCATCTAAAACAGCGCCCTCTGAGTCTCTTCATTCTAACAGGCTAACTGTTGTGTTGCTCATAATGATACCAGCCTGTCCGTCTGCTTCTATGGTGTCATCTGTGATGAATGGCATTCGTCTTTGTTTTACTGCCCTCTACTGGTCTGATGGTTCAGTGCTTTCACTTTTTATTTCTCCATACGTCACTGGCCTGATTTGCACAATCTACCCGGGACTTCAGCCTGCGGTCAAAACATGGGAGCACAGGAACCTTTTAGTTCCAGGTAAAGTAGTTCTGGGGACTAAAAGACCCTGGAACTCTTGGTTGAAATGCACCTTGACTAAATAGAGACAAGATACATCAGTGTCTGTACACTGAAGCTCATCAGTTGATGTAACTGGTCAAAAGCACCACACTTCTCTTTTGCACTAATCTTTACTAAAGAGCAGAACACCTTTTAAGAGCACAGTGTGCATCACTTGTCATCATATTGAACAGTGTAGCAGCACATTGCATATTTTTCTATGTTCAGAGCATGCAGACAAACTCCAGGATTAAGAGCTGAAGCTGGAGGATAATCTAAAAAAATCAGGCTCCATGCTCACGAGGACCGGGACGATGTGCAGTCAAACCTCCCTGCACAGTCAGGTAATGACACACCAGGACAGAAGACACAGATTCTCTTTGTGGTGCACTGATTTCTTTGTGACACGAGTCTCGGAGCAGTCTTGGCAGACAGTTCTAGCACAGCGTCTCTACTCTGACTTCTGCTGGGTGCTTTTTTTCAGAGCCCCTGAAACACACTTAAATGAAAACCGTCTGCCAAAAGTTTGATGTTCACAGGCTGTTCCCTCTCTGTGTGACAGTGTCCCGAGGCTCTGTGCTTCCCCGCCTCCCTGCCATGCTCAAAATAATCAGCATGAAAGCATGATTAGCACTGAAACAAGCCTTTGTCTGGTGGAGGGAGAAAAAAAAATGCTTTCATCAGACGAAAAAGGGTCCGGGTATAGTTTCAACTAAGGGCATGACTTTGTGACTGCAGGGTAAATGTTGTGATGAAATGTCACTGAGGTTAAGGATGGGCTAAGCTGCAGTTCTGAGGAGCTGAAAGGATTTCTTCAGGCTTGAGATTTAAGTAACAGTAGAAGAACAAACAAACAGGTGATTCAGGCTTCAGTTTTTGGTATCAATTTGCTTTTTTACCTCACACAGCGTCCCCGTTCAGCTCATGTTAAAGTCACATGCTGTCATTTAAACGTTAAAGGCTTACGTTTTGTAATAACCGACCACATTTCATCTCCTAAAAACGGCCTCAGAGTTCAAATTCACTTAACTTGTACCGCCTGTCAGAAGCGTCACCTCTGTAATGAACTTAGAGCTGACTGAGCACCAACCTGCCACTTATCCTGACAACACTTCAGTCACACTCTGTATTTTAAACCTTTATATTTACACAGGGAGGGGGTGCTGACTGAGCAATGCATCTTTCATCATCACTCTGCTTTAGATTCGTAGTTACACCCTGAAGAAGAAGAAGAAGAAGCTTAAGGATAAGGATAAGAAGAAGAAGAAGAAGAAGAAGAAGCTTAAGGATAAGGATAAGAAGAAGAAGAAGAAGAAGAAGAAGAAGAAGAAGAAGAAGGATAAGAAGAAGAAGAAGGATAAGAAGAAGAAGAAGGATAAGAAGAAGAAGGATAAGAAGAAGGATAAGAGGAAGAAGAAGAAGAAGAAGAAGAAGAAGAAGAAGAAGGATAAGAAGAAGGAGAAGAAGAAGAAGAAGAAGGATAAGAAGAAGAAGAAGAAGAAGGATAAGAAGAAGAAGAAGGAGAAGAAGAAGGATAAGAGGAAGAAGAAGAAGAAGAAGAAGAAGAAGAAGAAGGATAAGAAGAAGAAGAAGGATAAGAAGAAGGATAAGAGGAAGAAGAAGAAGAAGAAGAAGAAGAAGAAGAAGAAGAAGAAGGATAAGGAGGAGAAGAAGAAGAAGGAGGAGGAGAAGGAGGAGGAGGAGGAGGAGGAGGAGGAGGAGGAGAAGAGGAGGAGGAGGAGGAGGAGGAGGAGGAGAGGAGGAGGAGGAGGGAGGAGAGGAGGAAGGAGAGGAGGAGGAGAGGGAGGAGGGGAGGAGGAGAAGAGAAGAAGAAGAAGAAGAAAAGAAGAAGAAGAAAAGAAGAAGAAAAGAAGAAGAAGAAGAAGAAGAAGAAGAAGAAGAAGAAGAAGAAGAAGAAGAAGAAGAAGTAGAAGAACAAGAAGAACAAGAAGAACAAGAACAAGAAGAACAAGAGGAAGAAGAAGAAGAAGAAGAAGAAGAAGAAGAAGACTGTCTGAGCAGCACTGGTGTGACGGGGGGGAAGTTTCACTCTGGGCTAAAAACAGAAGGAGATTGGGGAGGTGCTCTTTTGTTTCCCTGCTTTGCTGTAGAACGGCGTTCATAATGAGCACTTTGGTCAAACGTTTCAATCAATAACCTCGGGCCATTTAAGCCACAGTCTCCACATGCAATATTAATGCTTTTCCCCAAAGACCTTAACTTCCTGTTTCCTAAGACAATGCTGGCCCTCGTTTCTCTCTGGGTGTTGCACAACTGAGTGTAACGCTGCAAAGAAAGGCTCTGCTGGCAGACCGTCACTACTAGGGAAGAGAGTTCTATGTCACATTCAAGCAGCAACCTCAGGTCTAAAAATATGAGGCCAATGCGGAAGTGCTAAAAACTGCAGTTCATTGAGGATCCACTTGAGGCTGGCACCAGAAGTACCGGAAACCACATACACACCAATTCAAAAAAGCCGATCTTTACAGCAGAAATAAACATGTTTACAGCCTGGTTAAAAAAACGAGTGTAGTCTGGATAGCTCGATTCTGGATCGGCACACACTGTACGGGGGGTGAGTTTTTTCTAATGCGAATCTGTGATTCCCTTGATTTCTCTTTCATTCATGAGTTTTTATTTGTTCTATCTTTTTTGTATGTGTGTGTACTTTTCAAAAGAAGAAGCTGTGATTCTCTTGATTTAGCAGCTTGTAACAGTAGTCTTCTCTCAGCTCACAGTGAATGCGTCTCTCCCGGTGTTACGGTTTTAAAAGTGACCCTGTAAACTGGAGACCTTCAGCTGAACGTGTCAGTGTTTGTGGAGTTTACACAGCTGTTGAAACACAGAGGGAGTTCCTGGGAATGCAAACTAGTTTAGTTTTTATTAAGATTTCAAAATGTCCTCATCAGATATTTAATGATCGTCTAAAGACGTTTATGAGGGATGCATCCGGCTGAGAGTCTCCAGTTAACAGGGTCGCTGTTTAAACCAAAACACCAGTCGGTCTCTGCCACGGCTTTTTGAGTTCAAAGGGATTTTAAAACGTCTGTTAAAATGACGTGTTGAAACATCTTTGCTACTCGCGCTTATCTCCTCTCACGTGTTGATTCAGTGAATCCATCTGTGATGAAATATAGCACCATCTAAAACAGCGCCGGCTGAGTCTCTTCATGCAATTTCAAAGTTATTGAGATTACAAGTCTTCCAATGAGAGGCACAGCTGACTTGATTGACAGGCGGGAACACTGTAGCTGTTGGCGAGGAGGCTCAAACTCCGCCTCTTTACGTCACAATCACTCAGCAGCAGCAATATGTCTGTCGCCGCTAATTGGCTTCAAAACAGCGCTTCAGAAACAGATGGGTGACGTCACGGATACTACGTCCATTATTTATACAGTCTATGGTCACATTAGGTAATAGGGGTGTATCGATTCATCTACTACATCAACTGTGTTGATTTATATTCCTATGATCCGACTACATCGCTCTGTGCTCAGCAAGTTGGTCTTCCAGACGACATATATCGATCTAACATCGTTTTAAAAGGTAATAAATTGATTGCATCGATACTGGGAAATAACACATTGGATTTAATCACGGCAGACTTTATATGGATGTGATTTTTTGTGCACTTTTAATGATAAAGACGTCAAACGTTACTTAATTCAGGCTGCCTGTCTGTAACTTGACATCATCGCCACTCGCCAGCTGACAACAAAACACAGCATGGCGGATGGCAGAGGAGAAGCCAGTGAGCCAGAAATGATCAAGCCACCATTGCAGTCCAGTAAGTGGAAACACTTTGGCTTTTGCAAAGACGGAGATGTTCTAAATAAGTCGCTCGCTGTTTGGAAAGAAACGTAGAAACGTACTTTATTAATCCCCAGGGGGGAAATTCAATTTTTCCACTCGTGTTATATTTCTTTTTGGTCATGCTTCACACAGTTTTGGTGTATATACATACAATTTTATGCACAAACATGCAGTGAACATGCACTTAGGGAGAGATGTCAGAGTGAGGATGCTGCCATCAAACAGCGCACCCCGAGCAGTTGGGGGCTCGGTGCCTTGCTCAAGGGAAACCTCGGCAGTGCCCAGGCAAGTGAACCAGCACCTCTCCAGGCACCAGTCCACTTGCCAAACTTGTCCATGCTGGGACTCGAACCGGCCACCCTCCGGTTGCCAAGCCAAGCCCCTATGGACTGAGCTACTGCCGCCCCAGTAGGATATGTAAAGGTCAAGTAAAGTTACCACGGCAACACCACAAATCTATCCAACCACTTACTAAGGCGCCATGGGATTTCACACAACGCCGACCGGCCAGGCGCCTCTTGAAGCGTTCCATAACATGAGCTCTGCAGAAGCCTCAGGCCTCGCCAGCAATTAATTATAAATGAATGTTTACCTGATTCCCTGACAAGAAACAACAGGAATCTAGGACTGTCCAGTATCAAGGTATGATTTCACACTGGTTGAATTTTTGGCTAAAAAGTCACTGAATCGTTTCAGATCGTATCGTTCTAAATGAATCAACATCATCCTTTAATCGTACCGGCAACCACGACTCATGATACGAATCAAATCGTTGTTAAAAAGAATCGTTACACCCCTATTAGGTAAATAGGCTGCAAAACAAAGCCACTGGAGGTTAAAAATGTATGATAGAAATAAAGGGAGGAGGGTTAAATGCAGCAGAAAAAACAGACAAAATTTCTAAGTTTAGGATATAAAATCATCAGAGAGGAACTTCTACAATATCTAAGATTAAAACTAGGGCTGAACGATTTTGGAAAATAATCTAATTGCGATTATTTTCCTTAATATTGCGATTGCGATTTAGTATAAGATTATTTTTTCAAGGTCCTCTTCATGTATTTTTCAACAAACACAAGTAATAAATCAATCTGTATTATAATAAACAATATCAGATTTATTATACACAAAGTGTTCTTTCTCATAGGCTAGACTTCTGTTAAGATAAAGGCAAATGAAGCATGAATTAATATGAAAGACGGTTTATTTATCTACTTCAATTACAGTTGTAAACTTACTGAATCCTTTGACTTGCAGTCTTGTAAGCGTTCACCACAACTAATTAACACAATTCTGCCAAACAAGTGTTTTCAGTTTAAAGCATGTTTGGATGTGAACCAGCCGACTGAAGGTGTTGCTCACAGCGGAGACGCTCAGCTGGGGGCTGCGGCTGAGTGACAGGTCTCTTTTTTTCTCCGCTGCCGGACTGATTCTGACCCGGTTGCGCTCCTGACTGACACCTGACCACGTAAACATGCTTATGTTTCTCAATAAGAACCAGTAGACAGAAAACTGGACACTGTGAGTCTTAAATATGATTCTGTTCAGTTGTCCTGTTGCAGTAAATCCACATGTTGTCTGGGTCTTCACTGATTCTGCGTCTGCGGAGATTATTTATAAGCCTGCTCCACATGTTGATATTCAGCGTGTTGATTACTTTGTACGTCCCAATATGATCGGTTCTTCTGCTGAGGCCATTTTTAACAAAACAACAAATCAAAACTTAAGGCTGATTTATACTTCTGCGTCTCCCCTACGCAGCAGGGGCTGACGCGGACATGAGCCCCACATACTTGTGCGTCGGTGTGTCCGTGTCGTGCAGCAATTCTCCGCCGAAACGCCTGAGGGCAGTGCGGTCTCTCTGATAGCCGGCCGCCTGCTTCCGGTCCCGCTACGATCTCTGTTTACTTTTCCACAGAGTTTCAGAGCGTGTTATGTTAATCTACAGCTGATACATGTTGCTGTTTATCATACAGACATGATTACATGAAGAATAGAGAGGAGGAGATGAAATACACGGCCGATGTGCGGCCCATGTCCGGGATCCCGGAAGTGCTGTAAATGCGGGAAAGACAAAGACGCCGAGCGGACCAATCACAGAGCTTGAGGTCCGCGTCAGCTCTACGGGGAGTTACATTTTGGAGGAGGTGCACGTCAGCTACGTGCGTAGGCCTCGGCGTAGTTACGGGAGCTACACGGACCCCCGGTGTAGGGTACGCCGTTGATTCAACGCAGAAGTAGAAATCAGCCTTTAGCATGGCTTAAGTTGTTTTCTTCATCCCCCGCTCACACGTGTCTCGTTCTTCTGAGTTTTTTTGCCGTCGGCAAATCAGCTGAAAGGCCTATTACGGCCACCTACTGCATGCATGTCACGTAAGGCTGCGTCTGTGTCCATGAAACTTTTTATTTATTTTTTTTAATTGCAGCCTTTGCGATTTGATAATTGCATTCTATTACATTGCGATGTCAGTTTGAATTCGATTAATCGTTCAGCCCTAATTAAAACAAAAGAGTTATGAGATATAAGATGGCAATTTATAGGAATAAAACAAAAGTAAACATTGAAAAAGTCTTGCCTTTTGGAAGCCCGACTGACCAAATGTGATACTTTGCTTTAAGAAGGACTCAGGCTGCTTGATGTTGGCTGAAATCGTCCTCCTGATCATAATAAGTAGCTCATTGATTTGACAACATCTGCATCAGTTACATTTATTGAACCTAAATACTCTTTTTACACTAAAACATCTGAACACTCAAATAAAGATATAGATAAATGAACAGGTTATAAAATGAGGTAGTGATACAGCCTCTCTCTCCTGGTGCTCACTCTGTCCCTCTGCTTTACTAACACACACCTGCTCCTCCTGTTCCTCTCTCTTTCTCTGGCCTGTTTCTCCCAAGCTCTGGTGCACATCGATCTGAGCTCTGGATGAGGATGTATTGGTTTCCACCCACCAGGAAGATGCTCAGAATGCCAGATTGCCAGGCCTGGCTGTGGCTCCCTCTCTTCCTCACTTCTAAGACAAGTTGGAGTTGGAGGTGTTTTCGGGGTCAGAGGCTGAGCACACACTCTGCTGTGAAGGAACGGAGAGCGATTCTTTCAACACAGGTTAAATGAGCTCAACACAGCAGGCTGCTGGGTAACTCTTTAATCTGGATTGTCTTGTTTGAGTGAGGGAAGCCAAAATGTGATTTGATTAATCAAACAGCCCTAAAAGGAACTACTCTTACATAAATATGATGAATTACTCTGATATAAAATAAATCAACCTCCCTCCACGACCAGCGCTGCTACAGAGAAAACATATGTTAATGTAAAGCGCCTCACTACCTGTCAGTCTGGGTTTACACCTGTCACTGATCCAAAACAAACCAGCACAAAGAGACAAATCCTCGGGTCAAAGTCGCCTCTTCTGAAGCTCTTGGCCTTCTGACCTCCATGCTAATGACACTAGAGAGGGCACGAGGGGGGAGGAGAGGGGAGCACAGGATTCAGGGGGAGGGGGAAGGGCCTGGACCACCAACACCACGCTCCTATACAGTGAGAGCAGCTCTGCTGGGAGGAGAGGTCATTGAAGGTCACTTTAAGTGTTGAGGCTGGAGAGAGGGGACTTTTAAAGAAAAGACAGAGGGCACGCCATGCAGGAGTATGTTTTAAAGCGCCACGGATTCAGGATCACGATGTCATGATGTTGGTTTAGGCTTTAAAAGTATAAAAGGTGTTAAATAAATAGAAAATAAAATATGTTTTAAAAATTATGTATAAAACTATATAAAAAAGAATGTAAAATTTAATACAAATCAAAAATGATACAATAAAATAAATAGAAAATAAAAAAATATATAAAACTATATAAAAAATAATGTAAAAATTAACACAAATATGAAATAATATAATAAAATAAATAGATTTTTTTTAAATGATACTTAAAACTAAATATAAAATAATATAAAAAAATTAAATAGTGTAATAAAATAAATAGAAGTTTAAATAAAAAAATACAACATTTTTAAAAATGTATATAAAACAGTATAGAATAATGTAAAAATATTAAATAAAAAATATTTTAAATAATATAATAAAATAAAATATAAGTATAAAATACATAGAAATAAAAAATTAGAATGCATTTATATACAAAAATATAAATGCATGTAATAAAATAAATACAATTAAATAGGATGAGAAATGGCGACCATATCTCCTTAGAAGACAGAACTTTAGTCTGCAAAATCCCCTGATTCATCCAAACAACAGTCCTCACATAAATATATCTTATTCCCTTTATGAAAACATTCAGTGTCCAAACCAGAGCAGCATGTTGAAGTTAAAATCATCAGGTAACTGAGCAGAGAGAGAGGTTGTAAAGACTGGAATGCTTCCTAAAGTTAATAATCGTCTCATGTTTCTACTTTAAAGAGAATAAACCAACACAGCAAACATTCAAGAAGCTAAAACTGGCAAATGTTTCCATTTAGTGATTAAATTAATCTAATATCTAACTTTTACCACCAAGCCACTAAACCCCTGTACTTTAATGTAAGGTAATAAGTTCCTGTCTCTTCTCAATGCCTGTGTTGTTGTTGTTGTTATTATTATGATCCATTTTCAGCAACCATCTGTCAACACACCCATTAAAATTGACACCAAACGCATGCTAATACGTTCCCTCCTCCATCCCTCAGAGCACGAATATTCCAATGTTTTGATCCAGTCTGCGGCGGAGCGGAGAGGAGCTGCAGCACGGAGGATGCAATGAGCCATTACGTGGGTTTGTTGGTTAACATGCTCAGCAGCGTAGCGCCGTCTTGCTTTTCCAGTTTGAACCACAAACTGTGGGCTTGTGGCTTCAGGCACCGACAGGGTGAGTCTCACGCCGACCCGGAGATGACAGTTATTACCCATTTACTGTACGAGCTGGGCTCAAGTACAAGCTGATGAGTAATTAATTCGTCATTTGGCCCACCGACGTTCATTTACAAAAGGCTCTCTGGGTTCATTAAACTGACAGAGATGCTAAATGGTGCTGTCACTGCTGAAACGCTCGGTTGCAGACTTTCATGGGAAGTTAGAGCAATAAGCGGACCCTCGGTGACCCCTGACCACGCTTAATCAAACAGCTGACAGACCAATAAATAAGAGCTGACCTGTTGTGTTGTGCATTGGTCTTTTGAAGAAGAGCTTCGGCACAGAATAAAGCACTTTAAATAAAAAGGAGTGGATGAATTTGTGGAGGTGAAATAGTACCAACAAATCTCTGTTTAGTTTCATGATTCATTTCCCTCTTTCCAGGTCATCTTTTCTGTCAGCGTGGAGCTTCCTCTGAATCATTCGGCTGACGGATGAGTGGGAGGCAGGGTGCCAGTAATCACCGTTTAAAAACACTCATAAAAAGCTCTCTTTTATTTACTAAAATCATCTCTGCACTTACAAAAGGCAAAGAAGTGGAGAACACTAAACAAAGGAAATTGAGTTTCAGTTCCAACTAAAATAAATACATCCCCGGCACTCTGCAGGTTTGGAGGCAAAACTAATGAGACACTAAAAGTTTAAAGTCATTTGTCTTTTTCCTGCAGCAGCAAACACACAGTGATACTCAGAGACTACGACAGAAATATAGCTGCATTAATAATGATTTCTTCCTGTGTAAACATGGCAGATAGAACTACGACTTCAGCGCCCTGAAGCTCCTGATGGTGAAGAAGCTCAGTGCCTGAAGGGAGGAGAGGGAATCAGGCCCGACTGTGTCGACTGTGTCGTTGAGGTTAGGGCTGGGCGACAAAACAATAACGGTAATTATCATTAGGGATGCACCAAAATGAAAATTCTTGGCTGAAACCGAAAACCGAAAATGAGGAAACCATGGCCGAAAAACGAATTAATTATTATGCCAATTATTAGTAGGGAGACCGGGGACAGTTGTAACATTTCACTCCTTGGATTTGAGATTATGCATTTTCTTTTTGTGTTGCACAAGTATGTTCTAGGCTCTTTATCCTCAAATGTGACTTTGAAAAAACAACTTTTATAAGTCCTTAAAGAATTAAGATTAGAAGATGTATGACACTTTGTCATGTTTTTTTAAGTCAAAGGGAATATAACAACTGTTTAAAACTTTAATGAAAGTATGTTGTGAAGACAGAAAGGGAAAATGTTATTTATGTGTAGGGTTGCAAAGGGGTGGAACATTTTCGGTAAATTTCCATGGGAAGTTAAGATGGGGAATTTTGGAAATATTCCAAATTGGAAATTATGCGAATTTATTGGTATTTAATGGAAAAGTATCATATCCACGCATAAATATTTGTTTTGTTCTAAGCAGACATCCATCCAAACAGATTTATTTGTAAGTAGAACTTTATCAAGTGTTAAATATTTTATTGAACAATCAATTATTTCATTGAAGAACAAAAACATGAATGTTGAGTTAAATATTACTCATCCCCCAGACTCAACCCATTCAAAAATTAACAAAAATGCAATCCCAAAAAAGTCCCATTCAAAATGTTATATTAAAAGAGCCCCTCTCCCTCTAAAAAAGTACCATTCAAAATGTTAAATTAAAAGTGCCACTCTCCCTCCAAACAAGTCCCATTCAAAATGTTAAATTAAAAGTGCATGTAGGGGGCGTGGTCTCAATAGCCCTGCAGTAAGCAGTGTGCTATGTGCATGTGATTGAGGAATAGCATATACATTCAACTGTACTTGAATGAAATCTGGTTGTTTTAGTCAGGATTATGCTAAAATATATTTTCCCCAACTATATTTAAGTTCCCTTTTAAGAGCCAACCTTCAATTTAGTAAATTCCTGGTTTATTCCTGTTTATTCCCATGGAAAGTTTCCAACTTTGAAAATTCCTGGAATTTTGCAGCCCTATTTATGTGTAAATGCACTGGCCACCCCTGCCTATGTGAGAGCCTCAGTTGGGCCACCCCGGTCAAAAAGCTCTGGACACGCCCCTGCCCCTCGGCCGCTCTGTTCTCCTTCTCCTGCGCCGTGCGCTTCTCCGTCTTGTTTTCACTCTGTGGCCCGTCTCAACCTCTTTGCTTAGAAGACGCTGTAGTGCTGCGCTTAAAGGAATAACTTCTTCTAGAGATGCATCAGAGGAGCTGATCTCTTTAGTTAGCTGCTCAAAGGGGGCAGGAAGAGAGGGAATGTTCTCTATTAAGACTCACTGGTGTGAAGTGAATGTCGCGGGGAACTTGTGATCTTCGCTTTTGCACAAAGCAATCCAGATGCGTTTTTTCTTAAACACTAGTTCCTGCCATAGACTGTATGAATAATGGACGTAGTATCCATGATGTCACCCTTCTGTTCCTGAGAGCTGTTTTGAAGCCAATCGACGGCGGCAGCCATATTGGAAATGCTGAACTCAACCAGGCAAAGTGTGACATAAAGAGGCGGGGTTTGAGCCTCCTAGCCAACAGCTATGTGTTCCCGCCTGTCAGTCAAGTCAGTCATGTCCTTATTTGGGCAAAAACTCATAATCTTAACATCTTCTGAAAGAAGAGAGAAATTAGCTACGTGGAGCTAAGCCGATTTTTGAGCCAGGCTGTAAACATGTTTATTTCTGCTGCATTGATCGTCTTCTTTGAATGGGTGTGTGTGTGGTTTCCTGTGTTTCTACAGCCAGCCAGAACTAACATTTAGGTTCGAGTGTCTTCAGCTACCAAACTATCCAGTGAACAAACTTTTGCAACCAGACGTTTCAGACTCTATGAGAACAGCATGAACACAACAGAGTAAATGAAATCAGCCTGCAGATGAAACCCAACACTTCTCAAAAACAACATGGAGGATGTTGCAACCAGGGCTGTGGTTTTTCATCAAAGCCATGAAGTTGCAAACGAGACCCAGACACGTCTAAATGTGTCTACTTTGGGTCATTTCTTAAAGTTTATCGTTACAAGATGTTCTCAAATATGTTGGATGCTGATACTGCTTTGGATTCTGTGTCCAAAATATCGACACACTCTTGAACAAAACTTCCTCTGACTGTTGTTCTTATCTCTAACAGTTCTTGTTCTGCCTATCTTAGCCAGCACACTCTTGTGAAAAAGAGAGATGCCTGATCTCAATGAGTTTCTTTCTTCTGGTTACATTTTAAAAAAAAGGAACAACAAGATCAAAAATAGTAGTCTCTGTTCTTTCATCTATAAAAAGGGTCCTTGGTTTTGGGATTGCCCTTTCACAAATTACAGAGACAAACAAGCTTGAAACTTTAAGTAAATGTACAAAACAAGTGGGTTCACAGGCTGAACACAATCTCTGGTGAGGCTGCAGGTTTTGGGAAGCTCTCCACCAGAAGATTTTCAGCGTCAGACCCATGACTCCCTTTAGTTTTGCCTGTTTTTATGCATTCATTGAGGTGCATGTGTCTTTTTTATCTCAAATTAACCTCAAACATTATAAAAGTATGTCTTAAAATAAAACATGAATGATGCTTTCTGCAGTAATCTTAATCTTAAACGGTCTCAGCAGATGTGTGTCTAACATGAGTCTGGTCCTGCTGGAGGTTTCTGCCTGTTAAAGGAAGTTTGTCCTTGCCACTGTAACTTGCTAAATGCTGCTGAGTGCTCTGCTCATGGTGGATTAAGATGAGATCAGACTGAGTCCTGTCTGTAAGATGGGACTGGATCTGATCCGGTCTTGATGTTGGGTCTTTGAGTACGGTCTAAACCTGCTCTGTTTGTAAAGAGTCTTCATATAACATTTGCTGTGACTTGGCGCTATATAAATAATGATTGATTGATTAATTGATTGATTGATTGATTGATTGATTGATTGATTGATTGATTGATTGATTGATTGATTGATTGATTGATTGATTGATTGATTGATTGATAAAAATATTAGCAGCTGCAAAAAGTTGTATTTTGTTTTGGATCCATTAATTATCAAAATGCATGAAACACTTCTTGCAAAGAGATGCATCTTTGGGACCCAACAAATCCCATGATTCTTTGCGTGCAATCTCAAACAAGATGTTGGGACAGTTGAATTTTGATATTTGGTCACAATTCAACAGAAAGGGAGAGATACAAAAGCAGACAGACGCCTTGAAACTTGAAATCATCTTGCTGTGTGTGCTAGCTTTCTACCTGTGGTGCAAGTGTAAAGGTTGGAACATCTGGCGACACAAACAGGAAATCCTCCGTAGACCAGATCCTCTCATTTCAGGGTCAGTCTTTGCGGCCATGCATGCTTTGAAGGCTGGGTCCTTCAGAGGATCTTACCCCTGAATTGGACAACTTGAGACTTCAGTAGATCCTCGTATTATTTTAATGACTTGACACAATGATCAGGACTTGTTGAATATTGTCGTCCCTTCTGTCCAACCCCAGATCTGTGCCCTTGATGTAATTAGATAACCACTCAGACCTCCAATCTGTCTGCCAGAGGGGAGGGAAACACCACCATAAAAGACCAGAGAGATAACCAATCCCTGCTCTGCACAACAAACAAAGTTAACACAGAGAAGTGAGGGTGACTTTACAAATCAGGCTAAATGCTGACTAAAGAGTGTGTGTGATAAATGTCATTGTGTTTAATGAAGACCTTGTTCTCCTTAAGAATAAAGCAGACAGGACATCAAACTTAGACATGGAGCAAAGAGACTTCTGAGTGTCTGTCTGCTGATGTATTTCATGCCAACACAGAGGCGAGTCATTTAACATTCAGTCAACCTGTTGAGGAGCAGTTACTCAACATGTTGACATAAAGAGGATAGAATCTGTGGACGCACGGCGAGGTCGTGAATCTCTTTCCACCCAAATGACTGATACTCATCTGGACTGTGTTAATGTGGACTTTCCTGTCCTCTGGTCCTGTCCTCCTTTACGTGGTTGAGAATTTTAAAAACATCAATAAATCATTTTTTCTCTGTGCAGCTCCAAATCATCGCCTACTTTTCTCATGACACTTAACGCCCATAACACCACCTCAGGCAGGCCTACCATCCTACAGCTCATATCTTATAACACATAAGACTCTTATGTTTCCTTATTTAAAGTTTCTGAAAGAAGAAGATTCAGATTTTACTACTTTAAGTCTCAAGTCTTAAGGCCTGGCCACATCAAGAGGCAGCTAAGTGGAGGCATTGTTAACACTTTCACGGCTCATTCATAAACCGCTGTAGATAAAAGAACTAACTGCACTAGTTACATTCAGCTTCTGACCGAGCTCCTCTATATGTTCTCTGAACTGGGCCATTTATTCCCTCAGGCTCGTTCTTTTCCTAAGAATTGTACATCCATTAAATGATTTCATTAAATGAGACAGAAAAGGCGGGATGAGTCGAGCTTTGTAGCTAGTTGGAAGCTGCTAGCGCTAGGCAGCAAACATAGCTCTTCAAGTTTCTTTGAATGTACTCTTTACTTCAGGCTTCAGGATAATCGGGCTGATTTTTGTCCTAATCTCTCCCTTACCGGCAAGGCAAGGCAAGGCAAGGCAAGGCAAGGCAAGGCAAGGCAAGGCAAGGCAAGGCAAGGCAAGGCAAGGCAAGGCAAGGCAAGGCAAGGCAAGGCAAGGCAAGGCAAGGCAAGGCAAGGCAAGGCAAGGCAAGGCAAGGCAGCTTTATTTGCATAGCGCATTTCATACACGAGGGCAACTCAATGTGGCCCGGTTGTCTGATGTTTGCAAACGACATGGTGTGTGATGTTCCTGTGGTGTGGGGCGTGTTAAGAGTGATTTTGTCTGGTCGGAGCCGCTCGGAAGGAAGGCCTCAGAAGGAGAGGTCGTTAATAATGAACATGTTTAATATTTTGCTACTAGAAATCCTGTAGTGTGAGGGATGCTCTGAGAGGAGCCGAGCACGCACAGTGTGTAATGTCACGCGTACCGGAGCAAAAGCCAATCATGACGCCAGCTGACTCAGCTGATTGATGGAAGAGGATGTACAACAAAAACATGGCGCCGGTGAAAACAAAAGTCTCTTGGACCTCTGAAATAAATACAGCCCACATTCCCGCCATCTCCATGACTTTTTCCATCATCGTTTTTCTTTTTTTGTGTGTTTTCGGAAAGTAAGAAGCCGAAAACAATCATCATTGCTTCTTCCTGTTCGTCTGCCATGTTTGTCTACACCGAAGTCGCGCTTTACTAGGCGAGATTTGGAATATTGAGCGTGAAGAACCTGATACTCTGCACACCACACACTATAAGATCAACAGAGAGAGATCTTGTGCAATCTGTCTTTTGTTATCATCAAGTGTGGTCTCTCAATGTTTTCAGGTTTGAAGAATCCTGTAATGTGTGCCAGCCTTCAGCCATTTATATTATTTTATATTTAGTTTCAAAGGCTGTCTTTTAAAAATAAGGGGTTGTAAGAAGATGGGGAAAAAGGATCTACTAGGAAGCTTTCAAACTAGCAGAGGACTACTAATGCATCCGTTAGCTGTGAATCTACTCACCCTGGCCCCGCCTTCTAAGCTTTTCCTGCACTAAATACGAACACTGCTTGCATCTGAACGTCACATGCATGTCTCTTTATTTATTTGTTTTTGATATTTAGCTCTATTGGCATTCTTTGTTATGCAACCGCAGCATGTTACCCTCGAGATGAAGTACCCTCCGTGTCTTATCAACAAATTTGTACATCAAAGTCGGATCAGACGCGGTAAATTCATGCCGACATACTCGCAGTAAATCTGCAGATGTCAGTTGCTGGTCTTAAATGGTGGCCCTCCTGATCCTTGAGGGTATGTTCAGACCAGAATCAGTGCTGCATGAGAGAACGCAGCAACCCCCGTTCACTTTGGAGAGACCTTTGTGTCTGCACAGTGTCGGTCACTGAGCAGAGAATATATTTGTTGAGCAAGGATACATTCCTATTTCTTTATCAGGCTGTGTGAAACACTTGATTCTGAATGGTCCAAAACCCACAACAGAAGTGATTGATGCTCTGCAACTAAAGCTATGCTACAAACAACCTGGTCACACATGTCATATTAAATCAATCACTACATAATAAATTGCTACCTGTTGACACTGTGGCAAAAACAGTTCCTGTTAGCATCCTATGTTGGTGGCAAAAATGCTACTTCTATCTTACACAGCACCAGTCCACTTCACCTCAAGGTCTTGCTCACCCTGTCGGGACCACAGACTGTATAACTAATGGACGTAGTATCCGTGACGTCACCCATCTGTTTCTGAAGCGCTGTTTTGAGGCCAGGCAGGCGGCGGCAGCCATATTGGAAATGCTGAACTCGCTGTCGAGTCAGTGTGACGTAAAGAGGCGGGCTTTGAGCCTCCTAGGCAACCGCTACAGAGTTCCCGCCTGTCAATCAAGTCAAAAAATTCATCCCAATGTAAACATGTTGATTTCTGCTGTAAAGATCGGCTTTTTGAATGGGTGCGTATGTGGTTTCCTGTACTTCTGGAAGCGGACACTCAATGAACTGCAGTTTTTAACACTTCCGCATTGGCTTCAATACTCGCAGCCGGAGGGTGCCGCTTGGTCGAGACTCTGATTTGCATAACCTCACATTCACTATACATCAATGCTTTTATTTCAGCTGGATTTGTGTTTCCTTTCTTTCATGCAAAACAAATATTTCTGCATTTCTAAACAATTGATGCTGTGTTTCTGGTCGCTTAAAGCAGGAGATCCCTAGTGTGGGTAGGGGACACAAATGGGGGGTGGGGAGATGTCTTCCAGAATGTTTTCTTTAAGTGACCTAAAATAGTAGCTAAACTTGAAATAAAACCTTGAAAGATATTTAACTTACAAGTTTTGCCCAAATAAGGACATGCTTGACTTAATTGACAGGCGGTCACCCTGTAGCTAACGGCCCGCCTCCTTATCTCATACTAACTCGGTTGTGTTCAGCATTTCCAATATGGTGCGTGCCGACAGTTGGGTCAGTGAAAAAAAAAATGACTACATAATGTAAGAACTTTATAAATACACCTGTAAAATCTGCAACACTAGTCCTTTGAATGGCTCAGGCTTCTTGCAAAGTAGTAAGTTAAAGCAGGGGTTCCCAAAGTGTGGGTCTGGACCCCCTGGGGGCGTTAGTTATCTAAAAATAGTCCATTTTATCCTTTGTAGTAAAAAATAGACAAAGATAGTGGCTAAACTTGAATTCAAACCTTGAAAATAGTAAATGTAATGAGTTGTCTGCCTTTCTTTTGCCAGATGTCTCCTAAGTTTAGGATTAGTGACCAGTTAATTATCAAAAGCATCAGCAGCAGCAGGTTAATTCATAACGGCACAGGAAACAGACACATGCTCATATAGGTAGGGTCATTTTCTGCAGACCAGCTAAATGAAGCCACATTAAATCACTTTGAGGGACAGTGGGAGTCACAAGTCTTTGATATTTTGTGGGTCATGGGCTGAAAAGTTTGGGAACCCTTGGCTTAAAGCATATATTCATGATTTTGCTGAACGCTGTTATCTCCTCCAGGGTACTCTTGACATAAAATGTTCTTTGCCCCATGCATACAAATAAACACACGCTCCTGCTGGGTGTCTTTCTTCAGTGAACAAGTTCTGCTCACCTGACAAATGCCAAGAGGAAAGATTCAATCTGTTGCTGTGATATCTTAACAGAGCTGTAAAGTCTTGTCTCATAGCTGAGTGCAGATTTCATTCAAACTCAGCGTCCCAGCTTTTTAAACTGGAGCAACGCCACAACAATATGCAGCGTTCTCCTTTTTTTAACACCACATAAAAACCCACTTCAGGGACTGAACGGCTTTTCAAAACTAACATTTCAACATTTCATTTCTACGTGGTGTTATCGCAGGTAGGTAACCAAAAACTTTTTCACACATCAGTGAGCTTTATCTGGATCTAGCGGGATGGAAATCACACTGAGCGGACCTGTCTTGTCCACAACTCAAACTGATCTCTTTCTTTTCAACAGCGTTCACTTTTTTCTGCTCTTATCGAACGTTGAAAGAAGGCGAGCGTGTTAAGGGGGGAGAGGGTGAGAGGGTTTTAGCTGCTTCCCCAAACTGCAGCTTGATTTGTAGGCGGGGGGGATTCTCCACAGTTGCTCAGCGGCTCGTTGAGGAAGCTGCCTCGGATAATTTCCTGTCGAAGAGAGAAAGACAAATGCATCTTCTGGCACTAAAGCTACTATTGAGGGTTTTTTTTTTTCTCTGTTATCAAGTCCTGAAGAGGCCATATCCTGTGTGCCCGGCCTGTCTTACTGACGTTTTTTATCTGACAGCCCAGTGGGACCGTTAACATTGTTAGAGATGCATGTTTGGGGGTAATGGGTCAAAGGATGTGCCATGCATTAAAGATCTCACAGCAGCATTAAAAATAAGCCGTGCAATGTCATTTGATTTCAGGTCAGAGGTCAGCTGAACAGGAAAGCTGCGGTTAATTTGGGGTTCTCCTGCAAAGTCAGCAGAATACTAACATGAAAGTTGATGCTCTGGGAGGGGGGGGGGGTATGTGTGGTCTTATGTAACAGCCGTATCGTATGGTATCTCTGAGCAGGGGCCGAGTAAGATTGAACTGGCTGTGAGCCATGAGTCGGGTCAGGGAGGTCCTTCAGTGGGCTTTAAAACGGAGCCAGCAGGACGAGGTAAGAAGGAACACAGCAGCGGCACACACTTTTAGAGTTTGATTCTGGACTCAAGCTGTGGCACTTTTTGCAGAAAAAAACAAGTTAAAAGAAAAGCCAAAAGCCTCCTTTGAGAAAATCTGGACTCACCCACGTTAGATCTCTCCTTTCCCTCTATTGCTTTAAAGCTCCAGAGCTTCTCGGCTGTTTAACCCGAACACGCAGGGTACAGTGAGAGTCGACTGAAGCTCACAAGCACGCACGCACATTACGTGTGTGTGTGTGTGTGTGTGTGTGTGTGTGTGTGTGTGTGTGTGTGTGTGTGTGTGTGTGTGTGTGTGTGTGTGTGTGTGTGTGTGTGTGTGTGTGTTTCAGGATCACAAAATGATCAATTAGCAGGCAGCATGTGAGTCAAACTGACAACAAGCACCCTGTTCGTCAGGTTGTGGAGGTTCAAAATGTTGTCCGTTCACTCCCACTAATGTTAGGAGCACATGATGATGATGATGATGATGACGATGATGATGATGATGAAGCCCGGGGCAGCTGCAGTGTCAATAATAAACAGAGCGAGAGTGCCCTCGCCTGAACTCGGCACCAAGATGATTAACGCTCTTTTGTTTCACTGCAGTGTGCTCAGTGTGGAGCCGGTCTGTGGCTCAGAGAGCAGGCTCTGATTTCTATTACCTGCAGATCCAGAATTTCACATGCATACTGCTCAATAAGAGACTATATATAGAGTTTCACCTTAATACCGATGGTGGAGGCATGAAACCTACTGACCCACATGTATTCATGTAGTCAGCCACACTTCATGTACCGTGTCTGCGTGCTTGAATCTGCACATGTTGTGAGTTTTTGCCCTGTGGTTGAAGTCAGAGCAGAAACCTTCTAAACTCCAGGCTCACTTTGTTCCCTTCAAACCTTGTGTTCTTCAGAGAAACGTGGAAAAAGCGCTCAGAGTTTATCACAGCCTGTTTCCAAAAGAAGACAACATGCAGAGGAGGAATTTCAGATGTTGGTGTAATAAATCTATACGGGAAAAGTGAGCAGGTTGTTGCACCACATGCATCTGACTCCACTGTCCACATGTCTCTTTATGTCATATCTTATTTTTGTCATTACTTCAACACGGCCGAAACAAAATGTTGTGATGATGCAAGCAAAAACCACAGCCAGTACACGCTTGTCTGGATAAGACTCGTCTCTCTGAACCAGATGAGAGGCATGCACCCTCGTTGTCTAATATGTTCGATGGCGTAGAATTGTGTATGGACCGTATGGACGTGTCCCTACCAATCTCAAACGATGGCTGAAAGGTTGAAGGGGGGAAAAATGCGCTTCATGCGGTGCACTCATGTCTGAGGATGTTGGCAGGCAAGAAAAGAAAGATGGACATTAGAAGCTATTTCAACAAAGTGTAGTCACCAGAGGAAAATAGTCCCCCCTCATAGGCAACCGCTAATGAATGCAAAACATTGTTTCTGTTGCAGCAGGATGTACAGGCGGACGCTGGGAGGACGTTTTTCTTCTTTCAACTTTACTCATGTACTTACTTGGGGGGGGGGGCAATGTCAAGATCAAACCTACGCCCTTGGATGTGTTCAATGAGATCCTTGATTTCAGTGAGGTTAGCACACAGTCAGAGCCAGAAATGCAATGGTAGGGGAGACCGGGGACAGTTGTAACATTTTTGACATTTCTGTCTATAACTTTGAGCTCTTTAAACCGAGTGTGTTCAAACTGCTATACAAACTAGCTGCAACTAAACTGAGCATGTGCAGAGTGATTTAGGTGATTCCCAACTTGCTCCTGGTTGGAGCAAGTGCAAGTGTTACAACTGGTGTATCCCTAGTCGGGACCCCTTTGGGGGTCGCAAGACACAAATGGGGGGTCGTGAGATGTCTTCCTGGATGCTTTTTTTTAAGTTATCTAAAAATAGTACATTTTACTCATTATAGTAAAGAATATCAACAAAGATAGAAGCTACACTTGAAATAAAACCTTGAAAATTGATAGTTTTCTGCCTTTCTTTGTTGTCAGATGACTCCTAAGCTTAGTGTTAGTGAACAGTTAATTATCAAAAGCATCAGTAGCAGCAGGTTAAGTCATAACAGCACAGGAAACACAGACACATGCTCATATAGGTAGGGTCATTTTCTGCAGATCAGCTAAATGAAGCCACATTAAATCACTTTGAGGGACAGTGGGGGTCACGAGTCTTTGGCACCTTTATTTTGGGGGGGTTGCGGGCTGAAAAGTTTGTGCTTTACACCTTAGTTTCATATTAGAGCACCAATACATGCTCACCTTATCACTCACATTAATAAAGAGTGCAAAATGAGCGCCTCTGCTACTGATTTAAGGAAGTAGCATTTTTCAACCGAGCAGCTAAAGAAGACAGAACACCGGCTGCATGATCTGAACATCATCACCCCTAACCTGCACGCTCACAGTTAGTTTTTTTAAGAGGATTTCTTGATGCGTTCTCACATCAGCTCACATCTGATACTAAAGGATTGGTAAGAAATATTCCAGGTGAAGAATCCAGCTCCACGAGCAGCTCATGATGTCCTCAGGAACTTTGTGCATGCCTGAAATGAGCTTCAACATCCCTCAGTAAGGTCTTAGCATTTCTGAAGATGAAGAAGAAATCTCCTCTTCTATGAACGATCTGATGTTCCTTCACTTAAACTGGTTTAATAACCTTTTTTCAAAAAGTACAATCCAGCCCTCTCCCCTTTTGAATAAGCAAATATTCACCTCAGAAAACACGAACACACCGCTCCACTTGCAATGAAAAGCAAACTTCCAAGTGTTTGCTCACCTGAGGCTTCACATCACACATCTCAAAGTGACTCAAAGAGCCAAAAACCCTGCTCTTATTTTACACGACTTCCCTCCTTCATGAGAGAAATGTAGAAGCAGCTGCCTTGTGTGAAAGTGAAAGGACACCTTAAGGACTCAATTACAGACAAATCTGAGGTTTTCAAAGTCTGGCTCTGCAGATGTGGCTGGGACAAAGGTGACATATAGACAGTGGATGAAGAAAAAAAATCACTTTGCAACCACAGTCGACCCAGTTTTAACCTACAGACACTTACATCTTATAACCTGCGGATCACACAAACCATGCTTCCTGAGCTGCAGAGAGCCCTGCAAGAAAAAGTTGAGTGAGCCCCCTGAATTTAAAAGCCTATGTGTGCCAATCACACAGACAGACGATCTGGAGAGCTTTCTTTTGCATGCATCTATCTCCAAAATAAGTGCACAGACTTGTCGGCTGCTCTGCACGCTTTCTCCCCTCACCTGAGGCTTTACATCACACATCTCAAAGTTACTCAAAGAGCCAAAAACCCTGCTCTTATTTTACACAACTTCCCTCCTTCATGAGAGAAATGTAAAAGCAGCTGCCTTGTGTGAAAGTGACCTTAAGGACTCTATTACAGACAAATCTGAGGTTTTCAAAGTCTGGCTCTGCAGATGTGGCTGGGACAAAGGTAAGATTTAGACAGTGGAAGGGGAAAAAAACACTTTGCAACCACAGTCGACCCAGTTTTAACCTACAGACCCGGCGGATCGCCCAAACCACACTTCCTGAGCTGCAGAGAGCCCTGCCTGAAAAAGTTGAGTGAATTTAAAAGCCTATGTGTGCCAATCACACAGACACGTAGCTGAAACACAGAGAGGATCTGGAGAGCTATCTTTTGCATGCATCTATTTCCAAAATAAGTGGATGCTCGGCACGCTTTCTCCCCTCACCTGAGGCTTCACATCACACATCTCAAAGTTACTTAAAGAGCCAAAAACCCTGCTCTTATTTTACACAACTTCCCTCCTTCATGAGAGAAATGTAGAAGCAGCTGCCTTGTGTGAAAGTGACCTTAAGGACTCTATTACAGACAAATCTGAGGTTTTCTCATTCTGGCTCTGCAGATTTGACTGGGACAAATGTGAGATATAGACAGTGGAAGGGGTAAAAATCAATTTGAAACCACAGTCGACCCAGTTTTAACCTACAGACCCGGTGGATCCCCTAAACCATGCTTGCTGAGCTGCAGAGAGCCCTGCTAGAAAAAGTTAAGTGGATTTAAAAGCATATGTGTGCCAATCACACAGACACGTAGCTGAAACACAGAGAGGATCTGGAGAGCATGCATCTATTTCCAAAACAAGTGCACAGACTTGTGGGCTGCTCGGCACCTGAGGCTTCACATCACACATCTCAAAGTTACTCTAAGAGCCAAAAACCATGCTCTTATTTTACACTTGCAAAATATAAACTTCCTTCCTTCATGGCAGAAATGTAAAAACAGCTGCCTTGTGTGAAAGTGACATCAAGGACTCTATTACAGACAAATCTGAGGTTTTCCCAGTCTGGCTCTGCAGATGGGACAAAGGTGAGGCATAGACAGTGGAGGGGAAAAATCTAATGACCCGTGGATCACACAAACCATGCTTCCTGTGCTGCAGAGAGCCCTGCCAGAAAAAGTTGAGTGAGCCCCCTGAATTTAAAAGCCTATGTGTGCCAATCACACAGACAGAGGATCCAGAGAGCTATCTTTTGCATGCATGTATCTCCAAAATAAGTGCACAGACTTGTGGGCTGCTCGGCACGCTTTCTCCCCTCACCTGAGGCTTCACATCACACATCTCAAAGTTACTCAAAGAGCCAAAAACCCTGCTCTTATTTTACACAACTTCCCTCCTTCATGAGAGAAATGTAAAAGCAGCTGCCTTTTGTGAAAGTGACCTTAAGGACTCTATTACAGACAAATCTGAGGTTCTGGATGTGCAGATGGGACAAAGGTGAGATATAGACAGTGGAGGGGGAAAAAAAACCCTTTGCAATCACACTCGACCAAGTTTTAACCTACAGACACCTACATCTAATGACCTGCGGATCACCCAAACCATGCTTCCTGAGCTGCAGAGAGCCCTGCCTGGAAAAGTTGAGTGAACCCCTTAATTTAAAAGCCTATGTGTGCCAATCTCACAGACACGTTGCTTTAGCTTTAAAGAGGATCTGGAGAGCTTTCTTTTGCATGCATGTATTTCCAAAAGAAGTGCACAGACTTGTGGGCTGCTCGGCACGCTTTCTCCCCTACAATGTCACACAGGCTGCAGCAGCAGCAGCAGCAGAGGCAGCAGCAGTCTGGTGAGGGGCGACATCCACCCCCGAAGAGAAAAAATGCACCAACTTTGTGTCTTGATTGAATTCAAACCTCATGCTGACCCTGCACACAAACACACCAGTGAACTTTGGACGGCAGCAGGAGGAGGTTAGCCTAATGGTGGAGCAGGAGAGGGTTTTCAAGAGCATTCCTCCTCAATGGGGAAAAAGGAGAATTGGTGTTTGGAGCTGAGAGGAACAACAGCATTGAAACATGACGAGACAGGCGGAGAGGCGGCTGCCCGAGTCTCCTGCTAACAGACTGGATCCTGGCTAGCTCTGAAGCAGTCCTCACAAAGCACGGTCCCCCCCTCTAAAACCCCCATCCCCGGTGTGCCTCTGCAGGGCCCGGCGCCGCCATACACCAGCACACAGACACATACAACAACACGGATAGCATGCCCCGTAGCAACCAGCGGAAAGAGAGACCTTCGACAAATGAAGAAGAGGAGAAGGGGGTTCAAACCGGGACCGTAGACCGGCCACAGACCCCTCCAGCACGGAACACAGAGAGAAGAAGTCCAGGGAGGAGGACTAACCTGTTCGGGAGCAGCACGGTCCGCTGGATATCGGGTTGAATCCGAGTTAAATCCACTATCAGTAAAACAAAGAGGCGAAAATGACCGAGCGGCCGCGGAACAGGCCGAAACAGCACTCCTGGAGATGTGTGTGCGCATGCGCAGAGGAAAGCCGGAGGTGGTGTGGGGGAAGAGGGGGAGGAGTGAGAGCAACTCATTTTTTTTTTTACAATTGATCCTCAGAGTGGGTCTTTCATTATTCATTTTAAGGAAGCAGACAGACTCAGAGGCTTTTATTTCAGAGACACAAACACAATTAAGATTTGATCAATCCGACTAAATAAATACAAATATTTATTTAAAGCCTTCAATAACATACAGAAGAGGATTAGGGACACTGAAAGAAATTAAATTAAGGTCCAATATTTTCTTTATATTATTATTATGAGAAAAAAAGTCATAATTCTGACTTTAATCCACTGGAAAAAAATAAAAAGAAATAAGGTCTAATAGGCCTTTATACTTGGTTTTTATCATTTTGAGAAAAAAAGTCAGAATTCTGTCTTTTTTCTCATAATTCTGACTTTAATCTCAGAGTTCTGATTTTAATCTCAAAATTCTAACTTTAATCTCAGAATTCTGACTTTAATCTCAGAATTCTGACTTTAATCTCAGATTTCGACTCTAATCCACTGAGGGAGAAAATGGTCAAATATAAAATTGTATTTTTATTATTTTGAGAAAAAAAGTCAACATTCTGACTTCTTTCTCGATATTCTGACTTTAATCCAATGGGAGAAAAAAATAATAATAAGGTCCGATATATTGTTTTATTTTTTAATTATTTTGAGGAAGAAAGTCAGAATTCTGACTTTAATTTCAAGTTCTGACTTTAATCCACTGGGGAAAAAATGGTCCAATACATATATATGAAAAAAAAGTATTATTATTTGGAGAAAGAAGTAAAAATTCTGACTTTAATCCCAGAATTCTGACTTTAATCCCAGAATTCTGACTTTAATCTCAAATTTCTGACTTTAATCTCAAACTTCTGACTTTAATCTCAGAATTCTGACTTTAATCAAATGGGGGAAAAAAAAAATTATAAGGTCCGATGTATATTTAAATTTTATTATTTAGACAAAAAAGTCAGAATTCTGAGTTTCATCTCAGAATTCTGACTCTAATCCACTGAGGGAGAAAATGGTCAAATATAAATTTGTATTTTTATCATTTTGAGAAAAGATTCAAAATTCTGACCTTAATCTCAAAATTCTGACTTTTTTTCTCAGAAGAATAATAATAAAAATAATAAACTGGACCTTAATTAGTATTTTTTTCACTGGCCCTAATCCTCTTCCATAATAACAATTCAAACGACAGGTCTACTGATAGTCAACAAACAGAGGACACGCGGGGAAAATTATTAAAACTCAGTCTTCATGATTTTTAATTAAACCGTCTTATCTTGGTTTATAGTCATATACAGTATGTATGGGACAGATTATTATTGTGTGTTTTGATAGGAAACAACAAGCTTGTAACCTGAAGCCTACCTGTTTAAAAAGTCAGCTGATATATAATTGTACATGCAGAGGAAAATTATTTGTCCCAATAAAAAGCTCCACAACATTAAATTAATGTTAAATAAACCTTTTTGTGTTTTTTTGTCTTTAAATGCAAAAGTAAAGTGTATAAAAATTAATATAAAATAAAGTAGAATAAAAAGAAACAGGACTCGTAAAGTAAAACTAAGTTTACAAAATATTGAAAAATACTTTGAGAAACACGTGTTGTTTATTTTGAATTGTGAAGTGAAAATGGTGCATTTTTAATCCATAAATGTTCATGACACAGCAGGAGAAGAAAGGGGATCCCTCAGTGCATTAACCCAAAAACAATGTGTACATTTGGAGCACATGTTAGGTCCTCTCTTTTCGTGCTTCTCGTCCACTCAGAGGAAAATATTCTTATTAACTCAGTACAATTATCAGACAGTTTTAGATGCATTATTAACAAAGAAGTGACTTATGGAAATGTACAAAAATAGAATCAAACATACAGTTATTTCTGTGATCATATTGAGTCATTTCTTAAAGGTACAGTACACAATTTAGTTTTGTTACACTAATCAGATTGAAATTTCCTCTACATCCTTAAAACAATCTGTAAACAAGTGGCTCTGATAAATGATAACATCTGAGATCAGTGCATGTTACAGGTTTTGTACAAATACAACTTAATCCAAAGATTGATTGCAAATCTTACTTTGTAACTTCTTTAAGATGGAAAAACACTTTTTAGAAATACAACACTTGTCTTATTCAAATTTCCCCTAGCTTTTAATGATACAATTTATCCTTTCTTACTCTTTTAATACAATGATGCATGAGAATGTTTATTTATGCTCTCAGACTGGTTTAGTTGTAGCCTCTGTGTATGTGATAATAATGGACATTGGAGAAACATATTTGCCTCTTCTTTAGTGTGTAGTATTTATATTTAGTTCATGCAAAGTTTGTATTTTCAAATTGCTTTCTTGATGTATTGTCTCCACTTTTAAAAGCCTGGAATAAAGTTTGTATTGGATTGTGAAACGCTAACAAATGTGCTTCACAAACTTGTCTGAACTCAGCGTGGATTAAGCAGTAAAATATAAATACCTCTGGTGAAATTTCTGCCTGTGGTTGTTGCAAAAGTGATGATCTCAGCAGATTTACAGCCCAGAAATGTCACACCCGGCACAGGAATTGAAACGGATTCAGCTCGGTTACAGCTCTCAAAACATGTTGAAAAGTTGAAATGTGACGGTGACGTTTTGGTTAAAGTGGGTGTGATTGGGATTCCTGCACACATGTGACAAAACCATTGTCAGGAGATGTTGCTCACTGCACACTACTAACTGCAAATACACTGTTTATAATTCACCCACACGCAGACACAGAGAAGCTTTTGTGCAGGATTTAAAGGTTACTCATTTTTCAACTTTTAAAGAGCTGTGTGGTGATTTATTTATCTATAATCAAAGTTTCCACCTGAAGTTCTTCCCAAAACTATTCAACAAGGTTCATTTTATTGAAACATAATTAAAAACTCTAATGTTTATTGAATGTGAAGAGTTTCTATTTCTTATTTCAGTTCCTTTAATCACTTAGAAGTTGAACCAAAAAGATACAGAAGCATTCAAGGGCTGATTCATTCTGCACATGTAAACACAGAACAGGAAACAACTCACAGCTGACATGTTTGGTAGGTGAACATAAACTGAATTCATCTTTTTAAAGGTTATTTTATTCAGTTTCACTTTCTTTTCCAATAAGATTTCCTAAAACAAAACATACCACTGAAGGGTTAAGGAGAGGGAGGAGTGTGATGTGTTGTTCAGCCCAGTGCATGCAGAGAGGTGGAGGAAGTGAAGATGTCTCACTCCTTTCTATTTGGTAATTACAGAACTGAAAAAATCAGCAGGAAGACAGTTTGGATTTCTTTCAAAATAAAAGCATATTTAAGAGGTGTAATGTCAGTATGCACTTGTGTAGAGCAGAACATATCTGCAAAATACTCTGTAGGGGGGGGGGGGGGGGGGGAATGTGCCAGGTTGAGACAGACTTACTATTAGGTGCTTTTAGACATCAGTAACCACCCAACACAATTTACTAAAACTACCTATTAGGATGGATAAAGGGGCTTTAAGAGTTAACACTTACATTTTAATTTGATTAAGATCCCAAATTAACCTGGTATGTTCTCTGATTGCATGCTATGCTGTCCCTTTTAGTACAACAGAGTCCTCTAGAGCATTGGTTCCCAAACTTTTCAGCCTGCGACCTCCAAAATATATAAAATATATAGCTACCAAAGTATCGTGACCCCCTATCGTGATTAAATGTTGTTTCATACTTCATCAAGCTGGTCTGCAGAAAATGAAGCACCTACATGCACACCTGGCTGTATTTCCTGTGGTGCTGTGAATTAACTTGCTGCTTCTGATGCTTCTATTGATTCATTGTTAACTTACCCTAACCTTAAAGGTCATCAGGCAACAAAGAGACACAGAAAACTAATGAAAGATTTTTAATTTTGCAAGATTTTATTTGAAATTTAACTATTTTTGTGAATATTTTTTTAGAATAATTGATAACATAGGCAACTTTAGATTTGTTTAAAAAGAAAAACGTATTTTAAAAGTTTGGTTTAATTTAACTTATGATGTTTTTGTTTGGTTTGCTGTTTTTCTTTTTTGTTTGAATTTGGAAATGTGGATGTTTGTATGCCTTATATATTTTATATACATATTTCTGTATGTATATATTTTTATTATTTTTATTTTTATCACACTTTTATTATCATTATTATTATTTTTACCTTTATTTTGTATTTTTTTCCTAATGTTTTTTATGTTAAAGCTGGAGTCACAAGTGTGGTCATTGTTATTGTTTATGTTGTCTGTTCGACATCATCAAATATGATAATGCAGCTATTATTTTCAAGAGTTAGGACTAAACCTAAACAGGGCGAGGCATCCTTTAGTTTTTATGCACCAAATATCTGGAACAAATTACCAGAGAACTGCAGGTCCGCTGCAACTCTCAGCTCCTTTAAATCAAAGCTTAATTATTTATTTATTTATTTATTAAACTGTAACTTTTTATTATTTCTTATTCCTGACAATCTAATATGTTTTTATGATTTTTAATGACTATTTTTAATTTCATTTAAATGTTTTTTTTTATGTTCAGCTGATTTTTAACTGTATTGATCATTTTATGTGAAGCACTTTGAATTGCCTTGTTGCTGGAAAGCGCTTTATAAATAAATGTGCCTTGCCTTGCCTAAATGCAGAGTGGTACCTCGTGTTTCTAGAAGATCTCTGTTAAAGTACAGTGACACTCCCAGTGGCTGAACCACAACAGGAAGGAGTGTTTTCAGATTTCTCCCAGCCGGCAGACTGCTCCCTAGGTGTTTACTGTGACTTTATAATCCACCAAAGACAACCAGGTGGATTTACAGTTGTAATAAAGAGCATATAACCCTTGTGATTCTGTATTTGGAGGACTCTGTGAGCGCTTGTAGTAACTTGGTGATGTCTGGAATATCTGCACATTGTTAACGAGCCTCACCGGGGAGACCTTCAACACCACCAGGACTAATGGAGGCTGGAGCAGAAGACTCACCTGACTATCAGACTGTTTACTCTGCAGTGAAGGTCCTGAGAGGACCAAACCCAGAGCTGAAGAAACTGCTGCACTTTAAGGTCTACAAGAGGAGGTGGTTTGTCCTGCTGGTGTTGTGTCTGCTGAACTGCTCCAACGCAACGGTGAGTTCTCAAAAGGGTTCCTGGTTCCCTGACCTGACAGCTCTCAGACAACGAGACTTGAATGCATTTGGTGTACAAGTCCTGGGAGTTTGATTTAAAAGGGTGACACATTTAAAATCACATTTAGAAAGGCAGGAGAGGGTGGAAGCAGAACACACTGTACTGTATGGAAGCCCAGGAGTGTCAAAAACAACTGCTGATGGTCAGAGGTGTCAAAAGTATTCACAGTCATTACTCAAGTAGAAGTATAGATACTACTACTACTACTACTACTTCTACTACTATTACTTCTACTACTACTTCTACTACTACTACTACTTCTACTACTACTACTACTACTACTACTTCTATTACTTCTACTACTACTTCTACTACTATATCTTCTACTACTACTTCTATTACTTCTACTACTACTTCTACTACTACTACTACTTCTACTACTACTACTACTACTACTACTTCTACTACTACTACTATTACTTCTACTTCTACTGCTACAACTACTACTTCTACTACTACTACTTCTACTACTACTACTACTACTACTACTACTTCAATTACTTCTACTACTACTTCTACTACTACTACTTCTACTACTACTACTACTATTACTACTACTTCTTCTATTACTTCTACTACTTCTACTACTACTACTACTACTACTACTTCTATTACTTCTACTACTACTTCTACTACTATATCTTCTACTACTACTTCTACTACTACTACTACTTCTACTACTACTACTACTTCTACTACTACTACTACTACTACTACTACTACTACTACTACTACTACTTCTATTACTTCTACTACTACTTCTACTACTACTACTACTTCTACTACTACTACTACTACTACTACTTCTACTACTACTACTACTACTTCTACTTCTACTGCTACTACTACTACTTCTACTACTACTACTTCTACTACTACTACTACTACTACTACTTCAATTACTTCTACTACTACATCTACTACTACTACTTCTACTACTACTACTACTATTACTACTACTTCTTCTATTACTTCTACTACTTCTACTACTACTACTACTACTACTACTACTTCTATTACTTCTACTACTACTTCTACTACTATATCTTCTACTACTACTTCTACTACTACTACTACTTCTACTACTACTACTACTACTACTTCTACTACTACTACTACTTCTACTTCTACTACTACTTCTACTTCTACTACTACTTCTACTACTTCTACTACTACTACTTCTACTACTACTAATCTACTACTACTACTACTACTACTTCTTCTACTACTACCACTACTTCTACTTCTACTACTACTACTACTACTTCTCCTACAACTACTATTACTACTACTTCTAATAATAATAATATTAAGATACTAGGGTTTAAAAAGACTTCTGTAGAAGTTGAAGTATCAACTCAAGCTTTTTACTCAAGTAAAAGTGTAAAAGTTCTGGTTTCAAAACTACTTAAAGTATAAAAGTAAAAGTAATGTATGGGGGAAAAAATGCCATTAAGGACAAAAGCTTAGGCTGCACCACAGGGGCCTATAGTGCACTGCCCCACCTCCCAAAAAAACATGTTTCTGAAGGCCATAATGACTATAATGTTATATTAATAGTGTAACGGATTGGTTATATGGTGTTTGCTAGAGTTAGTTATTAATTAGTTATGAAGTAGTTAGTTAGTTGATGTTCAGTACTAAGATTTCCTTAATGTCAGTGAATGTGATGACCAGTGATGATTGGGTGAGGAAGAATAGGAGGGGAGATGTATGTATATATATGTGTGTGTGTGTGTGTGTGTGTGTGTGTGTGTGTGTGTGTGTGTGTGTGTGTGGGAGGAGAGTTAAAGAATTAAAGAATATGATGTCTTTAATTAATCTTACGCAGGGAAATATCTCCAACTAGAAAGATATTGTTCCAACTTTTGCAAAAGTTAAGGATATTATTGGAATTTTGCTTACCACATTAACATTTAGATGCACTTCATTTTTTTTTAATAGCTTTTAACTCTGATTTGTCATGAACATCTTTAATTGTGTCAATTAAAATGTTTTTTTTTACCATCTTTTAAAACATTTTGTAGCAATTAACAGCCCTCATATCATTTTTAGCTACTCCCATCACTCTTCTTTATTAGTTTACCACTTGTATGATTAAATCTTTGCTCATAAATGTAACTTAAATCACATTGAGGTGTCTCAGACATCTAATGGTCTGCAGCCGTGATGTTTAAGATGGATTCATGCATCCACCGATAAAACTCCCATCAGACTGAGGAGAGCTTGTTCTAGTCTTTGGGTCAGTTGTGGTCCTGCCCTCTGTCTCAGTCAAAGTCAAATAATGGAGGAACACATTTAAATCTTTGTGTCACTGTTTTTCATATAAGGAAATAAAATCTGCTGCTTTGAATGTTTCTATAAATTGACATGTTGTTGTATTTTTCCCAGATGTCAGACATGCTTAATAATAATAATAATAATAATACCTAAGTTTTATATAGCGCTTTTAAATAACTCAAAGACGCTTTACAAGAGAGACAATTAATAAATAAATACAAATAAAGACATATAAGACAAGCAGACGACAAGGGAAGAGGTGGAAAAATTAATGTGTGGGGAATGCCTGTTTGAAAAGGTACGTTTTTAACTGTTTCTTAAATGAATGAAGTGAGTCAGAAGCACGGATGTGTGGGGGGAGAGAGTTCCAGAGGGTGGGGGCGGCTATGGCAAAGGCCCGGTCCCCCAAGGTACGGTGCTTGGATTTAGTGATGGGAGTGAGGAGGTAATGTTAAACACCAGATGTGGTTGTGAACGCAGCGTTTTAGACGAGATGTCCCTTAATGTTCAGTGAAACTTGATATGACTCCCTGGAGATGTCGTCATTGTAAAGCAGAGTGTGCCTGGAGGCAAGTGTGCTCCTCTATGCCATGCAAACGGAACCCACCCACCCCCCCCCCCCCCCCTCTCACACACACACACACACACACACACACACACACACACACACACACACACACACTTTCTGCAGCTCCCAGGGGCCCCTGGTCTTCTCTATGGGAGCTATTGTTTACACAGGGCTGGTGTTCACGCTCACAAAGGATCCTCAGCTGGCCCAGGCTCATTCATGATACAGCTGATGAGCCTGTTAGACATCAATCTGTCGGATGTTAGCAGGGATCAGGATGGAATTAACAAAAACAATCCTGTACTGAGCTTTTCATGTTGTCTTGTTGATTGATTCAGACTTCATTTTAAACCATTGGATGATTTTCAGCCACAAATTGTTTCTTTTTTATCCAAAAAACCTTCTAAAAATGCTTTTTTTAAATTTGAAAGAACAACTTAAACACAATGAATCTGTTTCCAGTGAGGGTTAGGTATCAAACATCTATAATGAGAAGTAAAAACAACACCACTCTGCGTCTTTACCACCAATTTTTAATAATGGTCACTCACACAAAGCTGGCGTTGAATACTGGGTCACATTCTTTAAAGGGTTTACCTAGAAACATTTGTTAGGCCTCATGGTAAATATTTTATTATTAACCACACAATGAGTGTAAAGAACAGAGATCTCAGACTCTGCTGAGCCTCACGCCAGATTTTCTGAATATTTCAGCTCACTGTGGACGGTTTTTATGCAGTTAATACTTATTTGCTGAGTGTTAGGACAAAATCCAACATGGAAACTTAGTAAATCATGTTTAATATCCCTCAATGTGGGTTAATGAAAATTCCCTGCTTTCATAAGGCGGCCAACAAGGGCAAATGTTCTGTAAAGGCTGAAAGGATTTCAAACTGGAGGACTCTGCTGCCAATTTTATTGATAATGCAACAAATGCATCGACACAAACATGCAGCAGGAAGGTGAATTTGCTGCATAAACACAACAGATGCTTTAACAGCAAACTTGTGCTGCACATTCATAAATGTTACTAGTGTCATAAACACACAAATAAAGAAATTCACTTCATTGCAGAGGTATGAAGCCTAATGGCTGCAGGGATGAATGATTTTCTGTATCTCTCAGTCCTGCAGTGCAGAGAGATGAGCCGTCCTCTGCCGCTGTTTCTCTGCTCCACAAAGAAGTTATGAAGTGGATGATCTGTGTCATTTAGAATTGCCTCCATCTTCTTATGTGTGCATCTCTCCACCACAGCCTCCAGTGAGTCCAACCTGGTTCCTGTATTCAGATTCCTGTCCATTTCAGATACACGCCACAATAGCAGTATCATCTGAGTATTTCTGGATGTGGCAGGACTCAGCGTGTGACATACATACACTTCCAGGGAAAAATACAGGCACACTATTACATTTCAATACGATATAATAGTCCAATAAGAGAAGCTACAGACATGGTGCTATTTAGGGATGGGTACCGAATTCGGTACTTTTATAGGTACCGATCGAATTCCGTCGGTACTACCGAGTACCGATTCACGTGAAATCAAACAGTACCACGCTATAACCGTAAAAAGCTCCCGTCTTCAGCTTGATTTAATCCAGTTTGGTGAAACATCAGACACTTTTAGTAAGTTTTGATCAACTTGTCATCAAAGATGCAGATGCATTTCAGAGTGCCATGAACTGTCTGTCCAGTGCCTCTGTCGCGGGGAGGTGCATTCAGGGACCGTCGTAAAAGTGCAACACAGCCCTTATATTGTGTCCATGGCATTTTTATTTGAATCAAGAGAATCAAAATATCTTCATAGTGGTCACATCAAGAATGTTTTCTTTTTACGTTTTAGCAGGCTAAATCATTTAACTTCAGCTATTACACAAAAGTGTTAAAAGAGTGAAATATTGACTATTTGAACACTTGGTAACCCTGATACTGATATCTGATGGACTACATGAATTCTTTTAAAGAGAGAAAATGTTTTGGCAAAAACCAAAGACTAAAATGTGACTAAAACTATACTAAGACTATAAAGGGCTGAAAAGACTAAAATGTGACAAAAACTAACAGGCATATTCGTCTTAAGACTTAGACTAAGACTAAATCTAAAATAGCCGCCACAATTAACAATATAACCGTTCCTGTGTGAGTGAATGCCCAACAAGTAAGTTGTGTGTCCTGTTATTATAAAGAGACGGAGAACTGACTTTTCCCCGTCTGCAGACATTCACGTGTTCTTTGATAAACTCCCAAAAGAGCAATTAGACGCCACGAGCACGTGTCAGCTAATATATCTAATCACCTATATAATCCTGTTTCTGTTCATTTCATGTTAAATCAAATAAGATTCAAATAAGAGATTTTATTATTAAACAAATTAACATTTATTACCGCATAAACACACAAAAGTACAGAAAATTGGTACCGTTGAGTACCGGTACCAATTCCCAGGTACCGGGTATCGGTACCATATCGGTTCAAATGTGAAAGGTACCCATCCCTTGTGGTATTACAGTGAAATAATAGTTTGAGTGAAGCTGATTTTCTTGAGAGTTAACCCGCTCCTCTGCAGGACTGAACTCAGTGTGTCTCAGAGAACTTGGACCGGTGCCGCACTTCGTAGTCTAACAGTTTAGTTTATAGGTCATTTACATGTTTGAATTCTGCTTGCTGCGTTCTGCAGCACTCTTTTGTTTTACATCCCTGTCTCAGGACCTTTTAAGCAGCGGTCACATTACAGTGTTCATGACTGTGTTATAATAAGGTTTATTGTTTGAATGTTGAAGCATGAACGCTTTGTTCAATCTAAAACAATCAGATTACTTGAAGAATCAGATTATGTGCATCGCCGTCGTACTGCCATGGAAGGCAAGTTCTTTGCATTCCACATTCTTCTCTTTTATTTTGGAAAAATGCTCCCAAACTTTCGAGCTCCTTAGCCGGCTAGCCATGATACTGTTTGGGCATAACTTGTCCGGTGACATCACAGCTGACCTTGATTACCACGGCTGACCCTGATTACCACTACTGCACATGTGCGTCAAGGACAAGCGTGCCGGACACGGCCCTGCGCTAGTTAGCATAGCCACATAGCTACATGTCATAGCTGTAGCTGTGTACCAAGACACACGTCGACATACTGACAAATAAAACAACAAGAAACACTAAATCTGTGACCAATCCTTCAGAAAGGTCCTGCTGCAGGCGCCCCTCTGTCAGGATCAGATTCTGGATCAGATTCAGAGGGTTGAAGTAACGCGGGTCTGTGAGTAGCCGTGTATATTCAGCCAACATGTAAACATTAGATCAACGTACTGGAGAGCCGAGGCCACACCCACTTCCGGAGGGGGCGTGGTCAGAGAGAAAACAGACCGTTCTGAGCAGGGCTGAAAAAGAGGGTTTTTCAGGCAGACCAAAATCTGATTTCAAAGTGTTTTTTTGAGCAATAAACTTTAAAGACATGTTTTGGGGACCTCTTAGACCAATATATTTTGATGAAAAAGAGCGGAATATGTCACCTTTAATAAAGTCTTATGTTGAATAAGTTTCAGCGCTAACATTGTAAGAGTAGATAATACTTATTTTAAAGTCTACACCTCATTGTGTCATGAATCTCTCCATTTTCATTCTTCCAGTTATGGCTAACCTTTGCTCCAGTAGCGGACCAGTCCGCCGAGTATCTGAAGGTCTCTCTGCAGGACATCAACTGGTTGTCCCTGGTCGCCATGGTGGTGGCTGTGCCGCTCAGTCTGGGTACCACGTGGATGCTGGACACCCTCGGGCTACGAATCACGGTACAGACCTCATTCTGATACCTGAGGCCTCCCCTGAGGCTCCTTTGTTATGATGTTATCTCAGCATTCAGTGCTTCTGTTGTTAACACTGCATGCTTGGTTTTTACTGGGACTCTTCTAATCGACTTGATCCAGGGGTGTATCATCAGATTTTTCATAGCATCCTCACACCATAGATTGTATCACCATTCAGACAAAATAATCTTGAACCGGTTCCATATTTTCACCCTGCTGCCGTCTCATCTCTGCAGCTGATCCTGGGCGCCTGGCTGAACATGTTTGGAGCTCTGCTGCGGTTTTGCGCGACCCCTGTTGGTGTTTCGGTTACTATCCAGTACCCCATGGTGATGTTTGGTCAGACCCTCGCTGCCCTGGCTCAGCCCCTCATCATCTTCACTCCCACAAAGCTGGCCGCACTCTGGTTCCCGGAACACCAGCGCGCCACAGCGAACACCATCGCCTCTATGTGTGAGTGATTCACTGTTCATTATGGATGAGAGCTGAGTGTGACGTAATCACACACTGAAGGGACTCCAGAAAGGTCTATGGTTAGTAACTTTAATGGGACAGGGAGAGTTAAAGTAGTTGATGAGGGGGTTGGGGGGGAAGGGGGTGAGCTAGGATCCCAGTGTGTCAGCGCGCCAGTTCCCCCAACAGTCTAGGCTTATAGCAGCATAACTAAGAGCTGGTCCAAGCCTGATCCAGCTCTAACTATAAGCTTTATCAAAAAGGAAAGTTTGAAGCCTACTCTTAAAAGTAGAGAGGGTGTCTGCCTCCCAGACCCTGACTTGTAGATGATTCCAAAGGAGAGGGGCCTGATAACTGAAGGTTCTACCTCCCATACTACTTTCAGAGATTTTAGGTACAACTAGCAGGCCTGCATGTTGGGAGTGTAGAGTTCTAGAGGGGTAATAGGGCACTATGAGCTCTTTAAGATGCGAGGGTGCCTGATTTTAAATTCTATTCTAGATTTTACTTCTTCTCAAGGATTAAGACTCACTCACACAGGTTTAATATCAGGCTTAAAACAAAGATCATTTATAATGATAAGTACATTTTTTAGTATGATATGCTTTTTAATTCAGTTTCCCTTCTTGTTTTTTTTGTACAAAAGGCTTAAAACTGTGTCTCTCCTGATTTGCTGTGGTGTTACCAAAAGTTAGCACTGAGACAATCACAGAACAGCTTCATCTGACCCCCGGCCTCGACCCTTTGATGCATGTCTACTTCACTTTCAATTCCCCCCATGTTTTCACGAGTGCTAAGCGCATCAGCCACAACAACTTGTCCATGAGTGACATTTATTGGCACTGTGTTCTTTTACCTTCTTTGTCCAAAAACATCCATTGTTGCAGCTTAAATGGGTTTTACCAGATGAAGCTGTTAAAGCAGCCCTTAACAAGATGTGGGATTATGCTCAGAGATTATGTAATTAAGAGGATTTCCAAAAAGGTATTTTTTTTATTTTTTTTTAGAAAATAAAAAAAAAGAGGGCAAGAACAACTCGAGGTATTATCAGATTTACTTAATGAATGAATAAAAGCTTTTTTTACCCAAAGGGGATTTTCTTACTTCAGGGCGGCGGTGGCTCAGCGGTAGTCCGTCATCTCTCAGTCAGAAGGTTGGGGGTTTGATCCCAGCTCCAGCAGGCACACGCTGCAGTGTTCTTAAGCAAGACACTGAAACACAAGAGATACAGTCAGCTGTGAGTGAATCCATATGAACAGGATTAGTGAATACTGACTGTCTCCTACTACAGCAGCCAGGTGCCATCAGTGTATGAATGTGGTGTGAAAGGATGAATGTGACAAGTTGTGTAACAGCGCTTTGAGTGAACGGAAAGACTAGAGAAAGTCTATTTAAGTACAAGTCAATGCACACAAAATATAAATACATCAACACCCATACACGAGAGAGCATACAATACATCAAACATGCAACTTTATCATACTAAATATAATATCTAAGCAATAATTGGTAGATACACTACCAGTCAAAAGTTTGGAAACACCTTCTCATTCAAGGGTTTGTATTTATTTTAATGAATTGAAACACTGTAGATTAATACTGAAGACATCAAAACTATGAAAGAACATATATGGAATTATTTAATTAACATAAAAGTGTTAAACAAAGCAGAATATGTTTTATAATTTAGATTCTGTAAAGTAGCCCCCTTTTTCCTTCATGACAGCTTTGCACACTCTTGGTATTCTCTCAGTCTGCTTCATGAAGTGGTCTCCTGGAATGGTTTCTAATTAACATGAGCCTTGTCAAGAGTTCATTTGTAGGATGACTTGCCTTCTTAATGTGTTTGAGACCATCAGTTGTGTTGTTCAGAGGTAGGGTTAGTACACAATGGATAGCTCTATTTAACTACTGTTGTAATCCAGATTATGGCAAAACCAGATTATTTCATAGTTTTGATGTCTTCAGTATTAATCTACAATGTTGAAAATAATTAGAATAAATGAAACCCATTGAATGAGAAGGTGTGTCCAAACTTTTGACTGGTAGTGTATATAGCGCCAACTTCAAGAAACAACTTCTTCGGGGGCTAAACAAACGATCCAATAACTTCAGACCTTTTTATTTCAGCCAGGTGAATTAACAATTAATAAAGTGCCCTTTTAAAGGGGTGGGTATTGTGCTGAGTCATGTTTTAACAAAGTTAAAATGTTGCACGTCATTACAAAAGGTAGGCCACGGTTCCAGTTGTGAGGTGAATGTGTGCGTGTGTGGAGTAAATACAACATGAGACTTCGAGAACTACGAGAGCTGTACTACAGGGACATGAGATTTGCTCAATTTGTGACATCACAGATTGGTGAATCGTCTTAAAAGAGAATAATGAAACTTACCATGCAGAAATGGGTCAGATTGGAGGTCCAAAACATACAGCCATACTTCTTTATTTAAAATGATAAATTCAAGATTGAGAAACAAAACTTTGCAACAGAGCAACAGCAGAGGATGCTTCTAGAATGCTTGGCTCTGGAATGCTGGGAAAGCTGGAATGAAGCATTTTAGACAGAGGCTGCAATGCTGTTTCTAAAGGTCACCAGTCTGCGGATAAGTTAAGAGTTTTTTGAGCTGTAGTTACGACAAAGCTATCAGAGGGACAATTAACAGTGTTCCCACGCGTCCTGGAAAACCTGGAAAACCTGGAAAACCTTGAAAAAACAGTTGACCAGTTTTCCAGTCCTGGAAAATATCTGGAAAATGGGAGAAAAAGTCAATTGTCCTGGAAAATTATTCCAACTGGACTGCGTGCGATCTGACACGGTTAAAAAAAACACATCCCCATTCAACATTTGTGGCCATTTTTGTCATTTAGTTCTATTTAGGTCAATTTAAGCACTGATCCTCTGATTATTATTTATTTATCTCAGTAAGGCAGCTTCCTTTGCTGGCTCTTTTGTTTTTTACCTAGCTAATTTTATATTTTTTGAGAAAAGAGAAAGCTGAGATCAAAGACAGCTAAAGACCCAGCTCTTTAAGAAGCACTATGCACTTAGCTAGAATATTCTCCACTGTTGTCCCCAGTGGCAGATCATGTCTTCCAGCTACAGTTGACTCACACTGTCCTGCTCTACTCTGGGAATCTGTGTTCAGCTCTTGAGTGACCCAGCACTTGGTACTTTGGTCATTATTGTGGTGAGTTTAATTGTTGATGATGATCATGGAAGGTCTTAAATTGTTTGGTTGCTGCATTGTAGATGTTCCTTATTTTGAAAAAAAAAAAAAAAAAAATCCTTACTGACTTTTGTGCATTGCCTTTACACTGCTTGGCAGTACCTGCACCCAAATTGACTTGAAGCACTTTGTTACTCTTACTGATCTTGTTTCCTCTTGTCTAGATCTTTGCTTGTGTTGTTCTTGTTCTCGTATGTACGTCGCTTTGGATAAAAGCGTCTGCTAAATGACATTGTAACATGAGAGTTGGACATCATTGTTACTTGGCTGCACTAATGAAGTGCTTTACATCTGCAGTTGCATTATTCTAAAATCAATTTGCCATAATTTTTAAGCATGTAAGAGATGATTTGATTGATAGCCATATACTGCACGTCTTTCAGTGTAGACTTCCACTGAGAGGAACATATTTAGGAACTAAATTTAGACTGTCATACCAGCTTGATCATCACTGAAACTGTTTTTGAAATGTCCTGGAAAATGATCTCTGGAAAAGAGTGGGAACCCTGAATTAAATAACTTGAAAATGAGCATTATGTGTGTTAAATATCTGAAGCCCAGTTATCTAAATATTTACAACATCTGTGGACGAGGCTTTTGTCTAAAGGCAAGTGTGAATGTGCTTCAAACTGTGTCACTTTTGGTATAATACAATGTTTAGATACATAATTCCATCCCTTGTTGAGATTGGAAGAAGCAGTGGTTAATGCAGGGCCTCAGGTCATGTGCTGTGTTCATGCTCTGTGTAAAAGTAGGAAGTGGGTCCGTTTAAGCACGTGCTCTCAGCTGCAGGGAAGCACATTTTATCCTGTCAGCAAATTCTCATGCATACTCAGCCTAATGAAGACTATGTCCAGAAATGAGTGATTAGAATGTTTCAATTGTAATTCTATAGTCATAGATAAGGTCATTCGAACATTATCTTGTAAATACAGCTTCAAAATGTACTCTACATCCAAACAGATACATAAAGATAAGAAAAAGGACAACTGAAACAGAGAACAGAAAGCGTGGTGAGGCTGCATTAACAGGACAAGAAACAGAACAAGCCTGAATCACATTTCTCTTTTTCCTCCTCAGCCAATCCCCTGGGCATCCTCCTGGCGAACATCATCTCTCCCATGATCGCTCAAACATCTGCACACATCCCAACCCTGGTGAGTGACGCTGGGGAATAAAACTTTAACTCTTTAACTCTGGGGCTGAGAGTCTGGTTTTTGGTTTTGGTTGAGCTTTAAAGTGCTGATCTGAGTATTGCTGAACACTTACCACATGAAACAGCAAAGTTACATCATGATATGAGTGAATTAGAAATGTAATGCTTTGATGGAAACGGTGAAAAGCTTTATCTGCTCCATCATTTTTAAGTATCAAATAATCAACCAAGGAGGAGGCGGTTTGGGCAGCAAAGAGACGTCTTTGTGTTGTCTAAATGATTTTCTCTCCCTTTTTTCTTGTAATAATAATAATAATGAATTTTATTTATCATGCACTTTACATTTGGAGCAAATCTCAAAGTGCTACAGGGCATAATAAAAGGGCAGTAAGAATAAAAGCAGGGTTAAAAACAAACAGTAAAATGCAGACACTTGTTTAAAGCACTGTGGAAGGTCAGATAAAAACTATGGATAAAACCAGGAGAATAAAAACTAGGGAGAAGCCCTCTGAAATAAGAACGTTTTTAGTCCCTTTTTAAAAGAGTCAGTAGTCTGTGGTGATCTCAGGTGGTCAGGGAGAGCATTCCACAGTCGCTGGGCAGTGGAGGAAAAAGCCCGGTCTCCCATGGTGCAGAGTCTGGTGCGAGGGCAGGCAGTGGAGGCGGTTGGTGTTGGTGGAGCGGAGGGCTTGTGGGTGTAGCAGTTCCTTCAGGTATGTGGGGGTGTTTCCATGGATGCACTGATGTGTGAGCAGATAGAATTTGAATTCGATTCTGTATGAGACCGGGAGCCAGTGGAGTGAATGTAGGATGGGTGTGATGTGGTCGTGTTTACGCACTCTCATCAGGACCCTGGCTGCGCGGTTGTGGATGAACTGCAGTTTTTGAAGGCTTTTGCCAGGGACCCCGATGAGAAGTACGTTACAGTAATCAAGCCTGAAGGAGACAAGGGCATGGACCAGTTTTTCTGCATCAGGGAGAGAGAGTGAGGGGCGGAGTTTGGAGACATTTCTGAGGTGGTAGAAGGAGGTTTTACAGATGTTATTGATGTGGGCCTCAAAAGTGAGGAGAGGGTCAATTTTGACTCCAAGATTTGTGGCTATGGATGAGAGGGGAATGTTGTGGCCTGTGAAGGATATGGTGGTAAGTGGAGATGACTGGGTCTGGTGGGGGGTGCCAAGGCAAGGCAAGGTAAGGCAAGGCAAGGCAGCTTTATTTGTATAGCGCATTTCATAGACGAGGGCAACTCAATGTGCTTTACATTGAAACATTAAAAGCATTGGAAACATTCAGACAGGCATAAAAGAAACATAATTAAAATGACAAATATGATAAAACAGAAAAGGAAAATTAGAAATATATTAAAAACTACATTAAAATTTTAATTTAAAGTGAGTTAAAATGAGCTAAGATAGGAAGGCAGTGGCAAATAAAAAGTCTTAGTCTTTGATTTAAAAGAGGTGAGAGTTGGAGCGGACCTGCAGCTTTCAGGGAGTGTGTTCCAGATATGTGGTGCATAATGACTAAACGCTGCTTCACCATGTTTCCTTCTGACTCTTGGGACTGAAAGCAGACCAGTACCTGATGACCTCAGAGGTCGAGGTGGTTCATAAAGTAGCAGCAGATCAGCAATGTATTTTGGGCCTAAACCATTCAGTGCTTTATAAACCATCAGCAGGATTTTAAAGTCTATTCTCTCACAGACAGGAAGCCAGTGTAAGGATCTATGAACTGGAGTGATGTGGTCTACTTTGCTGGTCCTTGTTAGGACTCGAGCAGCAGCATTCTGTATGAGCTGCAGCCGCCTGATGGACTTTTTAGGGAGTCCTGTAAAGACCCCGTTACAGTAGTCTAGTCTGCTAAAGATAAATGCATGGACGAGTTTTTCTGCATCCTGCTGAGACATAAGTCCTTTAATCCTTGATATATTCTTAAGGTGACTTAAAGCAACTAAGATGGCTTTGGTTTTGGAACTGTTGAGTTGGAGGAAGTTTTGGTCCAGTGTGTGACTGTGAAGACGCCATTACAAAGACAAAAATGCCCCAAACATCTGATAAAGATAATCCATCTGTGGGCCGGGCATTAGAGGTTTTCCACGGGGGCATTATGAGACATCAGCTTTTAATAGAGAGCGGTGCAGCAGCTGAACTGAGAGGCTCTCTGGCTCTGGTCACTTCACCTGCTAATGATGATAAATGGTGTCTGATTTAAGGTGCTGGCATTCATTTATCAACACATTACGTGTGTTTCTCTCCTCCTGTAGCTGCTGTGCTATGCGGTCCCGACGTGCATCATCTGTTTCCTAGCAACGCTGGGGATACGGAGCAGCACCCCACCGACGCCGCCGTCAGCCAGCGCGGAGGCATCCAGCTCCGAGCCGTTCTTGGAGGGGCTCAAACTGGTAAGGGCACGGGAGGGAGGGAGGGAGAGATAAATGTGCAAGGAGATGAAGGACGAAACTTAATTCAATATAGAGTGCTTTGATGAGGGGAAAACTGTAACTGAACACTATTAAATAAACTCTGAATCCAAAGAGGCCAAATTACAGACATGTCACTGCACTAGGAGGATAACTTCACCATCATCGTGACTTTAAAGCCTCTGAGGTTTTGATATCTATAAGAAGCATTTGTTTTAAAACAAAACGACAAACTCAGAGTTCAATCAATCTTTATTTGTATAGCGCCAAATCACAACAAATGTTATCCCAAGACGCTTTTACAAACAGAGCAGGTCTAGACCACTCTATGTTAAATTATGAACAGAGACCCAACACCAAGACTCAGTCTGACCCCACCTTAATCCATCATGAGCATTGCACCTCGCAGAATTTAGCAAGTTACAACCGTGAGGAAAAACTTCCTTTTAACAGGCAGAAACCTCCAGCAGAACCAGACTCATGTTAGACAGCCATCTGCCTCAACCGAGTTGGGTCTGGAAAGAGGGATAGAGGAGAATAAGAGAGAGAGGGAGCAGTGATAGTGATGAGATGAGTAGTCCAGCACGTCCGTATCAGCAGGAGGGCGTCTACGGCAGAGATCCAGAGGAACCTACGAGACAAGGGAGCTCAGGGACTCCAGAAAGGTCTATGGTTAGTAACTTTAATGGGACAGGAAGAGTTAAAGTAAGTGATGAAGGGGTTTGGGGGTGAGATAGGATCCCAGTGTGTCAGTGCGCCAGTTCCCCCGGCAGTCTAAGCCTATAGCAGCATAACTAAGAGCTGGATTTCAACCTGCAGTGATGGTGTTCTCACCCGCATCCGTGACATTTCCACCCAAATGTGACGCTCACACTTTAGTCCTAGCTGCAGAGAGTGTTTCTATGCATCTTTATATATATAAAACTTTGCATTAATATCTGTTATACTTATTTAAAGAGATCCAACAGACAGTGATACATGACATCTCTGTGAAACAGGTCAGAAGCAGGTCATGGAGGTAGTAAAGCAGACACACAGGCGGCCATAATAAACACGTCAGCTCGCATCTTCAATTAACTGCAGTCTATAAATAGCCTCATGTTTTGGTGGGAATTTAAAGTAATTGCTTACTGCTCCTGTGAGGTTTTTAGCTGGTTATTAAACAAACTGAATTAAATTCTGATGCCTCGGCATGACCGCCAGTCCGAAAGCGTGCTTCAAAACAAATTAAAGCTGTAAGTGGTGTTGAAGTGGTCCTCGCACACCTGCAACCACCGCTGCATGCCTGCACACAAGCCGTTACTGTGCTGCAGGTGCAACCAACAGGACCTTAATGAGGTCTAGGCTCAAACTGTGACAGATCATCATCAGCAATCAATCAATCAGACTTTATTTATAAAGCGCGTTTCATACAATGACATTGTAACACAAAGTGCTGTACATAAAAACAACTTACAGTAGAATAAATTAAGAAAAAGATCCCATCCCAGCCCCGACCCCAAACCCACCCCATAATCCTTAAGGTTAAGAACACAATATGCAACAATAGTAATAAAAACAATAAAAATAAAATAAATAAATGAAATAAAAAAGAAGTTGCTGAACGAACTGAGGAAACGCTCTGATGATATCTTAATGAGGAAACACTGGAGGTAAAATAAGATGTTAAAACTCAACACAGGAAATTAAAATCACCAAAATAAAATACCTTTCTAAGATTATAAAAGACTAAAATATTAAACCATTAAAAGAACATAAGATGCTAGACTTAAAATAAATAAATAAGTACATAAATAAATAATGTAGAATAAAAGTGAATACATTTGAAATAGATAATTAATAAATAAATAAATAAATAGAATTATTAAGAATGAAAATAAAACTCTGTTAAAAGCGAGACTTAAAAGGTCGGTCTTGAGTTTGCTTTTAAAAATATTTATGCTCTGGGCCGCCCTCAGATCCTCAGGTAGGGTGTTCCACATCATATAAGCAGTTATGATGGGAGGCATGTTAAACACTTTATGAGAGGACATACCTCTTGTGTCCAATAGGTGGTGCTAGTTGGTCGATGTGTTTACTTCAGAATGTGCGTGGTTCGGACTTGATCAGAGAAAAAGCCTAGGGCGAGATCTCTTAAGAAGAAGAAGAAAGAAAGAAACGTACTTTATCAATTTTTTCACTCATGTTGTTTTTTGGTCATGCTACACGCACAGTTTTTGGTATATATATATACATACACACATGCAGTGGACATGCACTTTGGGAGAGATGTCAGAGTGAGGATGCTGCCATCAACCAGCGCACCCTAAGCAGTTGGGGGTTCTGTGCCTAGCTCAAGGGCACCTCGGCAGCACCCAGGCAAGTGAACCAGCACCTCTCCAGCCACCAGTCCACTTGCCAAACTTCGTCCATACTGGGACTCGAACAGGTGACCCTTCGGTTCCCAAGCCAAGTCCCTATGGACTGAGCTACTGCCGCTGCCACAAATATGTACCCTTGCAAATTCGGGTGCCAGAATTTCAACAAAAGATGTCTGACTTCCTGTTGGGATTTCACCACGACGTTAAGAGGCTTTTTTGTAGGTCTCGGTCCGATAGATATGAGGGAAAAACTTCATGCATGTAGGTTGAACCGTGTTGAGGGGCTGGCCTGGGAAAAATAAAATGGGGAAAAATAAAGGGGGCGCTATTGAGCCATTTTTGGGACAATTTTTTTCACCAGGCCTGATGAGTTTGTGAAGTTTGGTGAAGAAAGAAAGAAAGAAAACGCTGACCTTGTCGATGCTTGGGCCCCAATATTTTGCTTTTCACACAGCAGAGATTCACAGCAAGACATCCAAGGTACTGCATTGTCCACAGGGGGCGCTAGAATCAACACTAGAGTTTGTCACAGGAGCTTTAGAAACATTCCTTTTCAGTCTGCATAACAAAGCTAGAGGCTATACTTTGTTTTATATACGTTTTTTTTTTTTTTTGTTGTTTTTTTTATCTTTTTATTAGGGACACAATCAGAGCAAAATACAATGATGTCAATTCAAAATGTACAATGCCCATCTTTTTTCTTTTTTTCCCCTAACAAAACAATGAACATTGCCTCTGCATTCAAAGAAAATTATAAGAAATCAATTTCCCTCTGTAAAATAATGAGATACATTGTTTTAAATACAGTAGTCACCAAATAGATAAATAGCAATGGAATAAAACAAACAAACATTAATAAAATGAAAGAAAGAAAGAAAGAAAGAAAGAAAGAAAGAAAGAAAGAAAGAAAGAAAGAAAGAGAGAAGTTGGAGGGGGTCTAGGTTAGAGGAAGGACTGGCAATGAGTGAAAATACTTTTAAATTTTTTTAAAATTTCTTAGAACTACCCTTCACTGTTTATCTTCTCCAATTTGAGAAATGATATAACGTCATTAAGCCACAACGATAAAGAAGGAGGTTTGGAGGCTTTCCAGAGGAGTAGGATTCTACGCCTTGCTAAAAGAGAAGTAAGAGCTAATATAAGTTGTTGCCGTTGAGCCCTTCTGTTCGGCCGTTTGTTCTCATGCTGCTCTGGAGATGCCGTGTGCCCGCCCTTAAGTCTTAACTCGTGAACATTGCGTAATGTTGGAATAACAATGTCCTCGCCAAGTCGATTGTTGAGTTTTAAGGATACAGGAACGTTGCGAAATGCTTTGGCAGGAAGGGAAGTCGAACCTGAAGTGATCACCCGAACTCTCTCTGGAAATATACAAAGAAAAACTGCTTTTTCTTTCCTTGAATTTATTTGATTTTCTCTTGCACAGAAAAGGATTATTATCAAAATTCCATGCATGCTTAATCAGGTATAACCTCAGTATACAATAATCTGAAAACCTGTCGCTCATATAGCTGCAAACGGCTGGAGCTGATGACCTTTTTGAGTTTAGGTTAAAAGATAAAAATGCTTAAACGCCTCCGGTGTGGATAGACAACGGCACATGAAATGCTGTCAGTGGACACAGGCCCTGGACGTCCTCACTCTGTCCTGCTGCCCCACTTTCAGAAGCTGCTGCTGAAAGTGATACTTCTTCCCTGCGAGGTTTCTCTCACAAATCCTGTCTGTCTTTCTCTCCTTCAGCTAATGAAGAACAAAGCCTACCTGATCCTGCTGCTGAGCTTTGGAGCGGGCATGGGCGTTTTCAGCTGCTTCTCCACGCTGCTGGAGCAGATCATGTGCGTGCAGGGCTACACCAATGTAAGTACACTGCAGGAAAAGACATCATGTTGATATCTATGGGGGGAAAATGAGGGGTTATAGGATACATATGACTAATAAATGTCAGTCTAAAGGTATATGTAGTACAAAGGTTAGCTTAAGTAACTGATGGAAGAAAACAAAGTGCACAGAAAGCTGCTTTAATTAAACCTTTTTAATTGAATAAACCTGTAATCTCCTTTCTTTCTGCAGGACTTTGCTGGTATTTGTGGCGCTCTTTTCATCGTGTTTGGCATCGTGGGCGCTGGTGTTCTGGGTCTGTACGTGGACAGGACGAAGCACTTCATCGAGGTCACAAAGATCAACTTGAGCCTGACCGCTCTGGCCTGCATCGCCTTCTCAGTGGTGAGAATATAAGACACAAGAGAGTTTCATACGTGTGCATAGAGAAATGACCGTGGCTCTTTTACTCCATAGATGATTCCCAGCCTTGTTTGTATAACTGTTTATCCTCTGTCCGCTCTCCTCCTCCTCTCAGGTGTCTCTGTTACGGGAGCAGAAAGCTGCCATCGCCGCCGTCTGCTCTCTTTTCGGCTTTTTCGGTTATGCAATCTACCCGGTGGCCATGGAGCTGTCTGTGGAGTGCTCCTATCCCGTCGGAGAGGCCACATCCGCCGGACTCCTCTTTATATCAGGGTACGACAGTCTCAGCTCAACATACAGAACACGCATCATACAGTAGGGAAGGTTGTGAAGAAGTGGATGGAGGTTTGATAAAACGGGCAATTTAGAGTGATCAATTAACCTGGTGAGCATGTTTTTTGGACTGTGGGAGGAAGCCGGAGTACCCAGAGAGAACCCACGCATGCACGGGGAGAACATGCAAACCTTCTAGCTGTGAGGCAACAGCGCTACCCACTGCACCACCGTGCAGCCTGTCCTTGAAATTTCCTGGAAAATGATCTCTGGAAAAGAGTGGGAACCCTGTTATGGCTAAATTCCACCAGATCCGTGTCCGGCCCATCTCTGATTTGTCACAACACCAGATCTGATCTTCTATTCTAGTCAACGTGTTAACTTCCACTAGATCCGCTCCGTTGCGTTCCTGGTGCATCTCTGATCTGGCAGGTCGGAGCCCTCCGGATCAGACACACAAGACTTTTATTCTTCCTGGAAGCTGGAGCACGACGCATCAATCTCAACAGAGCAGATGGAGCGGGACAGGAAGTCAGGCACCAAAATTATCACCAGATCGTATTTCACTTAACTACAACAACAAACCAAAGTCATGATGAGCGGAGCCAGGCCTGGAGTCAACAGGTCAGAGGTTTTCAGAGGACCAGAAAGACAACATGGATGAGGAGAGGAGGAGGAGGAGAATCCTTGGTCACATGACTCCAGCTGTCCGGCGGTCCTGCTCCATGCTGCTTTCTGAAAACGCAACCGGTGGTTGTCGACAGATGAAAGAGCACTGAGCTGGACTGCAGCGGATCGGAGACGGACCAAACACAGATCTGGTGGAAGTCCTTTTTAGGAGGCCCGGTGAAATCATTAAATATAGTCAGAAGGAGACATTAGAGTTGGATTTAAATAATGAAAAGCTGTGATTATGACCTACAGTTCCTCAACGCTGATGAAAGTGAAGTACTAGCTGTGTTAAGATGTTTATATTTTGATTCTATCTTTCAAATTAAACACAGTTGAGTGTTTGGACTTCTGTCTTCTTTATGTGAAAGTTTGATGAAGCTCTTTACTTTGTGTCTTTTCCAGGCAGGTTCAGTCTGTTCTGTACATAGTCCTGCTTCAGGGTCTGACCACGCGGCTCGCAGACTCTCCGTTGTCAACATGCGGGAGCACCGTCCTGAGCTGGAGAGGTAAGTCACATGATCAAGCTACAACAAGAAGCAGCTAATGAAGACACCTGATTCGCTGGATGAAAGCAGACTGGTCTAATTTGGGTTAACTTTTTTCTAACGCGACGGTTCAGAAGATATTAAGATTATGAGTTTTGCCCAAATAAGGACATGACTGACTTGAATGACAGGCGGGAACACATAGCTGTTGGCTTGGAGGCTCAAACCCCGCCTCTTTACCTCACACTAAGTGTGGTTGAGTTCAACATTTCCAATATGGCTGCCGCCGACGATTGGCTTCAAAACAGCATCCAGGAACAGATGAGTGACATCACAGATACTACGTCCATTATTTATACAGTCTATGCCGCCTCATCTTTTCAATACAAAGGCAGAAAGAAGGACTACATTCCACTTGAGGAGATTCTCTATTTCCCTGTTTACATTAAAGGTGACATATCATGCAAAATCAACTTTTTAATGGTTCTCTACCTGAAATATGCGTCCCTGTCTACAAACCCCCCCAAAATGAAAAGAATCCATTCTGCCCCTGTTCTGATTTCTCCACCTTTCTGTAAATGTGTGCTGAAACGAGCCGTTTAACTTTTCAGTGTTATTCATACGTCACAACGCCATCCGGTCTGTAACAGGAAGTCAGAGCTCGGAGCTTGTTCAGCCCATAGACTGTATAAAATACAACTCAACCCCTCCTCCATTTTTCATTCCCTGCACACATGTGTGCTAACAAGGAGCTTAGGAGGGAGGCATGCTAGTTGTAGGCTGTCTTAATAAACACAAAGGTCGGTTTTACTCCCCACGTCTGCAGATTTGAAGATCTAGTGGATGATTTTTATTGTTCATGGAAAAGTGCTAGCGCTAGTTAGCATAGCCACATAGCTACATGTTGGTAGCTGTGTACCAAGACACACGTCGACATACTGACAAAACAACAAGAAACACAGAATCTGTGACCAATGGTTCAGAAAGGTCCTGCTGCAGGCGCCTCTCCATCAGGATCAGATTCTGGATCAGATTCAGAGGGTTGAAGTAACGCGGGTCTGTGAGCAGCCGTGTATATTCAGCCAACATGTAAACATTAGATCAACGTGCTGGAGAGCCGAGGCACATCCACTTCCTGAGGGGGCGTGGTCAGAGAGCTCATTCTCATTTAAAGGCACAGACACAGAAAACAGCCTGTTATGAGCAGGGCTGAAAAAGAGGGGTTTACAGGCAGACCAAAATCTGATTTCAAAGTGTTTTTTTGAGCATAAACTTTAAAGACATGTTGTGGGGACCTCTTAGACCAATATATTTTGATGAAAAAGAGCATATGTCACCTTTAACAACTTATTAATTTGGTATTTTGATGAACTTGTGACTTCAGTTGTATCTTACTGATGCTTCATCCTCCTCCTCAGTGCCCCTGATGGTTCTGGCCAGCCTGTTCAGCTTCTTCACCTGCATCTTCGTCCTCTTCTTCCACACGCGCTACAAACGCCTGGAGGCCGAAGAGGAAGCCATGTACGGGACCAAACCGTCCAGCGGCTCCACGACCACCGAGCACTCCCTGAGCATTAACACGTAAAACTCCTCAGAGGCTGCTGAGCGGCAGGCAGAGGGCATTATGGGTGTTTTTCTGGAGATTTGCTCCCATTGATTTTTTCTTCTGTGTGATATCAGGGCCAAACTTTTCTTGTACCGGTACCTTGCTTTATGTTGACAGATGGTTACAGTGGGTCTGTTGCTGCTAACTGTTGGCATTTTCCATAACTGAGAAATAGAGGTACTTATAATTGTTATTTTACACATACAGAGGTCATAGGAGGAGTTTGTTGTTGTTGTTGTTTTCTTGCCTTTCTGGCAAAATAACTTTGTTCTCAAAATCTCACTGAGCTGGGGAAGTCAACATTCCTCTACTGAACATGTTTTCTTTTTATTTCTCATGTTGTACTACACTATCTTAAGTTTTCTCTGACAAATGTGGAGACCATGGTTATTAACTGAATATGGCTGCTCTCAGCCAATGACAGAGGAGTTTGTGTATCCATATTCATTGTTTGTTGTGACCTCTCACTTAGAGCTGGGCGATATCAAAAAAAGATATTATCACAATTACATTTTTCAAATCAGTCGATATCGATGATTATCACAATATTTATCCAATTATTATTTTTCATTTAAATTTAAAGGCGGATTGTTGAAGAAACCAGAGGGTCTGTTAGCTCCTACTGTGCTCTTCCTTCACCCACATCCCTTATCCGGGTCCAGGTCGCGGGGGCAGCAGTCTCAGCAGGGAAGCCCAGACACTCCTCTCCCCGGCCACTTCCACCAGCTCTTCTGGGAGGATACCGAGGCGTTCCCAGGCCAGCTGAGAGATATAATCTCGCCAGCGTGTCCTGGGTCTTCTCTGTGGCCTCCTCCCAGGTGTGCTGGCACTCCTTAAAGTAGAGGCAGTTTGAGCCAAGCTTCTCCACGAAGCAGATCCAACTGCAGAACACCTTACAGTCAAACACCCTCTGCCGCTGTCCCCACATCCTGAAAGTTAATTTATGAAGTGTAACTAACGACTCTGCTTTGAGCTGGTAGGTTTTGAGTTTTTTCAGTGTCGGTGTTGCTCTGAAAACGTCTCCAAACGTCTTTAAGCCCCGCCTACCTCTCACCCTGCAACATGATTGGCTGCCGTCTTCTTCTTCTGTCTATTGGCAACTAGATTAAGGCACATTAGCGCGCGCCCCCCCCTTTCCAGTGGTTGGGGTGTGTAATTACAGGTTTAAATATATCAAATTTTTAATGTACATTTGTTATATTGAGAAAAATGATATCACAATAATTATCACTGTCCATTTATCGCCCAGCCCTACTCTCACTGACAGTCATGTGACCCAAATAACAGCTAGTCTGTTAGCTGCTTTGCATTCTTCCTTTTCCAGACATGGTTTTTCTCTCAGGTAGTTTCCTGGTACTGATAGTTTATTTTTCACTGACACAATGTGTGCCAACAGACCGCATGAAAACCTGAGCACTGAGTAGAAACTACAGAAAATGTTACAGAGAGAGTTAAAGAGTTCCAGACTGACTGTCTACACTGTGCAATAGAAAGGTAGACAGACACCTCAAGTTTTCACTCTCATAAGGAAAACTCGTAGACCTGCCATTATCACTGGATTAGATTAGACTGAGTTCCTGAAGACGACTTAGTTTATTACATTTTCTCATTCCAGCTCTCTGAACATGAACTCTTCTGGTGTGGCTTCATCAGCCCGCTCTAATTTGAATATTTCCCCCTGAAATTCAACATTACCATGGCATGAAAATAGTTTACACGTTAGAAAATATATCAAGAAGTCAGCTCTGGTCTTCAGTTCACCGACTGAATCAGTCATTTCTGCAGTTTGGATTTGCAGGGGAGTGTTTTGTACGGCATGTTTCTCATCATAGTGTAAAAAGAAACCCCTTTATATTCAGTGTGTTCACTGAATTGCTCTGAATCAAACTGAACGAGTATCAGTGGTTTTAAGTCTCTGAAAAATCAAGGATTTCTTGAAACTAGCTGAACGTTAAACCAGACTTTTCTACTTTTTAAGAAACGTTTCTGAGAATAAAACCGTCTTAAAGAAACCCCTGACGTTTAATAAACTGTTTGGCTCTTTTGATATGCGTCAGTCTTGAAGCCTTACAGATTGTGAGCTCTGTGCAATAAAGAGGATAAATCCACTGACAGAAGAAACTCTGCCTGATGCAAAGATTGTATATATGACGGCAGTGAATGACACATTTTTACACCATGTTTAAGGTGCACTGGATGCTTGTTTTCTTATTGAAGCCAACACATTTTGTATTTGTAACATTTTCATTTAGGACATTTTACTTGCCAAACCCTTTTCTTTTTTTTTTTACAGAGAGGCCGGAATATTTGGTACCTTTGGTTAATCTCTTAGTCTAAGACTGTTTCTGTCTTCATGTCCTGAATTGTCAATAAACATCTCAAGTATTCTGTTCCTTTCGTCCTGAGTGCTGCTTTTAATTCTGACATTTGGTCCATTTTAACTTTTAAAGACACAGAGACGATTTCACATGCTTTTATCTCCTCACGCCTGGACTACTGTAACACTATTTTTAGCTGCCTGCACAAAAAATCCCTCCATTGTCCTCAAACTGTACAGCAGTGGTTCTCAAAGTGGGGTCCTGGGACCCCTAGGGGTCCGCGAACCATAGCATGGGGGTCCGTGAAATAATTAGAATACCTTTCTAATTAATTATAAAATTGTGCTGTGTCATTAAAAACAGCATATACACCATTGTTACACCATTAAGTGTCTCAAGGGGATATGTGAGTCTTGCTACTGTTAATTTTCTGAAAGCGTTTAAGATCAATCACTTGAAAAGTATAAATGCTGTCATGTTGAGTCCACAACGAATGAAATGACCCTCTGTTTTAAAGAATACAAGTGGTATTTACATGATTCAAATTGAAGTGTTATCTGTTTATCACTATGGAACAGGTCTGAAGTATTTACATTGATAGGTTTTGCAATGCAAATCGTTCATCGGCATCAAAGAGTGCAAATGGTAGTAAGCATGTGCTTAGTCTGTGTTATAACTATGAGGGGGTCCTTGAAAATGTTCTCACCTGTAAGGGGTCCCTGGCTCCAAAAAGTTTGAGAACCCCTGCTGTACAGAACTCAGCCGACAGGGTTTTAACCAGAACCAAGATACAACCATATCTCTCTGGTTTTAACTTCCTTGCTCTGGCTCCCTGAATGTTTCTGAATTGATTTTAAGATTTTACTGATTACTTTTAAAGCTCTACATGGACTTACTCCAAGCTATAGAGCAGACCTTTTAGTACCTAGCCGACGCATGTATTGAGATCCTCTGCAGAGGTTTATTGTGCATTCCAAATAGGAAAATGAAAACAAAACAGGACAGGGTGGTCACAGTAAGGGGTCTGACACCCTGGAACAATCTGCCCGAGGAGATCATGTCTGCCGAGTCAGTGAGCTCTTTTAAATCTCTTCTGAAAACATACTTTTATCAAAGAGCCTTTCCTGATTTTATTTTAACTGTCTGAAAGAAATATATTTTCTTGTTCTTTTAGGGGAATTTTGTCTTTTAAAAAGCACTTCATGGTTTGGCCCTCACTTGCATCTAAGAACTCCTGTCTCTGTATCACTCTGTCAGAGCTCTCAGATCATCACAGAAAAACTTCCTGTCTGTCCGAACAGCAAGGACAAAGAGATATGGGGACAGGGCCTTCTCCATCTGTGCCCCAAAACTGTGGAATTCTCTTCCCCCCACCGTCTGAGTCTCCCCCACCATCAAGACTTTTAAAAGTCGTTTCAAAACTCACTTTTATTCATTTGCCTTTAACTGCCCCTAACCACACTGGCTCAGATACTCACTGCACTGTTAATTGTATTTCTTGTCATTACTGTTTTATTATTAATGTTAATCTCATTTTTGATTATATTGCTCTCTTACCACTCTTCTTTCCCTCTCTCTCCTGTTTGTGTGATTTTTATTTTTCATTTTCTCTTTGTGGATCAACTGTGCTGTGTTTAAAGTGCTATATAAATAAAGTTGATTTGATTTTACAATGTTTTATTTCTTTATTTTGACTCATGTGATTAGATGAACTGCCTGTTTTATTTTGTTGCCCATGTGAAGCACTTTGTAACTTGGTTTTTGAAAACAAAGATAATTATTATTAGGACTTTGATGTATCAGAAATCAAACAATCTGCACCATCACTAGAGACAAACCATGTGTGTAGTTTTCTAAGAGGTAAAGAAAAGACAGGACACCACAGATCAGGCAGATAAAGACTCCGGAGAGTTTTAATTCTTTCCCAATTCCACATAAAACAAATATAAAAAAGTAGAGCGCCCTCTAGATTCGGAATTAATCGGCATCAACCTGAAGCTTCCTCCTCTGTTCGTGTCAGCACAGTTTTAAAAAGACCCATTCATAAGAACACGAGCAGGTTGAAAATTAAACGAAACGAAAAAACAGATCACTACAGCCAATGTTTCAAACAGACTTAACGTTTAAATTCCTACTTTGAAAACCGTCCTCAGCTGCTGTTGCACAGAAACATTTTGAATGGCACCGAAACACAATTTAAAAAAACATAAATGAGATTCTTGATGCAAGAGCTGGTAGTTTCTAATGTGTATGTTTAGCACAGGTACTGTGAGAGCATGAGTACACATTTCACTTTATCCAATCATTTGTGTGTGTGTGTGTGTGTGTGTTTGTGTGAGTGTGAGTGCATGTGTGAGTGTGTGTGTTTCTCAGAGCTGCAGGGCACAGAACTGCTGGTACACGGCCAGGATGTGGTGGTCCAGCTCTGCGGTGAACAGCAGGTTCTCCAGGGTTCCCATGTACTGCTGGATGGTCACATGGTGCTGCAGGAAGAAGAGAGCGTCATACAGAGAACACACACACACACACTTTGTACGACTGTGGTGTGAGTTTAGGTGAATTCTTTACCATGAGGAAGACCTGCTGCAGCCTCTCGATGCAGTTTTTGTACCAGGGCGTACTGATGTCGACGCTGCCCGTCTCACAGCGGACCAGATGCTCCGTCAGCAGCATGATGAAACGCTGCAGGAGAGGAAACAGCATTTAAAGAGTCTGTTCATGCAACACCTCCTTCTTAGTCATAACTAAACTCAGCTAGGTTCATCAGATTTACTCGTTTTTAAACGCTACGTTTCCAACAAATTGAATCCCTACTTTTACACAAATCTCCAGGAAATGAAAAACGGCACAGCTGAAGGCTGATTTATACTTCTGTGTCAAATTGACGGCGTAGCTTACACCGGAGGTCTGTGTTAGAGTTGCCAACCGTCCCGTTTTCCTCAGAATTGTTCTCTTTATTCACCAGCTGTCCTGGTAAAATAAAAATCTCTCCTGGGATACAATTTGTTCCAGTTTTAGGGGAAAATGCAAAAACCTCCTTTGATTTCCTTCTTTCTAGAGATTGTTTCTAAGCGCCGCTCAATGGCTGCTTGTTGCAGCAGCTCTCTCTTCGTTGTTCTTTATTCCATATCTGTTTTGTTATCTTTGTATTTGGAGTCATGTCTTTTAATGACTCATTTGATTCAGATTCAGATTCAGACAACTTTATTGATCCCAAGAAGGGCAATTCATTCATAGCTTACCATACAACATTTAACATCTACAACACATCCATCATATATACATGCTACAAGTCACGCACCGGGTCTGTACACGGGACTAGAGGGTCTGTGGAGGACAGCATAAGTTAATGTAATAAATAAATAACAGTAAAATACGACAACGATTAAAAGACATTATAATCTCTTGTCATTCCAATGTTATTTAAAATGACTAGAAAGACTGCCGTCTGAGTTTAAAAGCCTGATAGCAGACTTTGAATACCGGTTAGTTCTCCTCATGGGTGCATTTGTTGGCCATAGACACCAAACTGGCTGCGTTTGCAGGGGTGTTTGTGCTATTTTTGTTCCTGTCTGTGTCCAGAGATCCTGTGTAACCATGGTAAACATTGTTTACATACGAGATCAGCTGTTAGCAGCCCGTAGCATGTTGATTCTAAACGATGATAGCCCCGATGTTCCCTGCGAGCTGAGGAGAAGGAGGCAAGGACAACGTGCTGGTACTGAGGTGCAAGCTTAAAAAGGCGACATGGACCTGTCCTTCCACCCACCGTTATGGGGAATGTAAGATCTATCTACGATAAGGTGGATGAGCTAACCCAGCACCAGAGTAGCATCATGCTAACAGAGCTAACACCAGACATGAACGCCACATTGGAAGGATTTCACCTGCTGTGGGCGGACAGGATACAGGAGAGCAAGACTGAACTAACTGGGGAAGAAGGCCAGCTCAGTCCTGGACCCTGTTGAGGTGGTGGCTGACAGGAGGATTATGGCCAAGCTGTCATCTCTGATGGCATTTTTTTTTCTATATATATATTCTTGTTGAAATTCTTCTTTTTGTTTGCTGCTGTAACTCCATGAATTTCCCCACTGTGGGACGAATAAAGGAGTATCTTATCGTCCGTGTATTTCATCTCCTCCTCTCTATTCTTCATGTAATCATGTCTGTATGATAAACAGCAACATGTATCAGCTGTAGGTTAACATAAAACGCTCTGAACCGCTGCGGAGAAGTAAACAGAGATCGTAGTGGGGCTGGAAGCAGGCAACCGGCTATCAGAGAGACCGCACTGCCTTCAAGCGCAGAAGAAGAGATGATGTAATCAGTCGACCTTCAGTACCTGAAAGATAACGAGGAAGAGGTTCTTCTGCTCGCTCTGAGCCGACTCCACCTTCTCCTGTAGCCTCTCGATCTGCTCCTCCAGCTGACCCTCCTCATCCTCGCTGTTCTTGTCCATGTCCTCCTCATCGCCGCTGTCTCTCTGCTGGGGAACGAGTAGACGAACAAACATTTAACCCTAAAGCTTTAAAACGGCTTGATGCGACAGTGAGGGACCTAACGAGAAGGACATAGTTACTCTTTTATGCTGCTGCTTCTCCAGCTTGTCTTTGGCCTCCTCCAGCTCCTTCTGGATCTTCTGGACGTGTTTGTTCATTTTTCGGATGGTGGAGTGAAGAATCTCCCAGACGAAGAGTCTGAAAGGGAACAGGTTTTATTTGATAGATGCAGGCAGAGAGAAAAAACAGTGCACCAAATATATTTGGCTTTGGAGCGACGGTAACATGTGGAAAGAGATGAAGTGGTTGACGTGTACTAAGGAGCAGAGGGCAAGAGTGGCGATCATGCTGAGTGATAATCCTCTGAGCATGGAGCACCCACTGAGCTGAAGCAGCGCCCGTCTGCTCATGTTTATTACTCTGATGTCTCACCTGGTGAACTCATGAGCCATGTCCTGAGAAAAGAGCCAGTTCGCCACAGCTGCACAGTCCACCACCTGGGTCCGGACCATTTTGTCCACCAGCACGGCGGTCATCTGTAAGGCGGGGTACATTCACATCACATCACATCACCCACACATGAAAACTGCAGTACTGACATTCTTACAGACACATCCAGGGTGTTAATCTCCCTCTGTTATTGTACCTGTGGGTGGTTCCTCCACACTTCATAAACCACCTTCAGGATGTGGAGTTTGCCCTCATCGCTGTCTGCAAGGGCCTTCAGGATTTCATGAAACCTGGAGGGGTTAGATGGAGGTGAGGCCAACAGGTATGGATTCAACTATAACAAAGTGATGTGGTCCAGAGAAGTAGAAGGAGTAGAGATCGTTTAATTAAATGTAAACCAGCACTGAATACTGCAGGCGGTCAGTTAATGGTTTAATTCGACTTTCACTTTATTTCATTATGTCATGGCGACAGAGTCTCTGTCATCTTCTCACTTTGCTCGATTATAGAGGCGTCTTTTTTCCTTGTTTATCCCTCACAGTACTGTCATCGTCTTTTCTTCTATTTAACTATCATTTAGTCAGGTTTAGATCCGAGGAGAAGAGATGTATTTATAAGGACACCGGGCAAAATGCAACCCAGTTTCAAAAACCAATCAAACTCACAGAGTAGATTAAAGAAGAAATAACTCGAATGCTTCCCTTTTAAACCGACAAGAGAGCTTTGATGCACTTAAACTGTGGAACTCTCTCCTCTGGACGTCAGAACGGCGAGCTCTCTGAGTGTTTGTAAATCTAAACTTAATACCTACCTTTTTAATCTGGCTTTAAACTTGGAGTCATTATTTTTAGCCCTGGCCTGAATTAATATAATCATTGCTGTAGCAACATTTGTTTATTTTATTTATTTGATCTTTTTAACTTAAGCTTATTTTTAACTTTTCTTTCTATTCTTACTTATTTTATTAAATTTACTGTATTGATTTTTATTTTAATTTTTAAGTATTTTATTCATGATTATGTCTTTTATTATTTTCAATCTCTGTTGTTTTCTGTCTCTGTTCTTTGTGAAGCACTTTGGGCTGCATGCTTGTATTTATGAAAGGTGCTTTATAAATAAAGTTGAGAACTGATCAGCTGATCAGAATCATACAGCCAGTCTGGATTTAAGGGATTTAACTGAGGGTATTTAAGGCTAATGTATTTATATCGCACATATTGTACACAAAGGAAACTAACTGTGCTTCAAACTAAAGAAGAAACTTAAAAAATCATAAACAAATAGAAGTTTGAATATTAAAATGTAGGTAGAATGCAGAGTGCATAAAAACATTCAGGGAGATTAAGTTTTGCAAATTTAAATCCAGACTGTAGACTTTTTAAAGACAGAGGGTGCAGAAAACCCCCCAAACATTCTTTCCTAACTCAGATTAAACTCTGGAAACATCTAAACTAAATGTTAAAAAATGACCTACACTACCCGTCAAAAGTTTGGACACACCTTCTCATTAATTTTTATTTATTTTAATTATTTTCAACATTGTAGATTAATACCAAAGACATCCAAACTATGAAATAATCTGGTTCTGCCATAATCTGGATTACAACAGTAGTCAAATAGAGCTATCCATTGTGTACTAACCCTACCTCTGAACAACACAACTGATGGTCTCAAACACATTAAGAAGGCAAGTCATTCTACAAATGAACTCTTGACAAGACTCATGTTAATTAGAAACCAGATTCCAGGAGACCACTTCATGAAGCAGACTGAGAGAATACCAAGAGTGTGCAAAGCTGTCATGAAGGAAAAAGGGGGCTACTTTATAGAATCTAAAATATAAAACATATTCTGCTTTGTTTCACACTTTTTTATTCATCACATAATTCCATATATGTTATTACATAGTTTTGATGTCTTCAGTATTAATCTACAGTGTTTACAATAATTTAAATAAATACAAACCCTTGAATGAGAAGGTGTTTCCAAACTTTTAAGTAGTAGTGTATATGAATTTATACTCTTTCATACCTGAGGTCGACACTGCAGAAGTAAAAAAAAAAAAAAAGGAGCTTCTTCTCATGACGGGGAAACTTACTTGCCGAGGGCGCTGAAGGAGTGGCTGAAGGATTTGGCTGCCAGATTGAGCAGAGTCTGCAGGAACACTTCGGTCTTCAGGGGGTTAAAGGTCTCACCCTCGTCTGAGAGAGGAATATAAAGAAGAGGAAAATACTGAGAACATGTTGTTTAACCCTGCAGACTGAAATATTTAACTAAAGAAGAACACCTTCACCACAACCTGATGAGCAACAAGTTTTTCAAGATGACTTTTTAAAGTCTTGGAAAATCTCGAGACTAGTTTCATCATTTATCTACTTTTACATCAAATTTAAGATTGTATTTTGAAGTGGAGGCTTTAGGAAGAACATCTCTTTATGTCAGTCTTTAGCGCAGGGGTTCCCAAAATTCTCAGGCCACGACCCCCAAAATAAAGATGCCAAAGACTCGTGACCCCCACTGTCCCTCAAAGTGATTTAATGTGGCTTCTTTTAGCTGGTCTGCAGAAAATGACCCTACCTATATGAGCATGTGTCTGTGTTTCCTGTGCCGTTATTAATTAACCTGCTGCTACTAATGCTTTTGATGATTAACTGTTCACTAACTCTAAACTTAGGAGTCATCTGGGAACAAAGAAAGGCAGAAAACTCATTGAACTTTCTATTTTCAAGGTTTTAATTCAAGTTTAGCTACTATCTTTGTTGAGATTTTTACTATAATGGGTAAAATGTACTTTTTCTGGATAACTGTAAAATTAAACGTTCTGGAAGACATCTCACGACCCCCCATTTGTGTCTCGCGACCCCCCCAGGGTGTTCCGACCCCTGCTTTAGAGCACTTGTCAGGCGTTAATAGGTGTGAATGAAGTCTGCATACAACACGTAACCCTACAGATACATCAAAAGAGAGACAAACCATCATCGTCTTCTTGGTTGGGGTTGGGCACGTCTTTGAGGATGGCCAGGATCTCTTCGTTGGTTGCTCGGTTCTTGATGGCGTTTGAGACGGTGACGGACACCGGGTAGCCTGGTAACGAAGCTGTGAGGCAGAGGAGGTGTTAAGACCAAGTATTCATTCCTGAACTTTTACTCTAGTCAGAGAATGATCTTTTGAAACCACTGAAGGCGGACAGAGGATTCGTGTTTAAGTCGTCTCAGCTCATTCTGTCCACATGTCACTGTTTGAGGCCTTGAAACAAGTCAGACCAGGCTGTGTCAATCCCTTTAAGGCCAGTGTATTGACTGTCTCTGTATAAACTGGACATCTGATGACTTCTTACCAGAATTCTCTTCTGTATATTTGAAGCTGAATAAAGGTTCAGCTGGGATGAGCGCTGAGAAGGTCGGAGGAACAATGTCCACTATCCGCTGGTGGTATGAGAGTCTGTCAGGTGAGGAAGAAACAGACGAGCTTTAGCTCAACGAGGAAGTCAAGCTGAATGAAACACCATGCATGAGAGGAGGATTAGATATTTAAACATGTAGAAAGGTGAGTGATGCTTTAATACCTCATGCTCTTCTCCAGGACCTCTTTGACAAACTTGGGTTTAGGTTTGTCGAGATCAACAGCCAGGCAGTCAGACCTGTAAAGAAAAGAAACAGATTGTTAATCCAAAGTGTGAAAAGGCTGACGTTAAAGCCTTTCTCTGTCCGTCACAGGATCACTCACCAGTCGTCCCAGCTCCATCGAAACTGGAAGTTGCTCAGATGGTGAGCAAACCAGTTGATTAGTCTGGAAATGAACACAAAGAGATGAAAAGACGGGATATTAGATCACTGCTTTGTTTCAGCTTCGGTCTTCTGATTGGTTACAGTAAAAGGTGGGGTTATGATACCTGTCTATGCAGCTGGTGTTCATGGTGTCCAGTCTCATGTACAGCATCTCTGTAGCTTGAGCCAACTGACAGACGGATGTTAAGGCAAAGTCTCTTTTAACACACACACTCTTATCACAACAGCTTTTCAAAACATCACACCTAATCGTTAATGCAGCCGCAAAAAATCAAAACAAGGAGGTGGCTGTGTGGGAGAATGATCATGAGTTTCCTTATGTTGCTAAATTAAAAGGCAAAACTTCTGGTTTAACATCTTTTAAAAATATCATTTCAATCTTTCAAATCAAGACGGAAACAACACAAACATTCTGAAAGACCTTTCTGCAAAATATCAGCCTCATTAGCAGGAAAGCTGTCTTTCACTCTTCACTTACAGGTAATTATGTTGTTTAAATAAAGATGTGTGCAGAATCACATGCATGAGTCTTACTGTCACCCTTTTGCAAGGAACCTTGGAGTTATTTTGGACAGTGACTTTAAGTAGATAAGCTCTATTGTTAAAACAAGCTTCTTTCAGTTAAGACTATTAGCAGAAGTGAAGCCTTATCTTCCCAGAAATGATTTCGAGAGAGTTATTCACACCTTTGTTACTTCAAGCTTAGATTACTGTAACTCTTTGTTTGTTGGTCTCGACCAGTCAGCATTGCACCGTCTACAGGTCGTCCAAAATGCAGCCGCCCGCCTGCTGACTGGAAAGAAACGGCGGGATCACATCAGTCCTGTCCTTGAGTCTTTGCACTGGTTGCCTGTGAACTTTAGGATCCAGTTCAAGGTCCTATTAATTATCAATTAACTATCAATTGATTTAAAGTGTTTAAATGGTCTGGCATCGTCTTATTTATCAGACCTTGTACAGCCTCACAGTACTTCACAGGACTTAGGTCATCAAACCAGCTGCTCCTGGCAGTACCTCGGTCCAGACTCTGTACTCGTGGGGACAGAGCCTTCTCTGTGGCGGCCCCAAAGCTGTGGAACAGCCTACCTTTCCAGGTTAGAGCTGCACAGTCTGTGGATCACTTTAAAACACTCCTAAAAACCTATCTTTTCTCCTTGGCGTTCAGTCCCAGCTAAACAAGAATCCTTGGCTTCTTACTTCTTTACTCTTTTATTTCCTAAATTGAGCTCCTACTATTCTTTTATTGTTTTTATTTATTGTTATATTGTGTATGATTATATTGTATTTTAATATCTGTACAGCACTTTGGTCAACTGAGGTTGTTTTAAATGTGCTTTATAAATAAAGCTTGACTTGCATACAAACAACATGAGATGAAACTGACACATAATCGGACTAATAAGAGGAACCGATCATGGACTAAAGATCACATGACACTTCTAAAACGTATTTATTCAGTCTGGTTTTTATGTAGGGTTTTATAACTTACTTTGATTTTTATATTGATTTAAATGTTGCTTTATTATTTTATCAATTTTAACTGTTTATCTTATTTTATTTTATTTATTGTTTAATTTATGTACTCAGTTTTATTGATATTTTTAGCCTTCATTTTATTTTCAACTCTTACCTTTACCCTTTTTAAATGTGTTTATTTTAACTATTAATATTATTTTTGTTTTTTTAAAGTTATATTTTTGGCCTTTTTGCCTTTATTTTATAGGACAGCTGAAGAGAGACAGGAAATGTGGGGAGTAGAGAGCGGGGGAAGACATGCAGGAAATGGTCGACCGGCTGGGAATGGAGCCGGCAACCCCTGCGACGAGGACTGTAGCCTGTGTATGTGGGGCGCTTAGACCACTAGGCCACCAGCGCCCCAACTTTTAATATTCTTAATATTAATTTGATGCTTTAACTTATTTGAATTACACATATTTTATTGCTTTTGGTGTGCATTAGTCTCTATTTTAAAATCCATATATGTTTTCTAATATGTCTTTATGCCATTATTTTACTTCTGCTTCTTTCTTGTTTTCAGTTGCTGTAAAGCACTTTGGGTTGCATTTGATTTGTATGAAAGGTGCTATATGAATAAAGCTTGATTGACTGATTGATTGATTGACTGATTTACGTTCTGCAAGGAGAAGTAGGCGTCTTGGATAACAGTGTGGACATGAACGATCAAGGATACAACTTGTGGCAATGATCCAGGCTGCAGTTTGCAGAGTTCAATGAGCAGTGTGGTGTACATGACATCAGTGTGAGGTGGAACGGGCAGCTGGAACAGTTCTCCAAAGATCACCTGAGAAGAACAGAGACACGGATTAACATTCACTTTTTAAAATATCTCTGTTACTTCCCAGAATCTAGTTTTTAAAAAGGAGCATACCTCCACGATGTGGTAGTTCAGTGGAATCTTGTTCTTCCCGGGATAACTCAGTAACTGTGCAGCACTGAGAGGGGATAAAAGGAAGGGGTTAAAACATTTGTGTTCAACATGCAGCGTCAGATACGACAAAAATACAACAACCATGAATCTCTCTGCCCACCATGTTTTCCTCTCCTTCCAGTGAGTCTTAATGATAGTGTGCAGATTTTCCTCGATGACGTATCTCTCCACAGAATGGCTGCCGGGCATAACGGGACCCTGAGGGGTTTCACATATTAATAACTCTGCTCTGAAGAACATTCATGGAAGCATTTGTTAAAATTAGTCTTTTTTTAAATATACCTCCGGGGCATCAGTGTAGTCGAACATGCGGAAGACGACCCTGGGCATGGGGTACTGGGCATCAGGCATGTGGCCCGGTGGGGTGAAGGGGGGCAGGTTGTGTTGCAAAGCCTCACAAAGCACGCTGTCAAAAGCGATGTATGGACGAAGGATGTGTCGCTCCTGCCAGCGGTCCTTCTTCAGCTTCTGAATCTGAGACCAGAGGCAGTCCAGGTACTGAGGGATGGACAGAATAATTACACAATGTCTTAAGAGTCCTGAAGCTCACACAGCAAGCTCCCAGATGAGTTATTTTCTCAACAATCAAAGAGTTGCTCCTCCATCTCTCACCTCCTCCTGTGGGTGAGGCTTCTCTGCTGTCCACACCTGCAGCATGGGGACGTGTGTCTTTACTCGGCCTCTGGAATGAAAAGAAAAAAAGATCAACATAAAGGAACAGCCCACTGATAAAATCATTTCAAAGAGGTGATTCAAGGAGGAAAAAAGGAGGAGAGAAAATGTGGTACATGTCTTACTTGAGGTAGCCTTCGATCTGGCTAAGAAGTCGGTCCATCTCCACATCCTTCTTCTCGTAAAGTTCCTTACCAACCCAGGGAAGACAGGACAGAACCACATACACAAACCAGTCTGATCGAACCTGAGGATAGAAGCAGAACCATGACATGTGGATTAAATTATGAATAAATAGCCACACGAGCCAGTTCTATGAACTCTTGTCAGTCCCATTTTTAGCCCTTATTTATAGTGTTTGCACATTTAGTTTCTGCAGTCCATTGCTATGTCTTATTGTTTTTTTTCAATCTTAAAATGAAAGCCCATCATCACTCCATCTTAACCCCTTCACCCACCTGAGGTACGTCTTCCTCCTGTGTAACACTGACAAAGTTTTCAAACATGGCCACCATTGAGGGAGCAGCGATCACATGGCAGTTGACCAGATCTGACAGAAATCGCACCTTCAAACAAAGAAAACATCGTTAAAAGAAGAAAAGGTGAGATTGATTTCAGTTCATTATTTAAAAAAAGTCAGCCTACCAAGTAAACGGCTTCACTGTACAAGTTGTTCTTCAGCGTCTCCTTGAGTTGTCGGATCATGGCCTCCACAAACTCGCCCCCAAAGTTGTAGTTCCTGGCATTCAGCAGGCCGACGAGAGTCGTGTACACGGTCAGCTTCTCAGGAAGGAGGCGGGCGCTGGAGGAAAAAAAACACAACTCAGTGAGAATCTAACTCACTCTCACTCACTCACTCTCTCTCTCTCTCTCTCAAAAGACGAGAACAGGGCTGAACTTACACAGCACATAAAATGCGCAGTATTTTGTTTTTGTAATTCGGAAGGTCGGCCTCCAACACGCCTGCGAGGCCCTCCAAGTTGCTCTCCAGGGACGACGTACTCTGTAAGACAATGATGCACTTTAACATCTGCAAGGTTTGACAAAGCAGGTTCTGGAAATGCAGTAATCAGAGTGAGACGCATCTGATGTGAAGGTCAACGGACTGAGAAAGAACTTCATCTGTTTACCTTCTCCCCAACACGACATATCAGGGACTCCAAGCGGTCCTCAATTTCAATGGGCTCTGATGTTCTCCTCCTTTTGTGGGCCTGACCACCTGGAGGGAGACAAAGATCACAAAGTGAGTGGAGTGATGGACATGAAAGAAGACCTTCACCAGATTAACAAACCAAGATCTTCAAAAAAGACTAATAATAATGTGGTTTGGTCTTATCTTGCTGCATTATGCAAAGTCTTCCTGAAAAAGGACATCATCTGGATGGCAGCACATTTTGAGACAATGCAGTGATTTCCACTGCAGAGGATCCAATGATCATGGCCATCAAGTATCAGTTATCATCTTTGGCTCTTTTGTGAAGAGATTTATCCAGAATATAAGATATTTGTGGTGGATTTTCTCTTGTATTGATTAAAAAGGTAACACATCAGACCACAGTCCGTTTATCATGTATGACTCACACTGTACAAATATATCTTCTCAGAGCTACTCTCACTGAGCTATTTGTACGCATCACATCAGCTGGTTACCGCCCACCACCCCTGACTATGAGCACTAGCTAATAATACTTTATGTAATAGTCAAATTTACATCAATATTAATACCTTCAGGGGTGATTTACAAGGAGCGACTTAACCCTCCTGTTATGTTGTGGGTTAAATTGACCCCTTTTTAAAGTTCAAAAATCTAAAAATAAAATGTTAAAAGTATTTTTCGGTATGAAACTTCAAATATATAAAATTAAAATTGTTCATTTCACATTTTAGGCAACATATGTCTTCCAAACCAGCTAAATACAGCCTAAAAATCTGGGCAGCATGTGACAGAAGATGTGTCTTGTGTTAATGTATCAACATCACTTCATAAAAAATAATAATTCAAAATAAAATAAAATCTAAGTCATGTAAGACTATTGTATTTATATTTAGGGCTTTCCAATGTACATTTAAAAACTTTTTAACATGATTTTTCCTTAAAAAGGAGTGAGTTATCCTCATTGAACCATGATCTGTGAGAACTAAAGAACACAAACGGACTAAAGATTGTTTTAAATGGTTAATAATGGAGTTAATACTGAGATTTAAAAAATGTGAATTGGGATTTTTGGGGATTCTGACACTTTTGGATAATTAAATATGCAGGAACATTATTGCAGCTCGTATCAGATACAAAACTCTAATCATGACTTACAAAGCAGTCACCAAAACCGCTCCAGTTTACCTGGAACCCCTCATCCAGGTCTACACCCCTTCTCGCCCGCTACGCTCAGCCTCTGAAAGGCACCTAGTGCTTCCAGCACATAAGGCCTCAAAATCAAAATCACTAGCTTGACTCTTCTCTTCTGTTGCCCCTAAATGGTGGAATGAATTGGCCAACTCCATTCGATCTGCAGAGTCCCTCTCTACTTTCAAAAGACAGCTAAAGACCCAGCTCTTTAGGAAGCACTGTGCACTTAGCTAGACTGTTCTCCACTGTTGTCCCCAGTGGCAGATCATGTCTTCCAGCTACAGTTGACTCACACTGTCCTGCTCTACTCTGGGAATCTGTGTTCAGCTCTGGAGTGACCCAGCACTTGGTACTTTGGTCATTATTGTGGTGATGTTAATTGTTGATGACGATAATGGAAGGTCTTAAATGGTTTGGTTGCCTCATTGTAGATGGTCCTTATTTTATTTAATAATAATAATAAAAAATTCCTTACTTACTTTTGTGCATTGCCTTTACACTGCTTGGCAGTACCTAAGATATACTTTATCAAGATATACTTTATATGTCCCCCGTTGGGGGAAATTCTTTTCTTATAGCTGCTTATAACACGGGACAGGGGAATACAACAATGTACTAACATAGTTAAAATATATAACCGTAATAATAGCAATGACAAGGGTAAAATATAATAAAATAAAATATAATAGAAAAAAATATAATAAAATAAAGTATAATAAAATAAAATAAAACATAATAAAATATAATATAATCAAATATAATAAAATATTACAAAATATAATAAAATAAAATATTATAAAATATAATATAATAAAATAAAATATGGCAACTATTGCAGATATATACACTCTATGTACACTTCTATCTGATAAATAGATAAGGTATGTTATTGCACGATAAAAAATTGCACCAGGTAACCTTCACCCAAATTGACTTGAAGCACTTTGTTACTCTTACTGATCTTGTTTCCTCTTGTCTAGATCTTTGCTTGTGTTGTTCTTGTTCTCGTATGTACGTCGCTTTGGATAAAAGAGACTGCTAAATGACATTGTAACATTTAACATTATTGCTGTTCCTTAGAAACGAACATCAGCAGAATGTGTCAGTGGTTTCTGTAGCTGTTGAAACACTCCATATTGTTTAATTTCCATTATAATAACAAAATATACTCATTGGATATGTATATATATACTAATTTGGATATGTCTTATATGGAAACTTAAAGGCATTTAAGAGAGACTTCTCAAAAGCTGTTGTGACTAGGAACACAAAAGACGCGTCCGGCTAACAGCCTCCAATGTACGGGGTCACTCCTTAAACCGAAACACCGGTTTCTTATCATCCACTGGAGCATTTCCACATTATGCATGATAAAAAACAATCTTATAAAAATATAAAGTGTGTTTTAGTGGTTTATATTTTGTGTATAATGTTATAAACCCCAGCCCAGGCCTTGTATAACGATCATTCAATCAGCATGCCTCCAGCCGTTAGCCCAGCAGCCTAGCTAACACACGGACCCTCCACTCACCGTCGTTTTCGTCGCTGTGTCGTCTCCGGGACATTTTTTAAACTCGACTTAACTGCAAAATGATTCTTCAAGAAACTGAAAACAAAGCAAAGAAGTGAGAGCTCGGCTACACACGCTTCTAGAAGGTTCAGCCCGGCCGCTACAAGCTAGTGCAGAAAAATAACAGCGGTCTGATTCAAGTGATGCACTTCCGGGGTACGTTGGGTTTAACCGGAAGGTGCGTCGTCTATTTTCGTCCGGACTGAACTCTCTGGTTTGTTTTCTGCTGCTGCACGTTTCCCGATTGCTGGATATTTACACTGTGTGGACTCTATCTGTGATATTTATTCACTTTCAATACATTCATGATGTTGCAGCCTAACATGTTTAGACATCAAAGTGTGAAGAGCTTATTTTAGACTTCAAGAAGAGATATTTATCTGCCATAGATCGATTGTGAGCTATCGAAGATAACACAAATATTGAAAAAGCTGTGAAAAAAAATGGAACCAAGTGACTCCCCGTGCTCTGATTTCCTGGACTGGGAGCTGGACACTGCGACATCTAATGGGCTTAAACAAGAGAAGCAGCTTTCTGCATCACAAAGAAGATATTACAGCTTCTGTAGGAGGAAAGTAAGTGACAACAAATCCCTCAACATCTGACTGATGCTGTTTATCTATGTGACACAACTGTATTGCCTATTATGTAGCATTATGATTTATGCTATAGGCGTTACAACCATACGGTGGCCCTGAAGGACAAAAGAGATTTTAAAAAGTTGGAGACAAATTTACATTTTGGAAAACATTTTTACATTTTTAAAACAAAATTACATCAGCAAAACACTTTTACCAAGAACAAGAAAAAAATAAAATTTAAGAAAATAAATTTACAAAATAAATAAAATGACAGAACAATTTTACCATTCCTGAAACAAATTTACATTTATTTTTAACGGAAAGGGAATGTACCAAACACCGGAAGTGATCCGGTACCAAACGTCGCTCCATTTGGTTTCTCTCCATCCCATGTACTGTAAAAAATAGCTCTATCCAAACAAACTAAATGATCCCTCACTCATCACTCTTCTTCTTCTTCTTCTTCTTCTTCTTCTTCTTCTTCTTCTTCTTCTTCTTCTTCTTCTTCTTCTAATGGGGTTCCGGCAGGCTGTACACTGGGGAGTGTAATGCTTCCCTCCACAGGCTAGATTGAACACCTACTTACTTTCTGGCATACAGCCCAGTTGATTTTAAAAACCGTAAGACCGCCCGACAAATTAGCGGAGACTGCGCACCAGCGGTAAATATAGTCCTACAGGAAAAGAGAGAGACCTCCAGATCCGACAGTTCTTTGCACAGAATCCGCCTTTCATGCCAATACCTTATACAAGAGAAAAGTACATGCTGAACTGTTTCAGGCATCTCGCACTGACATAACCCATCTGGATGTTTCCCTATGATTTTAAGGTACTGGGCCAGCCCACAGTGCCCCAGTTTAAGCCTGGTTAGGACCACCTCATCCCTCCGCCCAGTCTTTAACACCATCCTTTTCCATTTAATTGATGGCTACACAGAGAAATACTGCCTTCCTCTTTTTTCTTCTGTCCATTCTTTCTGCCACTGTTGCTCTAATTTTTCCTTACAAATACTGTACCACTCGCATCTTCCCATCAATACCTCAAACTCCACTGAGTCTTTTCGCAGAGCCTCTTTCGCTAATCTGTCTGCTATTTCATTACCTTCTATCCCTGAGTGACCAGGCACCCACATAAACTCAACGGAGCACCCTGATTTCTCAACCCTTAAGAGGCAGCACAGGATCTCCCACAACAGGTCCGGACGAGCCCTAGATGTCCCATGATGGAGAGCCAACAGAGCAGCCGCTGAATCTGAGTATATCATGGTGGTAGCCGGTTTAACCTCCTCCACCCACCACATAGCCAGAGAATTCCCAAAAGTTCGGCTGAAAACACTCGATCACTCCCGAATCACCTCCGGTATTTGGCACATTCCCTTTCCGTTAAAAATAAATGTCAATTTGTTTCAGAAGTGGTAAACGTGTTCCGCCGTTTGTAAAATTGTCTCACCGCTTGTAAAAGTGTATTGATTTTGTAAATTTGTTTTCCAAAATGTAAATTTTTCTCCTACTTTGTAAAAGTGTTTCATCTTTTGTGAATTTGTTTTGCCCTTCAGGGCCACCGTACAACCAGGTATCTATGATCTATCAAGGGGTCAACATTAATCTAAGGTGCTGTATGATAATGACTGGGATAATCAAGAAAAAGTAACTCTGATACACATTTTTCTTTCCTTTATCTGTGAATAAATTAAACCCTCTTTATTCTCATACAGTTATTTAAAGTAAACAGAAAGGACAAACATTTTTCATTGGACTGCTCCAAACTTAGACATGAATTTGACAAGGGCTGTCACGCAGACAATGCTTTCTATTTCTGTGTTTTTACTAACCTTTACATCTGATAAATAATCTTTATCCTCCCATGTCTTTTCTACAGTCATTTGCTGTCTTTGTGGCATCGAAGCAGGACAGCAACCCTGAGGCAGGAAGCACATTTTGGTGCTGTTGTGGCGAGACCTTCAGGGAACACTCTGCCATTCATAAACACGTCGCCAGGGCTCACGATGCTGAAATCCAGCAGCTCACACAGGCCTCATATGAGTGTTTGTCGAGCCAGCTAGGAGAAGAAGAACCTGAAACGCTCCATGCAAACAAGTGCAAGGCCGAGCCAGTGGACATCTCTGCATGGATCCCTGAAACTGGTCATATCGCTGGAGAGCAGCTTGAAAAGTACGGCTCAAACTACATTCTTATGTTACGGTTTATCTGCCACCCTAACCTTTTTGTGTTGTCTTAAATGAAAACCCGGCTGAAGTCTCTGTTTATTTTCTCAGGGGTCCAGGAAAGGTTCTCCTCTATTATCACTACTGCCAAGTGGACGATCCACACGTCATCTGTGCTTGGCAGAAAGCTTTGTGTGAGAAGCTTCACTTAACTGGCAAGGTGAATAAATCTATCAACTGTGGATGCAGAATGTATGTTTTGATAAAAAGACTGCTTTTATAAACCCGAAAAGGGAAGGAAACATTTATTAAATTGCTGAAAATATGACATTATACCTTCTTCAGGTGAGAATTGCAACTGAAGGCATCAATGGGACCGTTGGCGGCACCAACATGGCCACTGACTTCTACATCAAAGCCGTGTGTTCACACCCTCTGTTCAAGATGGAGGAGGAGGATTTTAAGGTCAGACTAGTATAAAAAATAAATCTTGTTGGATGATAATGAAATGCTCTTTTTAATTTGATGTTTAATACGTAATTCTGTTGTTCCAAATAAAAAATGTTTTATTATAGAAATATATTTTTTGTAACAGAACAAAAACAAACAATAACAAAAATAGAAAAGCAAAGCCCCTCCCGCCTCCATCAATCATCAACCATCAAACCAGTCCCTGCCCACCCAATCTCTGTAAATGGAAGACAAAAAAAATACTAAACAGAAGGGAGAGTCAGCTACTCAACAAGTCATCAAACATTTGTAAACGAACAGATTTCATCTGGCTGTAAACCAGGAAGGCAAAACCAAGAGTAGTATTAAAAAAAACAGACAAAAAAAAACATTTTACAGGCAAAAATCAAAACACTTTGCAAACCCCAATCACATTTTGATGTTACTGGTGCATTATGTATGTGAATTGAATCTCTCTCTATGTGTGTTTGTGTGATCAGAAGAGTGATGGTGGAGCAGAGTGCTTCACAGACCTGAGGGTGGGAGTTTATAAGGAGATTGTCCCAATGGGAGTTGATCCTGACGCTCTCTCTTACGAACTGGCAGGTATGAATTATTAAAAGATCAATAAGACTTTTTTATACAGCAAAAATCCCTCCACTGTTTCTGTCATTAATGATTCATGTAGCCCAGTTCTTTAAATAATACCCATAGACTGTAAAAAATATGGACGTAGTATCCGTGACGTCACCCATCTGTTTCTGAAGAGCTGTTTTGAGACCAATCGGCTGCGGCAGCCATATTGCTTCTGTCGAGCCAGTGTGACGTAAAGAGGCGGTCCTTGAGCCTCCTAGCCAACAGCAGTGTTCCCACAGGCAGCTGAGCCTCTCATTGGAAGACTAGTAATCTCAATATCTTTGAAATTGCCGAATTAGAAAAAAATTCACCCCCCTCACAGTGAGAGGACGTTGAGAAATTAGCTATTCAGACTACACTCATCTTTTGTACCAGGCTGTAAACATGTTTATTCGTGCTGCAAAGATCGTCTTTTCCCCATTCATGTGTATGTGACTTCCGGTACTTCCGGAGCCAGCCTCAAGCGAATCCTCGATGAACTGCAGCTTTTAACACTTCCGCATTGACTCATATTTTTAGACCGGAGGTTGCCACTTGATAATACCACACCAAATTATTTTCTCTATTATAGATAGCTTTATCTTTTATATGACTTTTTTATAAAAATGTTCAGAAGTCAGCTGATTTCATGGTCTCTGAAGTTTGTATCATCCCTCAGTTCAAACTCTGTTTCCTCTCAGGAGTTCATTTGGAGCCAGAGGAGTTTCACAAAGAAGTGGAGGCTCTCTTGTCCAAAGAGGATTTGTGCAATGACACCATCCTCCTGGACTGCAGGAACTTTTATGAGAGTAAAATTGTAAGTAACTTAGAAGTGTGCAGCATCTATTTAATTTTATTTTACCTTTATTTTATCAAGAATATTCCCATTGGCCAAGACAGCAGCATAAAAAGTCTCACAAAGAAAACAAGACAAAACAAACAATAACACATAGCTATTAGGTCAATTCATAAATTAGCAGTGTTTTTTCCCCCAACTTTATTTATAGAACATTTTAAACATTTTAGAAAGACAGTGATATACAACATAAGGTATGAAAATATACATCAGTTGTCACATCTGAATGTCAACTCCCTTTCCCACCCACCACCCATTACAAGGCCATTCAACAACTACAAAAACAATTTATAATAATAATAATAAATACATGCATAAGTAAATAAATAATAAAATAAAATAATTAAGATAATAAATGGGAAAAAAATAATAAAATATTATTATTATTACAATATCATATTAGATAAAGTAGATAACAAAGAGAAAGTTAAAATTGCACATATCAGTCCTCCAACTCCGAGGAGAAATCTAGAGAATGTATATAGTTCAAAAAGGGATCCCAAGTAACATGAAATTATTTCACCCAGCCTTTTGGTGGTAACCTAAGCTTCTCAAGCTTCAAATTATAAAGCACCTCACAGATCCAACGAGAATTTGAAGGGGTGGCGGAGGAGCCTCCAATTGAGGAGAATCAACCGATGGGCCAACAGAGTAAATTAGCAATGTTAAGCTATCTGCACCAGCTGTCTTTTAAAAAGCTGTTTCTAACTGGTTGCATTGAGGACATTTGCTCCCCTAAGGCACCAGCAGTGCTGACGTCGCCTTTTGACCAAATAGAAAAATAAAATATTTGAGATGTTAAACTACAACAACATTCAGAAGTGTTTGACCTTCAGTAGGGGAAATATTTTTCCTCACAGTTCTCATAATAAAACAGCACAAGAGACAGACTGTGGTGTTTTTATTAATGTTCTAAAACATGATTATTCTCACTCCAGGGACAGTTTACACGATGCCTGGCCCCTGATATTCGTAAGTTCAGCTACTTCCCGGACTACGTCGACCAGAACCTCGAGCTGTTCAGGGACAAGAAGGTTTTGATGTACTGCACAGGAGGGATCCGCTGTGAGCGCGGCTCTGCCTACCTCCGCTCAAAAGTAAGCTGACATATCCTGGATGTGGACTAAAAAATGCAGCATGATTGATTTTTGTAAAGTTGGAGGCTTCTTATTCAACTGGAATGTCAGAAAGTGACTCACATTAAGCTGGCTGCTAATTCCCCACAAGGGGGGACTGTTCAGTCGTTCTCTGCTGTGACTTTAGATGAATATCCACTCAGAGCAGACGACTGATAAAAACAAAGCAGGATTAGTTTGTGTTGTGATTGTTTTGTTTTCTGTCCTGCCCGTAGGATGTGTGTAAAGAGGTGTTCCAGCTGAAAGGTGGAATCCACAAGTATCTGGAGCAGTTTCCAGATGGTTTCTATCGTGGGAAACTCTTTGTGTTTGACGAACGATACACCATCTCCTCCAACAATGACGTCATCTCAGGTTTATTATTCTCAAAGCCTCTTTTCAGCATGTTGTATCTGAAAACATAACTACACAATAACATTTGCTCAGTGTTGTGTTCAGAAGTGCATATAGTTAAAAGTCTGTGTGTCTGTTCAGACTGCAGGTACTGCGGCTCTCCCTGGGACCAGTACAAGCTCTGCTCCACCCAGTTCTGCTGTCAGCTGGTTCTGTCCTGTCACGGCTGCAGAGAGGCCGGACACACCGCCTGCTGCCCCACCTGCCAAACCAAAGCACAGGCTCGGAGCGAGGAATCCGCTGCTCCTCAGCATCATAAAGAGGAGTGCGAGTGCACGGGTGGACGCCCCAGAATCCCTCAGGATGTGTAGAGACCAGGCAGACAGGATTGGACACCAGTACTTCGGTCACAAAATGTTTCATGTGCATACAAATGAAGATATTTATCAGACTGTAAAACCACAATTAACTCAAGGTTTCCAGTCATTTGAGAGTCATGAGTTTTTTTTATATTATGGTGACAGATGTTCTGTGTCTTAACAGTTTGTTTTAAAGACAGTGTCATGTGCAAACCTTGTATTAAATGATGAAACTGTTTATTTGCATCTGCAGACACCTCTAGTGTTATTTACCAAATGTTGTGAAACTTCAATGCATCATTCGTTCTGAAAGCTTGGTTTCAGGAAACATGAATATGTTGTGGTTGTGCCTGTTTCAGTAAAACTGGGATTGTATCCTCCTTTTAAAAACCAGTGCTCTTACAAGTGTTTATGTTGCTACGTGTGTTTTATTTTGTTTGATAGTCTGACAGACAATTCAAAATTCAAGTGGCATGATGGTATTCTGGATAAAAAGTGTGAATGGAACCATCTTTTGAAAAGCAGGTTACTGTGACTGCAGGTGTTGCTTAACTTTGTTGAAACCACAGGCGGCAACACATCTGAGCGCCTTACTTCAGATAAAACCTTTAAACTGAATTCACCTAAATGTGTCAATCAGAGGCTGTGGAAGAAGTTTTAATGTCAGATGAGGAGTTCAGATGAAATATCAGCAGATCTCAGCTGGGTCGAGCAAAAATAATATTCCAGAGTCACTGGGAACTATTTAACTATTTATTGAATAGTCACATTATGGCTTTAATTTAATTAAGATAGTTTTACTGGGAAATACATTTCACACAAAACTCCTGACTGCTGTAGAAGTCTGCTATTTCTTCATTTCTGAATCTCACAGCTACAGCTACTTTTGACGCATCACAGCTGGGTGCTGGTAAAAAAAAATTGTAAAAATAAAAAAAGGAAGAGAAGAGAAGAGAGATTCCTTTACTTGTCCCACAACTGGGAAATTCAAGTGTTACAGTAACAGAGTAGACAGTGCAAAATAAATATATAAAGCAAACAAGAGCCTATAACTTAACAATTATTAAAAAGTTATAAGCAATTCAAATTAAAATCAAAATGAAAGAGGTAAAAAATAAGCATACCTTAAAATCACACATATATATACAGTATATCATTGATTATAGAGTCTGACCACTGCAGGAAGAAAAGACCTGCGGTATAATAACCCCATTAACTTTGAGTAAAATTTGTATTGAACGAATATTCAATAATCATGAACCACACCTAATATCAGCGTGATGCATTTTTAACTTCTGGGAGGCCTGCATGGAATAAAGATACAGCTGCATCATTTCACTTTGCAAAATACAATTGTACAGGTAATATTATCAAGTAGTTTGTGTAGTCATTTTGAGTCATTTACATGTCTTGAGGGTAAATTCACATCAAACAAGTTTTTATTCATTTATTTATCACACATACAGTGGATACCAAAAATCTACACACCCCTGCTAAAATGCCAGGTTTTGTGATGTAAAAAATGTGACCAAGATAAATCATGTCAGGAATTTTTTCCACCTTTAGTGACCTATAACATGAACAATTTAATTGAAAAAAATGTGCACCTTATAGGTCATATTAAAGGTGGAAAAAGTTCAGAAAAGATTAATCTTGGTCTAATTTTTTTACATCACAAAACCTGGAATTTTAACAGGGGTGTGTAGACTTTTGCTATCCACTGTATACCAGACAGACAGAAAGAGTGACTTTAATAATGGACATAAACCAGGCTGAAGAGTTAAGAATGATATTCTTCATATGTTCTGGATCTGTCCCAGGGTTGCCACATTCTGGTCCGAAATATTTCAAACGCTTAGCACAGCATATTCTATAACTATCACTCCTGAGTTAAAAACTGACCTTTTCAAACAGGCATTCCCCACACATTAATTATTCCACCTCTTCCCTTGTCGTGTGCTTGTCTTATATGTCTTTATTGTATTTATTTATTGTCTCTTTTGTAAAGCGTCTTTGAGTTCTTGAAAAGCGCTATATAAAACTTAGGTATTATTATTATTATTATCCTCTGTTGGCCTTGTTTGGCGCCCCCCTGCAGCCTGTTACATCTAAAGTCATGCAGACTGTCCTTGCCTTTACCACCCTCTTGGCCAGGGGACACCCTCAACCTCCGTCTCATAACAGATGAGTGAAAGAGTTGTTACTGTCTGTTAGACTTGAAAAGCTCAGGTTTTCCCTTAATGGTTCCTCGAACACATTCGATAAGACTTGGAGCCCTCTCTTGAATCATATTGAATCTTTGACTTCCCTGCCTGATTGTGATGACTGAGCCCCCCCTTCATTTTATTTATTTATTCTTATTTATTAATTTTTACATTTGGGTTGGATTTTATTATTTTCCCCATTTGTGTAATTGTTGTATGTATTCTGTATTGTTTACATTTTATTCTTTGAAGTACAAGTGGGATGGGTTTGTGGGAGGATAAAAAAAAAGGGGAAAAATGGGAAGAATGGAAGTCCTCTGTACCACATTGTACTTTTTTCTTTGCGGCTACCACTGAAACTGCTTCCAATAAATAAAGTTATAAAAAAAAAGAAAAAAGATTGATATTCTGAACATGCATAAAAGGTATACTTTGCTGTATGCACACTTTATGAATTTAGCACAAAAAAAAGCTTACCTAAAAGGTATGTGTGTTAATAACTTGTGAACTATTGGGTCATATGTATTTCTATATAAATGTAATCATCCCTTATAAAAAGGATTAAATTTCTCTATAAATGATTAATTTTGAAACAAAAGATTTTTCAATTAAATAACGCATCTGATAAATTCAATTAGTAACACATACTTTCATGGAGAGTCCACCAGAGGGAGTGATAAGACCAGAGCCAGGGGTCCGTTAAGATCCTCACCATCACACGGCTGCAGGCTCCAGCTCTCAGCCCAGCGGACCTGGCCAGGCTGCCCGGGTCTTCACCCATCAGCAGCAGCAGCCTCTCCACCGCAATCTGGGGCTGAAGCCGGGATTCGGGACTGCACAGCTCATGTGTATTTACCCACCAGCCGTGTATCTGTGGGCTTAGAGGACTGGAGGACTGAGAGATGTCTACGCCGGGTTTCACAAACCTGAACAGCAGCTGCAGCCAGAACGGAGGAGCTGCGTCCCCCTATCAGAACGGTACAGCAGGCTGGTGTTTCGCTATAAAGTGTGACCGTATCAACTAGCGACTCATTCTTTTACTTCTTCCATGAAGACATATTTAGTGTGTATATTCAACACAATGATGGAAAACTAAACAAAGAGGCTCCTGAAATGACTCTTTTGATGTTTAAATTGCTGTTGTAACAATGATAACCACCGGTACATTCAGCCGTTAGTCGCCAGTTAACACGATAACTTGTTTAACCGAAACACCGGGGTGATGCGAGTAGCTAGTAAGCTAACATTAACATGCTAACTCTCTGTGGTGTCAGATTGATGATCGAGAGGTTTCTCTCTGTGTTTCTTTGTACCAAAGCTCCCTGGGGTTAATCTGAAACAGTGATATGATGGATTTATTTGAGTAACCGTTGAATTTAAGAATAAAAAGAGTGTTTCAGCTAATGCTAGTTGTTCACACAAGCTAGCTGTAGGGCTAAAAGCATCAAGCTAACGTTTAACAGCAGCTAGCTAAGTGTTAGCAGGATAATGACAGGCTGACAGGTGGCGCATCGTCGGTTAATGGTGTTTCATTTGTGTTGGAGGTATAATAAACAATCATTTAATTGAATTTTCGATTAAACACTTAACTTTCATTAGTTACTATGCTGTCAGGGGTGCATACTAAATCTGAGGCTAACTGGGTATTAACCCTCACTGCTGAAGGAACAGATGCTGATGAAGCCTGTTGTTTACAGCCACTGATAATCTCTGTCCTTGTCTTTCTTTGAGTAGAATAGAATATATCTTTATTATTATGAGGTGCAACCCCTTTCAGTGCAAAAGATGCATAAAAGAACAGCAGTAAAAGACATGGGCATAGTGCTGAGGCACCCCTAAATTGAATCCCAGCATCAGTGGTGGAGCAAGGGGTGGCCATGGCCACCTCTGAAAACTGATTAGCCACCCCTGTGGCCACCCTGAAATTCTCAAACATGATTGGCTATTTTCCATGTCAGAGGCATTACTTACATTCAAATCAGCTATTCTCAACTCAACTTTATTTATATAGTGCCTTTCATACGTAAAAACCAAGCGGCAACCTCCGGTCTCAAACGATGAAGCCCATGCAGAAGTGTTATAAACTGCAATACATCAAGAATCCACTTGAGGCTGGCTGCAGAAAGACCAAAAACCACATAGACATGAATGAAAAAAAAAAGACGATCTTTGCAGCATTAATAAACATGTTTATAGCCAAAACGTATCAAATTATATAATACAGACAATAAGGAAAAAGGCAGAGAACAACATTGAAGAAGTCCATTTCTGTTAATGTGTTTTACATGTTGTGCATTGCATTTCAAATGAAAGTCCAAAAAATAACTCCAATGTCAATTTTTGGTATTTTTGGTACTCCCTATAGGGGGCTGATTTGCTCCAGAAACATACATACTGTTTATGTATATGTTGAGGAGCTGCTGTATCTAAATGAGTTGTCTTTCCCAAAAAATTAGGGTTACCATATGTTTCTTTTATGATTCCAATCCATTTCTCTTTTGCTGTGGCTCAGCATTTAAATATCCTTTATTTAGTCACAGACTTTCCCAAAAAGTGTTATACTTTTCTTTCACAAATGTGGGAATGAAATTGCATTGAAATGTACAAAACAGTGAAATTTATCTTCCCCGGCCGGGCAGCTCTCTGGGTGCTCAGCCCCCCTAAACATCCAATCCTGGAATCACCCCTGGTAAAAGAAAAATAAAAAATCCTAAAAACCATAAAAACAGTGGATAAACATAAATAACTAAAAACACGAGACACATCCAGCATTCAACAGGCAGGCATTCAGAGAACAGGAAGATGGCACAGTCCCATTTTATATTGCATTACTTAGCATTTAGTGCACTTATTGCTCTGTTTTTCAGCCTGTTTGTCCTTGTCTTTAATGTCCTGTATCTCCTACCCGAGGGCAGAAGTTCAAAGAGGTGATGTCTCGGGTGTGTTTGGTCCCTGAGGATGTTTCTGGCTTTCTTGAGGAACCGTGCGCTATAAAGTTCATCTCGGGATGGGAGAGGGCAGCCCATGATTTCTGAGGCAGTAGTGATGACCCTCTCCTCTCCATACCACACACACAGACAGAACACTCTCTACGGAGCAGTGGTAGAAACCCAGGAACCGGAAGTCAGAGACCCACTCCACACATTCACTGCCGATGAGTAGAGGCTGGATGTCTGTTTTTTACCTCCTGAAATCAACAATCAGCTCCTTGGTCTTGAAGGGCCAGATTTTTGTCCTTGGACCACCCAGTCAGCCGCTCCACCTCGTCCCTTATTCCTCCTGCTCTACAATAACCACAATAGTTGTATTTTCTGCTCTAAACTAATTAAATGTGTTGTTTCTTTCAGGTCCAGCACAGGCACATCAATCTATGTATCCACCTACAGGCTGCTATGGAGCCCCACCTCAACAACAGAGCTATCCCACCATCCCTGCCCACTCCACTCCTGCTCCCAGTAAAGCCTCCATTACAAACAGTGCCCATGGTGCTAACTACCACCAGAGCAACCATCAGCCACAGCAGCAGCAGCATCACCACATCCCTCAGCATCATGTAGCACCATCCTCATACAGTGCTCCTTCTTCTCAGCCATATGCCACACTCCCCTCTTCAGGACCGCCGCCATCAAATGCTCAGTACAACCAGCAGCCGCACCCACCATATGCCAGTCCAGGATCCTACTATGGACAGCAGTTGTACTACTCTCCCCCAGCACAGCAAGCCCCACAGCAGCAGCAGCAGCAGCAGCAGCCCACTTTGGTGTCTGCGCCGGCTAGCAACCCTGGAGCTGCCCATTACCCGATTGTTTCCTACCCCTCTGCACCAGGAAGCAGCCAGTATGGCACCCTGAGTTCCACCCAGAGCAACTCAACACCTGGTGTCAATCCCACCCAGATGGGTGCACCCCTACATCAGTACAACAGCTCTCGGCCAGCCTCCACGACAGCAGTGCAACCTGGGTACAGTGCGCCCCCTCCTCGTCAGTTGGCACCAACAGTCAACGGTCAAGGAAGCGCAGGTGTGTATTCAAGGATCTGGAAAGAAAACACCATGAATAGATCTTTTAATGTCCCTCAGGATTATCAGCTTATTCTGAGTCACTATATGCAAGTGGTATTGGACAATAAGACAAAAAAAAATAGGATTGGTATCATTTATTTTGCTGTCAAACATTTTGATGAGTGAGGAATCTTTTTGTCTATCTGTGTGTCCCTTTTATATAGCTTTACATTTTTACTGGAGAACAATTCACCACCGTACAGATAAGATCAGATACTCCTTTATTCGTCCCACAACAGGGAAATTCATGGTTACAGCAGCAAACAAGAAGGTGTTAAGTACAAGAATTTATATATATATAAAAAAAAAAGTCCATCAGAGACGACAGCTTGGCCATAATTCTCCTGTCAGCCACCACCTCCACAGGGTCCAGGACTGAGCTGGTCTTCTTCCCCAGTTAGTTCAGTCTTGCTCTCCTGTATCCTGTCCGCCCACAGCAGGTGAAATCCTTCCAATGTGGCGCTCGTGCCCGGTGTTAGCTCTGTTAGCATGATGCTACTCTGCCAGTATTCCCTCTGGTGCTGGGTTAGCTCGTCCACTTTATCGTAGATAGATCTTACATTCCCCATAACGGTGGGTGGAAGGACAGGTCGATGTCGCCTTTTTAAGCTTGCACCTCAGTACCAGCACATCATCCTAGCCTCCTTCTCCTCAGCTCGCAGGGAACATCGGGCCTAGCATCGTTTAGCATCAACATGCTACGGGCTGCTAACAGCTGATCTCGTATGTTAACAATGCAACCATGGTTACACAGGATCTCTGGACACAGACAGGAACAAAAATAGTAAAAACACCACTGCAAACGTAGCCAGTTTGGTGTCTATGGCCAACAAATGAGTCATTAAAAGTCATGACTCCAAATACAAAGATAACTTAACAGATATAAAAAAAAAGGTTGAAAAAAGAACAACGAAGAGAGAGCTGCCGCAGCAAGCAGCCACTCGAGCGGCGCTAAGCACAGTGTGTGTCGATCGAGAAATGAGCTATCCAGACTACACTCATTTTCTGTACCAGGCTGTAAACATGTTTATTTCTGCTGTAAAGATCGGCTTTTTTGAATTGGTGTGTATGTGGTTTCCGGCACTTCCTGAGTCAGTCTCAAGCAGATCCTCCTTGAACTGCAGTTTTTAGCACTTCCGCATTAGACTCAGCTTGGTAAAAACCTGCATTCACATGGCGCTCCTGGGACAACCCCATTTCTTGAGTTTAATCCTCCTTTTACTTGCTTCAGTGAATTCATTTTAAGCCTTATTGTGGACAAATATGGATGCCACACAGAGGACACTCCACATTAGATCCATTACCTTCTTATAAATTACATGTGGGGAAAAAGGTGCATGCAGCTCACGGAAAAATGTATTTGTTTCTGCACAACATGGTATAAATTCTGTAAACTCAGCTAGTCATGCAACAACATTTGATGGTTATTACTTCTTTATTACTGTTCTTTTCCCTAATGTCTGTTAATGCAGACCTATAATGTGAATGTGTCCTAACTTATTTTCCTCCATGTCTTTTGTTGTCGTCTTTTCCTGAACCACAGTCCACCAACACTACGACCAAAGCCATCAGGCCTCTCTGAGTTACAACTCTTACGGCGGGGTCACTCACAGCAGTGGCAGTGCTGACACAGACCGACCGCCCTCAGGGACCCCTTCCACTTCAGTCCATTCCTCACCAGGACACCACCAAGGTAAGAAGGAGTTTAGTTATGAGGCTTTTATTTATTTAATTTTAAGATATTGACACATCACACGCTTGTTCCTGCTTCTGATGGACGACAGCTTGTAAAGTTGCGTTGTTCAATGATTGAACAGCGATGTAATAACTGACACCCTGTAAGGTTAAAGGTTTCTGCATGCTCAAAGCTGAACGTTGACAAACTGCCTTTGTGCACTTAAGCTGCTGCACAAATGATGCTTTGCATGTTGCCAAAGAACTATTTGAGTGTGATTTGAATTCTAAAGCTCTAAGTTTAGTAAATTGTTTTGCAATTTTAGGATCAAAATAGCGTTCATACTTGAAATGTAGAGAGGAAATCAGTTTCCTGTCTCTAGTTTCACTCCACTCACTCTGTAGTTTAAGACGATGTCTCTCTCTTCTTTGAGTTGAAAAACTTTTTTCTCAACAGTTTAATTTTGAGGTTTAGCAGATTATTATTCAAAGCTTAATTCAGAAGACTCATCTGAAGGCTTCTTCAGTCATCATAAGGTTACGATAGAGAAAGAAACGACAGCTGTAGCGTCTGTGCTTTTTCACTTTCTGGTGCAAATTCTTCTACCAGCCTATTTTTAGATTGTGCAGTTATAAATCCTGTTCTAAAAGTACAGTGCAAATGTGAATGGTTAACATGTTCACACCTGCACTCTGGCAAAGCTGCACACATAATCTGTGACACACACAAAGTTTCAAATGTGCAGGTGTGAGTGTTTACACAAATTTGAGGTTTGCAGGCTGGCAGTGAGCAGCCAGCTGCTGGTCTTTTGTGGTTTTGACGTGTGAATATTTCCACTGTCGTTTCGGCGGGCTGGAATCAAATGACTCTCGCACCAGCTGCACCTGCATTTAATCATTATCTGGGCTGCAAAAACAAAGACTTTGAAGCTTTGCATAGTCGCACCAGAGTCATATGTTGTTAATGTTAAAAGGAGAAACAACAAAAATACCCCCTGGAGATTTTTCACTCCAGTACAGATTGCTCTTCCTAGTTTATTAGCCTCAGGTGACAGGAAACATGTTCAACAGGACAAACATAAGCTAAATGGTAACATTAATGTTTATTTGTGTTGTAACAATGAATGCATTCAGGGGAAAGATTGTTCCCAGTTATTATAAGGTAGAAACTTTTTGCCTCTGAAGTAACTTTGGTGCATTAAAGTCCATCTGACATGAGCACATGTGCAAACTCTCAAATACCTCTAACTGAGATATTTAATATTAATAATAGCTTAGTTTGAATAACAAGGTAAACCTATTGACAGACAGGGAGGAGGAATTTAAACAATGTAAAACAGAATACAACGCAAGAGGTTAAAAATAATACACGTAAATTCAACAAAATGAAGTGGTGTGACAAAAGAACAATAAATCGTGGTTTAAGAGGTTTTTCAAGGATAAATAAATAAAATAAGTAAATAAAATAAACAAATAAAAAAGGATTAAAAAAAGATGGATAAGTAAATGAATAAAAAAAGATGAGTAAATAAATAAAACAGGATAAGTAAATAAAATAAATAACTGAAAGTGGATAAATAAATAAATAATTAATTAAATAATTAAATAATAAAATAAAGAAATAAAAATGGATAAGAAAAGCATTAAAAGGACAATAAAAGAGGTTTTCAGAATGAGGGGAAAATTAGAAAAAGTGTTAAATTAGGAACATTAAAATAATAGATAAAAAAAGAAATAATCAAATACAATTTAAAACAATTAATTAGTTGGATAAAAGCTAATATTAATTAAAAAAATAAAAGTAAAATCGGTTAGAAGGACGAAGTCACATAAAAGCAAGTCTGTAAAAATGGGTCTTAAGAAGAGATTTAAAAGATGTCACTGACTCTGCGTGCCTTATCTCCTCCATGGAGGTCGTTCCAAAGTCGAGGGGCTTTGATGGAGAAAGCTCGATCCCCTTTGCATTTGAGCCTCGACTTTGGAACGACCAAAAATTGCCCCACTTGAGGATCTGAGGCTGTGAGATGGCTCGTAATTGAATGCCTTGTCTCCTTTAAACCTGCCTGTGTGTGCATGTAAGATTGGAGTCACTTGCGGTCTCTGTTTGCGATCTTCTTCATAACCAGCGTCTCATGTGACCTCTGAAATGTTATTGGCTTCCTATTTAAATTTGGTGTTAAGTTAATGTGAAGCAACACACCTTTATGCAAACAAGTAGTCACTCTTGCTGTCTCTCGTCCTCAGATGACTGAGACGATTTAAATTTAGCTCCAAAGTCTCTCCGTCTTTCTTTTGCATGAAATCATGGAATGAAGCAGAAGTTATCAGTATCGAGTCCTGCAGGGACGACTTACTTTTTAGGTTGATATGGAAGAATGCATCTCCTCAATTCACCGGACAATAAGGCAACAGGAGTTTGAATTGCATTCAGTTATGGAGCAAACAAAAGTTTAGGATCATTTCCAGAAAGAGCCTTTAGAGTCTCAGTCGCTCTCTTGTTCGGAGCAGCATTCTAAAAACATGTTAGAGCTTTAAAATGAAAGGTTGGCTTTTAATTTTGTTATTGACATACACAGGGTTTCTGCTAAAAATCAGCCAGTCAAATGTAAAGCTTTTTAATGCTATACTGTAAAATTTTCAATGCCATGACCGTGAACTCAAGAAAAAAAATCCACAGGTTTGTTTTTTGGAAAAGATGATTTTTATATGAAAACTGTCACTACAAATATCTCATCTTAAACATATCAGAACCTATCAGAGCTGAGGGAGAACTTAAATTACACTGGAGGGTGACCTCTAGTTCACCTTTCAGGCACGTTATCGTAAATGAGAATTGGTTCCTAATTGACTTACCTGGTAAAATAAAGGTGGAATAAATAAATAAATAGATGGATAAATAGATAAATGTGCCTTAGACCGTTTGTGGAATCCTCTGAATTCCATGTTTCATAGCCAATTTTGCTGGAATTTGCATTTCCCCATTCCCCTTCTCTTCCTCCACCTGGTCCAACCTGCTGGCCACTTTCCAAACATCCGGTTTAACGGCAATTGTACCCGATGGTTCTGCATGTTTACGTTATGTTTAATATATTATTATAATATATTTTTCCTGAAAACTACAGAAATAATTTGTAATGCCACTGAGAATCAAATGTAATTATTTTTAATGCCATTTAAGGCCTCAATTTTCCAAAATCAATATAATGACAATTAATGCTTTTTAATGCCCTGCAGAAACCCTGATACATCAGAAAACTCAAATCTTAAGCTTCTGTTCATCACAAATCTTCTTTAATCCAGAGTAACAAAAACACTAACTTTTGATCTGTTTACTGGGCTCATTTATCCGACACGCTCTTGTTATTCACACAGTTTGTAAAAGCACCAGCTACTTCTACCAGTTTTCTTCCTGATCACGGCCTCCCTGTCTGCAGCCGATCACCCGGTCCAGTACGTGTTCTCATGTTCCTCTCCCACCCCCTTCCCACAGGCGTGCAGTACGGATATGTTCCTAATAGTGGAGCTAGCTCCGCCCCTGCCGCCACCTCAGGCCCAGCCGCGGCCCCCTCGTCATCCAGCTCTGATGATGACGATGATGAGGAGGAGGAGGATGAGGAAGCAGGTCTGCTTTAGCTTTTACTACCCCAAATCGTCTCTCTCCATCCCCATTAAGTCATCCAGCTCTTCTTTTAAACCTTTGGATAAGACAGAAAACTACATTGATTGTGTTTTCAACCTGTGCATCTTCATCCTGTACCCATCGTGCATCGTGCTCTTTTGTGTCACTTTTTACTCAACCTAGCAACAAGCCAGATCATCGTGCTGCTCATCATTTCAACCTCCCTCTTTCTTAAAAAGCTAATCAGATCATCACCCTCTCCTCCCCGTCGCCTCTTCACCGCCTCCCCCCCTCACAGTCATCATTACTGGGATCATCTTTAAGCTCTGTGTCTAACCTGCTCTGTCGCTCCATCCCTCTTCTGCTTGTGTTGATTGTCGTGCGGTGGGAGGAGTCATCCTTGCATGCTGACTAGCTCTCTCTCACTGAGTAGCCTTTGGGATCTGATCATCTGTCTGTTAGTGCACCTCCTTAAGCCGCCTGACTGGATACTGACAGAAAGGAAAATCGATACACTTCTCATCTTTTTGGCTAACTCTTCTTGGCCTTGGATTACTGTGAAGTTGCATGATATCTTATTCTTCTTGTGTCGTAAAACTACCAGTTAGTTGTGAGGTGTTTGGTGCTGAAACAAGAAATTTAATCAACAAAAATTAACAAATGATCAATATTCTGACACATTTATCATGAAAAAGGGGATGTTTATTGTCTCTCAAAGATGGGAATTAGCTTCTTTTCCCGGTTTCAGAATAAAGGGTTTGATAAAAAATAAGTTTAACCAGTTTTGTTGAATCTGCTATTTTTAGCCACATCTGGAAACTGTTTACGGTAGACTTTTTTTACGTCGGCCCATCACGGGGTTGGTTGTCCCACACTATGGGGATGGTTGTCACACACTATGGGGTTGGTTGTCACACACTATGGGGATGGTTGTCACACACTATGGGGTTGGTTGTCACACACTATGTGGATGGTTGTCGCACACTATGGGGATGGTTGTCACACACTATGGGGTTGGTTGTCACACACTATGGGGTTTGGTGTCACACACTATGGGGATGGTTGTCACACACTATGGGGTTGGTTGTCACACACTATGGGGTTGGTTGTCACACACTATGGGGATGGTTGTCACACACTATGGGGTTGGTTGTCACACACTATGGGGATGGTTGTCACACACTATGGGGTTGGTTGTCACACACTATGGGGTTGGTTGTCACACACTATGGGGTTTGGTGTCACACACTATGGGGATGGTTGTCACACACTATGGGGTTGGTTGTCACACACTATGGGGTTGGTTGTCACACACTATGGGGATGGTTGTCACACACTATGGGGTTGGTTGTCACACACTATGGGGATGGTTGTCACACACTATGGGGTTGGTTGTCACACACTATGGGGTTGGTTGTCACACACTATGGGGTTGGTTGTCACACACTATGGGGTTGGTTGTCACACACTATGGGGATGGTTGTCACACTATGGGGTTGGTTGTCACACACTATGGGGATGGTTGTCACACACTATGGGGTTGGTTGTCACACACTATGTGGATGGTTGTCGCACACTATGGGGATGGTTGTCACACACTATGGGGTTGGTTGTCACACACTATGGGGTTGGTTGTCACACACTATGGGGTTGGTTGTCACACACTATAGGGTTGGTTGTCACACACTATGGGGTTGGTTGTCACACACTATGGGGATCGTTGTCACACTATGGGGTTGGTTGTCACACACTATGGGGTTGGTTGTCACACACTATGGGGTTGGTTGTCACACACTATGGGGTTGGTTGTCACACACTATGGGGTTGGTTGTCACACACTATGGGGATGGTTGTCACACACTATGGGGATGGTTGTCACACACTATGGGGATGGTTGTCACACACTATAGGGTTGGTTGTCACACACTATGGGGTTGGTTGTCACTCACTATGGGGTTGGTTGTCACACACTATGGGGTTGGTTGTCACACACACTATGGGGTTGGTTGTCACACACTATGGGGTTGGTTGTCACACACTATGGGGTTGGTTGTCACAATGGTATTTCAATGGGAAAAATATTTTTTTAAAAAGGGAAGAAGGCAGAACTAAATTTGAAAATTGAATTGCACTGACAAGTGATAGGCCTACATAACTTAATGCATTTGAACATCAAATGAGCAAGGACCATGAACAGGAAACACATCTTTAGGCCAGCCTATATAACAACATAAATAACAAAACAAATAGGCCTAACAATAATGGCCGACTCAACTAGGTGTTACATGTGACAACCAACCCCAAAGAGAATGTGACGACCAACCCCAACTGGAATTTTTTGCTAGCATCAAGGCTAACAACCATCTAACAAGTTAGCTAGCTAATAAAAATGTAAACTAGAGCTTTCCCCTCACACTTTGTAAGGGTAACACTTGTTTTGTTATAAACCCATCGTTTAAAAGCCTAGAAGAAAAATACTGAGGAGCTGAATATTTACAATTTGACATGACAAACACAAAAAGTCCTCTCACCTCAAGTTCAGCTGTCTTACTCCAGAGAAGACTATGTAGGTGAGCTCTGATCCTAATTCTGGAAATGTCCATACCCCAATTTGAGAGACAGCGCCCCCTGGTGGTGAGATGTAACGAGTGTGCCAACCAACCTGTGTGACAACCAACCCCGTTCTCCCCTACCTGTGGTTATGATGACATAAATTGAAAATCACAAGGTTTTGGGCAATTTAAAACTCAAAACTAGCAAAAAATGATCAATCAATAATAATCCTGACGTCTTATGTGCCTGAAAAATATGATTTTCATTCAAACAATACTCAGAAAAGTGGCCCTCCAGGCAGTGGTGGTCACAGATCAAACCTGCCATGAGCAGAGAAGCCTCCAGGTAAAACTCCAACGAAAGAGTAAAAGCTAAAAACCTAAAAGGTCTTTCTGTTAAAACAGGAACTCCCTTTCCTTCTTAAACATACAAGTCTTATAACACTGAGCGGTGGTGAGCTGTAACAGCCTCTAGCTCCTCTGGTTGTGTACCACTCGGGTGTTCAGCTGATAACTTTCCCAGAGGAGCTGTGTCATCATCCAGAGGTTAACAGGTTTTTAAATATAACCGCTCCCCTGCCAGCAGGTTCAGGCTCTCACACTCCCTGTGTGTGTGTGTGCGTGTGTGTGTGCACGCTGACTTACTTGATCCTGAAGAAGACTTTGCCTGCACAGTTAACACTTATTTACTTGTTTTAGCATCCAATGTTTCCCCTCCTGATTTCTCCTCCTGGGTCTGTGTCCATCGTTAGATTCAGTAAAACACAATGTTAGATCCCAGATCCCACGCTGATATTTAATTTGACATCTTTCTTTGACAAATTATTTTAATATCATTTGATATTATTAAATATTATTAATTATGATGATTATTATTTATTATTATTTTATTTTATTTTTATTTTATTTATTTTATTTATTTTATTTATTTTATTTATTTTATTTATTTTATTTTGTTTTATTTTATTTTGTTTTATTTTATTTTGTTTTATTTTATTATTACATTTATATTACTTTTGTTATTTTTTAAGTTATATTTTGCAGCTGTTACACCTTTATTGATAGAGGAGAGCACAGTGGATAGAGTAGGAAGAGTGATAGATAGAGTGGGGGAGTGAAAGAGATGGAAGGGTTAGAAGAGATGAAGAGAGCCGTTAGGCTAAATCCGCACCCATAATATTATTATTTATAGGAAATTGAACAAAACTATGTTTGAGTAATGAGCTTGTGTTTTAGTTTGTATCTATAAATCAGACAAAACTCTTGAGATGTGGAACCCTTTCTGTTTAATCCTTTTAAGATGACATTTTTTGGACTAAACTTTTTTTAAAGATTTGATTTAGGTTGTTGTCTTTCTTTAAGTTTATACATTATGATCTCACATTGTACCAAATTTCATCATGCATCAGATGCGTTATAAATTGAAGCTAGTAAGAAGATCTTGCTGGTTCTATTTCTATTAATTAATTTAGTGATCAATTCAAAGCTAAGTCTGTGCAGTCTTTTTTTATCCCAGGTTAAGACTATATATATAACATTTTCTAACCAGGTTTGATTTACTATCACCTCTTAAAAACATGCCACACTTGAGTTACTCATCCTGCATTTAATCTTTAGGCTTATAAAATGCCAGAAAATGTTGATAAATGCCTCTTAAAAACCCTTTAAGTAAAATGCAACATCTTCAAGGGGCTCTTCTTTCTTCTAAATTATCCAAAACCAAAAGAAATCCAGTAAACAATCATGACAAATGCCAAATGTGTCATTTTGCTCTGTAGAAGTATTGATCCTAACCGTAGATTTCATTGGCACAGATTCTCTAAATCATAAACAGATTTTGTGATCTCTTTGCTCCGTCCTTTTGTGTCCCGCTGAGTCCCCCTGTCCCAAAGCGATAAGCTCGTCTCACATTAATGGCACAACATGTACCTGTTGTCATGGCGGTGCTGTTTCAAGCCTAAGCTGTTTATCTGAGCACATGTTGCATCTCCTAAAAATACTCCAAATGTGCGCTCTTTGGAAAAGTCCAGAAACTCTCACAGCTTTCTGTCCCTTTCTGCTCACACGCTGATAATCAGATCAGTGTCACTCGTTAGAAACAGATTAAAAAAAAGAGGACACTGTCAGTCACTGTATGAATGGAGCTTTAATTATCAGTAATCAGGGGTGGCTACAGATTGAGTGATACTGAAGAGGGCTTGTGATTCAGAGCAGGAGTAGAGGGTTTAGAATACGGAGAGCGATGCATCTGCTGCATGAGTATTTACAGTTTTGCAATTCCTCTCTTCCCCTCACGCTGACAGAACAATGAGGCAGAGGAGATGTTAGAGGAGTCTTGACGGAGGTGGACTAAGCTATCCCGGTGTCCTCCCCCTCCTCCTCCAGAGCAGATAATCCACTCGTCTATTTAGTCTGAGATAATTGGATCCTGTCCCGTCCAATGAGCCCTCTGCCAGCGTCCCTTCGTGTCTTGGTTCGCTGTAGTTGATCCCTCCTTTTGGCCAGCATGGATTAATGGCTTCATTCAAATTTTCTACCCTTGTAATCCTTTGGGAAAAAAAAAAACATCCATGAGAGGAAAACTGGTCCATAATGCAACGTATCTACAAGACTTTATTTCGGAGGGATTATGTTTTGATTTGTTTGATAGGGTACAGTAGAGCATCAGAGAGGAAGTGTGAGCACAGAGAGGAAGAGAGAGGGAGTGGGAGGACATGTCAAAGCAGGACATTATGACGGCAGAGACCGCTTCTTAGGAAGACATTTAAAGGTTTTTGATCACATGCGACTCACATCTGTTCTTTTTTACCTCGGATGCAGCACGAATCACATCCCATCTGACCCTGTTTAGCTGGTATGTGGGGCACTATCATCATCATACGGGTCCTACGTCTGATTAAAGGAGGATTGCTGTTTTGATAGCAGCATGGTCTTAGTCATGGTGGAACTCATGCAGCTTCTACATCACATTCATCACAACTCTGCTCTAAAGGTGTTGTTAAAAGCAGCTCTGCATACTCACACATCTACCTCAGTACCTCAGCCTTGTTATTAACTCCTGACTAAACTCCTGTGCAGAGATGTGCACCACTGTGTTATTAAAACCAGGGATGCACCGATCCTACTTTTTAGGTCCTGATTCCGATACTGAACCGATCCGATCACAGTATTGATTTAACGATCTCTATTCCTTAATGTGAGGATAAAACTAAGAATCATGTTTTGGCAATTTCAGGCTTTTCTGACTTAAACCAAAATAAAATGAACATTTTTAAACTGACAGTATCATTATTCAAGAGATTATGAATGTGTACCAGCAGTTTGGTGAGTTATTCTTCATAATCAACAGACATTAAAATCCAACTTTAAACCTCAGCAGTGGATAAGAGGAATTAGATATATATAATATATATGTAGTCTCTGTGGCGTCACCCATCTGTTACTGAAGCACTGTTTTAAAGCCTCTTGTTGGCGGTTGCGATATTGAAATGGGTGTGTATGTGGTTTCCGGTGATTCTGCAGCCAGCCTCAAGTGGACACATGATGAACTGCAGTTTGTTACACTGCTGCATTGGCTTCATATTTAAGACCAGAAGTTGCTGCTTGATGAAAAGCTATAGAACATACATGTATCTGAGAATTCAGTTCAAATCAAATTGGCAAACATTGAGCCAAACAAGTAAAACGTTATGAAGTTGTGTTTTTATGAGGGCATTTTAGCCTTTAATGGAGAAGACAACTGAAGAGAGACAGGAAATGTGAGGAGCAAAGAGCGGGGGGGAGACTTGCTGCAAACGGTGGAGGTCCGCTGCGATGAGGACCATAGCCCCCGCACATGGGGCTCACACCCTGACCGCCAGGACAACGTCACCCCATCGGTCATCTTTTTCATATCAGATTACTACTGAAAACTAAATGTCCTAAAAAAATGAACACAAGTCAGTAAGATAAGAACAAACTGTTATGACGGAAAGAATGTTCCACAAAACCACTGACATGTATTTTACTTTTCTAGTTTGAAGTTTTTATTTTATTGTTGTATTAAAAATACCTGTATTCCCATCCACATGGGCTTTAAAGACTGGGGCGCTGGTGGCATAGCTGGTGTAATCGGCCCACATTCAGAGGCTACAGTCCTCAGTCGCGGCCGGTTCAATTCCCGGCCGCTACCGTTTGCTGCATGTTTTTCCCCCGTTCCCTACTCCCTGCATTTCCTGTCTCTCTTCAGCTGTCCTATCAAATAAGGCAAATCCCTGCCCCGCCAAAAAAAAAAAAAATAGTCATGTAGTCCAGGGTCAGAGGTGTCACAGAAGGATTCAAGAACAAAGCATTCAGACAAATGTACACTAATTAAAGAAACTATCTTGTCTTCTTTTTGGCTTTTGAGACAAAATTAATGAGCTTAAATGCATCAAACTTAAACAGAGATTAAACATTTTTTCCAGCTACCACAATATGTCAGAATTTTGAAGAGCCATTCATATTTCATCTTAGTTTGTGCAGGACAAAAATTTGACCCATGTCCAACTGCTGTAATGGAGGAGTTCAAGCTTTAAGACTTCTACTGCAGTGAGCCTCCAGGTGGAGCTCTAAAAGTTCTGGCTTCACTCAAGGAATCTGTTGTTCCGTCCATGTTTTATACAGTCTAGAGTTGTAGCTCTGTCAGGCACAGTATATCTATATCCTCCCTCTTTTGTCTGAATCGAATATCAAAGTGAGAAGTTAAGAAAATCTCTAAAAGTGTGCGTTACAGAAAGATGGAGAGAATTTATGTTTAAAGCTTTATAACTAAAAAGACAGTCAGTCTGATCTTTTACTCCTCTCCTCTTTCTATCCTCCATATTTTCTTCAATTCTCTCCATGTCTTTTGTCCTTCAGGACATGTGCTTCCCTCTAAACATCCACATACCAGCTTTCAGGAGACTAAAGTGCATCCTTTCATCATGTTCTCTTCACTTGTGTTTCCTCAGGGAGTTCAAACACAGCACTCACCATGCCAAAGAAAACCCTTTTTTAAACTTTTCATCCCCTAATGTTCTTCCTTTTGTTCTTTCCGTCTTATCTCCTCCTCTTTCACGTTTAATCTTGACCCCTTTCCTGATGGTAATTGGTTTTATTTACATCGTAGACTCCTTCAGCCTTCACTCTTCTTTGCTTTCCAGTCACATCTTTCAGCTTTGTTATTTCATCTCTCCCACGGGGCTCCGTCTGACTCTTTCAATTCATTTCTTTTTGTCTCCCGTCCTCCACCAGTCTTTGATTTTTAATTCAGCTGTTAATTCTCTCTGTGTTTGATTGTCTGTGCCTCTCTCAGGTGGAGACACTTCATCTTCTTCTACTGGCAGTGCCTCTCCGGTGCCCAACAGCTATGATTCCCTGGAAGGGGGAAACTTTCCAGGTATGAACTGTTTAAAAACTGAATATCCTGTCCTCGTGAGTGTGTGTATTATCATGGAATATTAGGGCCACATTAAAGAAGGGAAAAACATGATGCATCTCATACAAATCATACATTTCTGAGAAGATAGTCTTTATTTACAAGAGCTTTTATTTTGAAGGGGAATATCATTAATTAGTCTTTTCTGTAACGCTTCACTCTCTGTTTTCAGACTCCATGCCGCCTTCCAATGATATGAACGACCAGGCGGTGTCCTATGGGAACTATGGATACACTAGCATGCAGCCAGCCTATCACCAGGGGCCGGCCTCTCATGCTGACTCCTCCCCCTCCCATGACCCATACGGACAGGCGGGCTACCAGCAGTACTCCCAGGTGAGGACACAACCATAGATTCCATAGAGGTCAAACAAGCATGAGGATAATAATAATAATAATGATAATAATAATAATAATAATAATAATAATAATAATAATAATAATAATAATAACTTTATTTATATAGAACCTTTAAAAACAAATGTTTACAAAGTGCTTTGACAAACAAAGCATGGTTTGAATAACAAAGTAAACCTTTGGACAGACAGGGAGGAGGAATTTAAACAATTCAAAATGAATACAACGTGAGGTCAAAAAGAATACATGGAAATTAAACAGAATGAAATGGTGTGACAATAGAACAATAAATCATTGTTTGAGAGGTTTTTCAGTGATAAAATAAATAAATAAAAATAAGTAAGTAAAATTGGATGAGTAAATAAAATAAATAAAAACAAATGGATAAGTAAATAAAATAAATACATAAAAATGTATGACTACAAATGAAAAGTTAATAAAATAAAATAAATAAATAAGAATTTATACGTAAATAGAATAAATAAATAATGTATAAATAAATCAAATAAATAATAAAAAATAAACAAATAAAATGGATGAGTTAATAAAATAAATAAATAAAAAATGTATAAGTAAATCAAATAAATAATACAAATACATTTTTTAAAAATGGATAAGTAAATACAATAAACAAATAAAAATAAATGAATAAAAATGGAAGTAAATAAAAGCATTAAAAGGACAATAAATGAGGTTTTCAGAATGAGAGGAAGAATGAGAGGATGACATCACATCGGGAAAATTAGAAAAAGTGAAAAGGATAAATTAGGAACATAAAAATAATAAATGAAAACATAAAAATAAATTTAAAAAATAAATAGTTAAATAAAATAATCCAATAAAATTTAAAACAATTAATTAGTTGGATAAAAGCTAGTAAAAATTAAAAAGAAGTTAAAGCGGTTAGAAGGATGAAGTCACATAGAAGCAAGTCTGTAAAAATGGGTTTTAAGAAGAGATTTAAAAGATGTCACTGACTCTGTGTGCCTTATCTCCTCGGGGAGGTCGTTCCAAAGTCGAGGGGCTCTGATGGAGAAAGCTTCATCCCCAAAGCTTGAGCCTCGACTTAGGAACGACCAAAAATGCCCCACATGAGGATCTGAGGCCGCGAAACAGCTTGTGATTTGTTAGCATTTCTGCAGTGTAGTGTGGGGCGAAGTATATGGATATAGATCTTTATTTAAAACCTCCCAACACATAGAAACAAATTGAAACACTTCTTTTAATCCGAACACAACAGAAGCTCCATTTAAAGTTCTTTAAGACATTCAATGTCACCTTAAACATTTAATTTTGGACCTTTGATAGATCGGGTACTTTATTTTCAGTATGCTCCATAATTTAAATCTCCGTCCCGTCTGGCAGCAGCTGTGTTCTCCTCTTTGTGTTGTTGCACTGCTCCTGATTTATCAGCATAATAACAGAGCAGTAATGTCTCTTTCCTTCCTCCACAGCCATTCCCAAACCTGTCCACGCTGTCTGCAGCTCTCGGAGGGCTGAGCGGGGTGCCAGAGCTGGAGGTGGAGGCCCTGAGGCCGGTCGACTTGCTGCAGGAGAGAAACCTGCTGCCACCCAGACCCCTAGAAGCCCCTGAACCCAACCTCAGCCCCGACCTGAAGAAAGTCAACTGTAGTCCACAGTGAGTGAAGTGTAGAGGTTTTATAACACTGTTTTACCTCCTTACTATTTTCAGTTTCTGTGTTATTTACAGATTCAAAGTGAGACATAGACATGAAAATGTGTGAAAGATAACAGAGCTGCTAAGGTGTTGATAAATGACCAGGATCTATTCTTACATTTCAAGTTTCTGTTGTTTTTTAGAATCCATAGAGTTATGTCTTTTTCACTTACACTGAGTTTCTCACGCTGACGGTCTTTTATGCTTTTCTCTTGTTCATCAGGACATTCAGGTGCACCCTGACCAGCATCCCACAGACCCAGGCTTTACTCAACAAGGCCAGGCTCCCTCTGGGCCTCCTCCTGCACCCCTTCAGAGATCTTCAGGTATGATCTGATGCCTTAAACAGCCACAAAACTCAAAATATATCAGATATCTTTAACTTATGCCCAAATGTTTTCTTGTCTGTCTGATGACATCTTATGGATAAAGTAGCTTCATTGAACTGTGGCTTAAACTTCCTTTTTGAGGGGAACAGCAGCACATGTTTGATTTTAAGTCAGTGCTTCTTTACTTATTGTGGGGGAAAAACACACATGATTAAAAGAACATTTTGATTTTCTGAAAGCTGATAAAAAGATGCCTTTGCTGCAGATACTTTTGAGAAGTCGTTCACTGTTTTTCTGAAATTTGTCTTCAAATTTGTTAAAACTTTGGTGATAGCAGTTAGTGTTATGGTGCTGATACTGTCCCATCACACTGTAATAAAAGACATTCAGTGGAGGCTGCTTCCCCTTTAAATTCTCCCTCCATGTTTGACGTTTTCTGAACAGATCTCTAAAAGTTATGTGTCTTTAAATAAAGTCCCAACCGGTGCAGAAAAGACTGTTAGCATTCAGGGGTACTAAAAAAACAATAGTAACTTGGTTGGATTTTGGATTGGAACTCACAATCATACAACAGATTTCTCTTCTTTTTTTTTGATTAAATCTTTTTATTTATTTATTTTAGAAAAATGACAAATAGTGTACATTGTAATCACATTTGCAGTAGCAAGTAGGTACAATGGCTACGCAGCCGGACACACATTTAAGTTTGGATATGCATACATTAATGTACACACACATAAAATAAAATAAATGAAATAAAATAATATAAAATTGAAATAAATAAAAACCCACCACAGAACAAACTGAGACCACCAGCTGCATCAGACCACAACACAGATCCTAAGAGAGGCTAGATCTGTTCTTTCAGTTTTTAACCCACATTTGAATATTACATTCATTAATCATCCGAGTAGTGGAAAGCTCTAAGTAAACTATATCTAGGAAAGTGAGGATCCAGCTCTTGACAGTCAGACTATCCAGTTATTTCCACCTCATCACAACCAACTTCTTGGCCGCAGTGAGGCCGGCAAAAAAAGGTATTTTCTGCTGCCCAACAACAGGGAGCGAGGATAGATCATTCAAAAGTAACACTGCGGCCGAAACAGGTATAGACGAGGAGAATATTGTAGATAATCACAAGGAGACACCAAATCCAAAAACAAGCGCCTGGCAGGCACAACAGATTTCTCTTAAATTTGATCACAATTTCACAAGTTTAAGTCAGCAGTTAAGTGCACAGATGCGGTTCATCATCAGAAGTTGGTTTACTCTCAACACACTGAACCAGTTAATCAGTAAAAGCAGCAGCTGTGAGAGCAGGACGGTCAGGAGGAGGAGAGGAGGGATGGTGAGAGTATTTATAGAAGTGTTGGCTGATTTGCCAGAAGGTATGAACTGATGGACAACAGAGATGCACCATAACACGAGAGAGGACAGTAAGAAGTCAACAACACCAGAAAAGGCTTGTGGACTGAAGCGGTAGCAGAGGTAGAGATTGTTTCACAGCAGCCTGGAAATACTGTTAGAAGGTTTAACAAGTAGAGGGATGATAGAGACTTCTCTGCTGCAAACATTCAGACTCTGCAACATTTGACTGTTGCTTATGCTCCCAAGTAAAGCACAAAGTTTCCACAAGACTTGAGCTGAGGTGAAGAAAATGCTAATATCTTTGCATGATTGTTTGGTAAGTTTCAGGGATGAAATAAGAGACTGAAGAAAGAGTACATACTCTATGTTCTCAGGTAACCCTGGTACGCCTACAGGAGAAGTCCTTGAAAAACTGTTACACACACACAAGGACAGAAAAGAGAGTCAAACAAAGACTACAGTTTCATAGATTTCTTTTATCCACGTTCTCCAAGAGACAGAAACAAAGCTCCTCAGTCATCAGCCGAGGCATGAACAGAGGAATCTTTGAAAAGGTCACGACCGGAAAATTGAGGCGAGGGAGTGAAACTAGGCTCGATGTGTTGCAGCCCACAAGATAATTCACTACGTTCCCTTTGACACAGTTTCCTCACTGTACTGACTTTTTCTTCATCTCTTGTTCTCCTCCTCCTCCTCCCCCCTGCAGCAGCTACCGGTGATCACGTCAAACACGATCGTGCGCTGCCGCTCCTGTCGCACCTACATCAACCCGTTTGTCACCTTCCTGGACCAGCGCAGGTGGAAGTGCAACCTCTGTTACCGGGTCAACGATGGTACGATTCTGATCAGGAGTCAACAAGGGATGCATTTTAGTTTGGCTCTGTTTAAGATGTCTGTTGTCTTTCTTTCTTTCTCATTCAGTTCCAGATGAGTTTATGTATAACCCGGTCACCAGGTCGTACGGGGAGCCACATAAAAGACCAGAGGTCCAAAATGCCACCGTGGAGTTCATCGCCTCCTCAGACTACATGGTGATCTCTAGTTTCTGTTCTTTAACTCTCCACTGGCTGAATGTTTCTCCACCAGAGGGCAGCCTCGTCTTGGTGCTGCAACATCCACAGACAACATTGTGTACTGTCTTTAATTTCACAGACAACAGAAAGAGAGAGCATGCATAAAATAACTCTTGCAGACTTCAAATTGAACATGTGTGTGTTCCTCCTCTAGTTGCGCCCCCCTCAGCCAGCAGCCTACCTGTTTGTTCTGGACGTGTCTCACAACGCTGTGGAAGCAGGCTACCTGAAGTACTTCTGTGACTCACTGCTGGACAACATGGACAAGTGAGTGTTTGTGATTTAAAAACACAAGCATGCATGTGGCTGGATTATGAACGTGTTGAAGCATGTTTTTCGAGGAGGTGTTTCTCCTGGAAGCAGTACTAACAAAGCCTGATTTTGCTTCAGGTTGCCCGGGGATTCCCGCACCAAGGTCGGCTTTCTGACCTTTGACAACACGATCCACTTCTACAACCTGCAGGAGGGACTGTCTCAGCCGCAGATGCTGGTGGTGTCGGACATCGATGGTACGTCTTTTCACTGGATTTCAAGTTTCTTATGAAGGAGCGAAAAATGTCAGAAAGATATTTCAGTTAAAGCTGGGGTTGGTAATCAGATTTAGATACACTTTTTGTCATACTGGTTAAAATGATCTTTATGTCCTGATGGTAATCAATACATAATGTGTTCCTAAAAAAGAGTGAAGAAAAGCTGCTATCTACAGCCGGAGTAAACCTGGGAAAACACCAACCAATCACCGTTTTTTGGCTCCCCAAATTTTAAACCAATCAAATCCCGTCCAGCCGTTCTGCCCTCCTCCTGCGCGTACATTTCCCCGGCGTGCACTCCTCCGAGTCCCCGTCTCCTGCCTCTACTTCCCCTGACTCTATTTACTGCCCCTCTCGCTCGTCCTCGGGCCTGTCCCCTCTGACCTGATGAGGTGCTTTGCTCAGGACTGTAATCCGGATCAGAGTCTAAAAAGCTCTCACCAACAAGCAGAATAATTAATGACGTTCAGTAAGTCCTACAGAAAATATATATTTATTGTAGCGTCCGTCCGGACGCTGTAGTGATGACGAGCCGATTCGTGAACACGTTGATCTTTAATAACCGGTCACTGTCGGCCGTTACCACGCCAACCAACAAAGCAACAATCCATGTTTGAATGAATGAAAAACTTCTCCTCTCCTCTCTCCCGCTCACACACGCTACACCTCTCCTGATGCCTTCACTGACCGTCAACACTGTAGGAATTAAGAGCATCTACACTGAACACGTTTAACAAACAGTAGAGCTGTTACAGTATTATATATGTGTTATAACTTTTCTCCTGATATCGTGTCACCGGTACAACTGGATAATGCTAGCATGATAGTTGTGAGTACTAACAGCAGCCATGTTTGTTTGTGTTTTTAACTTTCACTATGATGATGTTTTGGTGAGGACCGGTTTTGAATCAGTCACCATCATATGGTCGAGAATCAGCGGCGCTCGTGCATGTAAGCGGGGGGGCGTCGTTTTGGAGGAGCTCCGAGGGAGGAGGGGAGGGGTTAGACGGAGTCATGAGGAAAAGCTACATTCAAATTCATGCTGGTTTTCCGAGACTACCAACCCTAGCTTTAAGTCATCATGTGTCAAATTGTTAAGCATGATAACCTGATGGATAAAGGTGACCTGATCTGACGTGTGTGCTCCTCCTGGAGTCTGTGACCACGAGTGTGCTGATAGGTCACCTTTATATGTGCTGTGATTTGGTCTGTTTGAAGGGTGAGATATCTGAGAGCTACAGCTTTCACACCTTAGATCTTAAAGTTTATCTCTTGTGTTTGTTTTATTTTTACTGGAAAAGTCAAACAAACCAGAGTTTGTTGAGATTAAAGGCTCTATTCCTTGCAGTGTATATCTTTGTGTGTGTTGCTAACTCCTCCCCTAATCCCAGGTCTCTAAATGAAGCAGGTTGGATTAGCTGACACAGGCTTTAGATCAGTACTCAGAGAAGGAGCTTTGTTTGTAACCAGCAGGTGGCAGCATTGTCTCAGAAACTTGTGGCAGACCTTTAAAGAGATATAGAAGAAGTAGAAATGACTATGACAAATATTCCAGAGGTTTTTACAGCTACTTATGTAGAAACAAATTAAGTAGGGGAGTTCAAAAACTTAAACAGGGATCAATTCAAACATTATTCTCATGGTGTAAGGTTTCTTTATTCTTATGATGCTGCAGGTTGAACAGATGAGCCATAATTTTGCAGATACTAAACCGTCATTGAGTTTTTAAAACATTTAAGTGTAATAAGTGTAATAAGTGTAATAAAAATGTGGATAAATCTTCCTGCTCTAACCCCGGTGTGTTTCCTTTATTTCTTATTCTCCAGATGTGTTCATCCCATCTCATGACAGCCTCATGGTGAACCTAAAAGAAAGCAAAGAGGTACACTCCATGTTTCCCTCCTTCTCCACATTACACCTTTACTCTCTGATCATTTCCTCAAACCCTGATCACTCTGAATGTAATCTCCTCCTCCTCTTCTCTCAGCTTGTGAAGGACCTGTTAACGTCGCTGCCCGGCATGTTCAGCCAGAGCAGAGAGACCCACAGCGCCCTCGGCCCGGCCTTACAAGCCGCGTTCAAGCTCATGTCTCCCACCGGAGGCCGTGTCTCCGTGTTTCAGACCCAGCTGCCCACGCTGGGAGCTGGGGCGCTGCAGTCGAGGGAAGACCCAAACCAGCGCTCGAGCAGCAAGGTAGGAAGGAGACGACTGACGGGTGTTTTAGGAATGAGTTAAGCTTTTAGTTTTTGTGCCTGCAGCTCTGTTGGTTTACCATCTTTAACTGATTTTTCACATCAATCACTTTGTGATAGTTGTTGCTAAGTTCCCTGTGATTTATGAAGCCTAAACCAAACCATATGACAGATGACATAAAGCCAACAAATGACTCTTCCACACCCTCTCATCCAGTGGATTCACTTATTGTTCTGGCATCCTTCAGACAGTCTGTTTTGTATTTATATCCCTCAGCTTTTAAAGCTGTTTTTGTGTCATTCCAGGGCTGTGATTTATGGACCTTGATCTTCTGTGGTCTATTTTTGAGCTGAATAAACCGGCAGGGGTGTCCAAACAATTAAAAATAAAGCAAAACTAGAACAGATGTGTTGTCTCCTCAGAGAACACTGTTTTCTGTTTCTGGCTTCTGAGCTTTCTGGAGGATTTTGGGCTGGAAGTAAAAAGAAAATAAACTCCCCCCTGTGACCTTATCATTCCTTGAATAGTGGACTTACAGTACACGCTCTCAGTCTGCATCCTCACCATATCATTAATCACTTTGTTGGCTCTTAAGTTGAAACAAATGCAGCCAGAGTATCCAGTGACACAGGAAGCTTTAGGGAACGTGATCTGAACCTGACATGTCTGATTTCCTGTTTTCACAGGGAGTTCAGCACCTCGGCCCCGCCACAGACTTCTATAAGAAACTTGCACTTGACTGCTCAGGTCAACAGATAGGAGTGGATCTCTTCCTGCTCAGCTCCCAGTACACTGACCTTGCCTCTATATGTGAGTACCACCAAACACTTTAACCTCAGTCCTCTTCTCTTTGCACACAGGAGCCTGGGTCTCGGTCAGCTCCTGGATCATTACACCTTTTGTTTATTTGATGCAGCTGAACTGTGACCCTTTGTGCAGATATCATGACATGACTGTGCTGCATGTTTACTCAGTGGTCAGCCCCCTCAAACTTCCCCGTGTGTGTGTGTGTTATAAATGAAATGGATATAATTAGGTTTGTTTGGAGTGAACCAACACAAAGGTCCATATTTGTTATGTAGGAGGATCTTTTTAAAGACTTTTTGAGAGCCACTGAGGAAGTTTCCATCACTGTGTTCAGAGTAAATATAAAGTGATATGTTTCCTCTCTCCTTCTTCTTCTTCCTGTTTTCCAGCATGCATTTCCAAGTATTCAGCAGGCAGCATCTTCTACTACCCCTCCTTCCATTTCATCCACAACCCGGCTCAATTAGAGAAGTTCCAGAAAGATCTGGACCGATACCTCACCAGGAAGATCGGCTTTGAGGCGGTCATGAGGATACGATGCACTAAAGGTAACTGGGTCAAGTCAGACGCACAAAGAAGCTCTGTGTTCAAGTGTCACAGTTTTTCTCCTGGACTCGTTTTTGCTCACATCTCTTAAACCCTTTGCCCTCAGGTTTATCCATCCACACGTTCCACGGTAACTTCTTTGTGCGATCTACTGACCTGCTGTCCCTGGCTAATGTGAACCCAGACTCTGCCTTCGCTGTCCAGATGTCAATTGAAGACTCTCTGGCGGACTCGTCTCTGGCCTGCTTCCAGGCTGCTCTGCTCTACACCTCCAGTAAAGGTACACAAACACACACACCGACAATGAGATCATAAAATCTGTGTGGATTAAATCTGAAGAAGGAGCATGTGGTCTTAATGGCTTTTTCCCAATGTTAGCGCATTTGGCTCTGTGTTACCGTGAAGCAGTATTCCTAAAATTGTAAACTCTTAATCAAACCTCTTTGGATGAATGTTTTTAGCAGTACAACAGTGTGACTGTCTTTGAACAGGTTTTAAAGCCACAAGCAGCGTCAGCAGATCAAAAAGTCTTAAGGCGAATCTTTGCAGGCCTGCCTTCATGCATGAAAAGTGAACTTGTGTCCTAGAAATCACCTGATTTTGTTTAATAGCCTCACTATATTTTGTCTGTTTTTGTGTTTTGATCCTCTCTTTTTTTTTTTCTCTGTTTACTTCTTTAGGAAAAAGGCGAATCCGAGTCCACACTCTGTGTCTGCCGGTTGTCAACCAGCTGAGTGACGTTTATTCTGGAGCTGATGTTCAGGCCATCACTTGTTTGCTCGCCAACATGGGTAAGTCTGTAGAATAATCCTCTCCTGACACAACCTGAGATTTGAGATTTGTTGCTTTTATTATCTTTTTCAATGCTTTTTGTGTTTTCCTATTTTTAAAGTGCATCTGTCCCTGAATCCAATCCTTCATATCTTAAGTTCTGTCAATTTATCTGAATGCATTTGAATTAAATTTGATTTATTTTAAAGATATTTATAAATACATTTGATTAATAAAGAGGGGGAAAAAAGTAATAATAATAATAATACTTTTATTTGTATCACACTTTTAAATACAAGTAACAAAGTGCTTCACAAAACAATAAAAGCAAACTGACAGTAAAAGCAGAGGTAAAACACTCTCAGGTGACATCTTATGTAAAAGCACATCAATAACAAATAGGAATTAATCATGGGGGCATATATGGAAACACTTTTCAGTATTTCTGTGCATATACTTTAGAGTGAGAAAGATTTAAAGAGACACACACCAAAACCAAGGATTCTGAGTAAAGCAGTCTGGAGCAGGTTTCTACAGAGTCCAAAACCTCCTCTGATGCTTGATCCATATTACTTTCTGACCAAAGAACAGCACAGACGTTTCAACTGGACCCCTGGAGACTTTGTTAAAAGGTTGAAAAGGGGTGTAATATATCTCCTTGTAGTGTAAAAGCAGAAAAAATGTCCGTGCAATTGAACAACATTTCCCATCTTAACGAGATGCAGGGAGTCCCCATCACATTTCAAAACTGTAACCTTCTCCACCTCCATGTTTCAGCCATCGACCGGTCCGTAACGTCCAGCCTGTCAGACGCTCGTGACGCCCTGGTGAACGCCGTGGTGGATCTGATCAACGCCTACAAGAGCAACGTATCAAACCTGATGCAGTCCGGCCTCGTGGTCCCTGCTAACCTGCGCCTCTTCCCCGTTTATATCCTCTCTCTGCTCAAACAGGTGTGTCTCATTGAGGGGAATCACACTACATGATAAACACACACACACACATTCCACATTAACACCCATAATCCACTCCCTCTCACTCCTCAGTGTTACACATCCTCAAATCCACATTTCCCCTCCCTTCCACTCCCTGTATTCAATGACTGTATTCATCCACCCAGGACTTGTTCATTCATTCATTCGTTCATCATCCAGGGTGTGCCCACCTTCAAACATGATATCGTGCATGTTCATATTCTAAGAAAAGAAGCCTATAGGACTTTTCTTCTGAGTGCAAACCTTTAGCACTCAGTTTTAACTCATGAAATGCTCGAAAGTAGAATCAAAGTCGAAGCAGATCATTGTTTGAAGGCTTAAGAAAACCAACAAGAGTTCTCCTTTCTGTAAATGAGATTTAAACTCAGTTATCTGCTGTGGAGCCGCTCAGTAAAGTGCAGCTTGGCGGCTCTGTAGTATGATTTTATATTAAATTGATCTAGAGTTACAAACTGAAATGGAAAAACCAGAATCAATAAAGAGGGAATAACTTGCTCACATGTTCTGTTCTTCCTTCCAGAAAGCGTTGCGGACGGGTACGAGCACACGGCTGGACGAGCGGGTCTTTGCCATGTGTGAGTTTAAGACGCAGCCGCTGCAGCAGCTGATGAGGATGGTTCACCCCGACCTGTACCGCCTGGACAACATGTCTGACCAGGTATTACTCAGACCAGTCAGGGCAAAGATTTGAAGTCCTGACAGAGGGAGAGTGAAGAACTCACTGAACTCACTTTGTTGAGCTGTTTGAATCCATTGTGTGATTTTTTTATCTGAGGCATTTAAATCTATGACTGTGTCACTTCTTCAGGGGGCACTTCATCTGAATGACACTGTGGTTCCTCAACCTCCACTGCTCCACCTGTCTGCTGAGAGAGTGAGCAGAGACGGAGCTTTCCTGTTGGACTGCGGCTACGTAAGCTCTCTATCATTTCAGAAACTCTCAGAACATCAGTGAATGCCAAATCCACACGTCTTAATTTCCTTTTTCCCACATATGTGTCTATTTATCTGGTTAGCTTTTTTACATATAGGTGTTTAAAACTTCACGCATACTTTTCAGTCAATTTAAAGCAAGTGAAATTTTGTTTTAGCTGAATAAACACTGCCATAGAATATTCTTCTTAACCCCAAACCTTTCTGGTTTCTCAATCAGTCACTAACACGATATATTTATTCATGTCACTCATGTTTAAACGGCTGAAAGTGGGCGAGAAATGATGAAATCATGATGATAGAGTGGACATTTTTTTGGACATACCAACCATTCAACTCCAATCAAAACAAAAACAAGGACCAGCTGGTTTATGAGAGTTTTAAAAAAGACCAAGGAATTATCCGTGGGCTTATTTGATACTGTTTTGAGGAAGAAAATATTAAATCAGAATCTAAAATGTGTGATTTTTGCTGAAATAGTAAAACTGAAAAGTTAGCCACCTGTTTGTTTGTTTTTTATAAACACAGTGTTGTTTTTGGCTTTTGGTCAGAAGAGAATTAAATCAAATCATACATCTTGCCTTCGTATCACATAACACATTTGAAATAGTACATTCAGAGTGGATTATATAAAGAAAATTACATTAGAAAGAGAAAAATAAAATACTGCCACCCACCTCTTAAGTGAGAGGATACATCTGTTTTTGAAAGTGCATTTAGAGTTTCTAATATCAATCAATCTTTATTTATTTTACGCCAAATCACAACAAACATTATCCTCAGACTCTTTCCAAACAGAGCAGGTCTAGACCGTACTCTATGTTCTATTATAAACAAAGACCCAACATCAAGACAGGATCAGATCCAGTCCCATCTGACTGACAGGTGACTGACAGGTAGAAAACTGTAAAGAAGTTGTCCATCTTCTCCCTGAGTGTCTCATTTGTTCTTCAGGTCATGCAGAGGAATCAACCTCCAGCAGGACCAGACTCATGGCAACAGTGTCGACAAGACTAGAGACTCTAAACTCATGCTTCTGTGTTTCCGTCTGTGCAGGTGTTTTATCTGTGGATCGGGAAATGCTGCAACGAGATGTTCATCCGGGATGTTCTGGGCGTCCCCAGCTACGCCTCCATACCCCCCAACATGGTCAGTGAGAGGAACCCTGCACAACACTTGATATGAGAAGCTGTTGTTTCCAAAAGAAGAGGTTTTATTCACATCCAGTTTATCAGGGAAATAACAGAGAAGAAGTGTGGTGGTTGTTTGAAACTGTTTGTTTTTCCACCACCCGGTTGCTTCATGAATGATGCAATGCAGCTCTGTAGAAGTTTCCCTTAAAACTGACTGAGTCACACATCCATTAAAGGAACACTCCTCTTTTTTCTCTGTGCATTAAAAAAAACAACTCATGCAGCAAAACAGAAATACAGAAAAGCATCACCAGCAGAATCTAACAACCCGTGCAGTTACCTAGAAAGCTCTGTCACGACCAGAGTGTAGGCGTGATGATGGCGACACCCAGAACAAAACAGCGCCCGTCAGCACAATTTGTTTATGCTGCTTATTGTATTTTTCTAGAAAGGGGTCGATGAAACCCAGAGCCACCTCCAAACCCGACACTCCCAACCACACAGGCATATTTCTGTGGACCGCATTGTGTAGGCGAGACGTGGATCTGCATTATCTGAAACACACAGCCACACATGAAAACAATGTTGTTGACGTTTCTCTTCCTCTCTATGAATCCCAGAGTCACATTCCTGAGCTGGAGACCACGCTGTCGGAGAGAGTGCGAGCGCTCCTCGACTGGCTGCAGGACAACAGAGCGTTCTGCTCCATGATACACGTCGTCAAGTAAGCACCGCCGCACATCTGGATCCACATCTGACTTTTACTAACAGAGATCTTCTGACATCCACATGCAGGGTCTGAGAGAACATCTGTCTGTCTTTGTTCTTTTGTTGGAACGTCTTAAAGTTTGGACACATGTTGTGATGGTGACCTGATATCAACTTAAAAACACAGAGTTTCACTTCCTCAGCTGACAATGCTTTGGTATGTGAAACACGGGAGGGTCCAGAGATCACTGGGTGACACATTTTGATGACTTTATACTCTGACAGTCTGCTGCTGTCACCTCTCCTTAAAGTTTCTCTTTGAGAAGGCCAAGATGAGAAAACGTGAAACACTTCTAGGTTGTTGTTTATTTTAGTTCCTCTCTCCAGCGCTCAGAAAGCCACACAATGCCCGTTTTGTTCTCCTCTCAGCCCAGAAGGACTGTAAAAACAAGCCCTCTGTCAAGTGATGCTGCCAAGCTACCAAAATATGGATTATAAAAACACACTATATGTATTTTTACAAACAGTGAAACGCACAGATTACAGGTCACAGCCAGGAGGGAGTAGTGTCTCTGAGGCAGGGAGGTTTCAGGGCTAAATGATGGCTCTGTATTTTTAAAAATGGATGATAGTAAAAGTCCAAATGATCAAGAACACTTTGTTGGAGCTGCTTAGGAATAAGGATGTGCTTATTTTCTCTATTTATTATTTTAAATTGAATATATTTGCGATTAGGATAACTTGTAGAGGAAACCAGTGGAGGAATCCAGCCTTCTTTAAGGCAGCAGCTCACGTATGTTTCCTCTGACCTTGTTTTTTACTCCCTTTTGAATTTGAGGAAACAATCAAAGTGAGTCAACACGCTCATGGAAACATACGCTCATCAGGAAAGAGAGGACGTTACAGGCAACAAAGCTCACAGATTGTCAGCCAATCATTTCTACCTCATCAAACTAAGTTCTGTAAAATCCAGAGGTCTTTTTTTGGGGAGGCTGTCGAAGGAAGAGGAAAGATTAAAACTGAGTGCATTCAGCAATGTGTAGTTTCTATGCAGATGTGCAGCTCTTTCCAAAAGTGTCCTCACTCTGTCTGCTACCGGCACCGTAATGAATCTCAGCCTGAGGTAACGTTGATAGTCGTGGTGTTCAGATGGACACGCTGCCCGCAAACAACTTTGTCATTCCCTCCAAGCACAACAGACACAAGCGGCTTTCCTTTCACTGATTTCTTTTCAGCTTTGTCGAGAGAGAAGACTCACATGTTGTTGTCACCCTCATTAAGAGCCTATCGCAGTCCTCCGCTCAGAAACAGGGCGTGGCCGGTTTCGTGTTAAGGTGGAATCTGACAGAAAACTATTCCCCGTGTAAACACGTAGTAAGCAGTGAGGTCATTGATTGACAGCAGCGGTGGAGACTTCCACAGGGAGCTCATTGTTTCTGCTTCCTGTCTCTCCTCCTCCTCCTCTGTGGAGCGGCATTGTTACTCAACCACATGTTTACATCAGGGCTGTCGTGGAGGACGGCTGATGGAAATGGACTGAGAGGCAGTGGATAGTGGATGTTTTGCATCACTCTGACGGATGAGAGAAAGTGGACGGGATTCCTTGAAACTGCCAGACATAATATGAATCATCTTTATTTGTTATCATGCCACCTGTGTTGCCTCTTCACCCAGGTCGGTATTATAAATGAGAATTGGTTCTCAATTGACTTACCTGGTATAATAAAGGTAAAATAAATAAATAAATCAGGTCAGGTCTGTCGTCAAGAGAAGAAGGAACAACTTTTTAAATGTTTGTTTGATGAACAGAGGTCGGATCAATCACTTCTGATGCATTCAAGGAAGTCAGGAAATCTGAACACTGATTGGCTTTTGCCACTGCAGGTCTGCTCCAACTCTCACCTCTTTTAAATCAAAGACTAAGACCTTTTTATTTGCCACTGCCTTCCTATCTTAGATTATTTTAACTCACTTTAAATTAAAATTTTAATGTAGTTTTTAATATATTTCTAATTTTCCTTTTCTGTTTTATTATATTTGTCATTTTAATTTCTTTTATGCTTGTCTGAATGTTTCCAATGCTTTTAATCTTTTAATGTAAAGCACATTGAGTTGCCCTCGTGTATGAAATGCGCTATACAAATAAAGCTGCCTTGCCTTGTAAAAGTCTTATAATCCTCACACTGGTAAAGAACATTTTTTAACCCTCTTCTTCTTCTTATTTTGTTTCCCTCTCTCCCCCTGCAGGGACGACGCTTCGGCTAAAGCTACTTTCTTTCAGCACATGGTGGAGGATCGATCAGAAGCTGCTTCTTCTTACCCTGAATTCCTGCAGCACATTCAGCAGCAAATATCCAAGTAGGCTCCCATCACACAGAGACAAACTTTGAATCTTCAAACCAGAGCGAGAAAAAGGACTTCGGTGTCGTAGAGTCAAAACTAGCGTTAGCCGATGAACGGGGAAGCATTGATCCTTTCCGTCTGGTTTTATTGAGTGAGGAGGGTCTCCTCTTTATCGAGACAGACCCACCGCGAAAGCTCGTCGCTCAGTCGAGATTAAACCGTCAGAACGGGATGATGTAGAAAAGAATAAAGAATTATAGAAACAAAAGAAGAATGAAGGATTTTTTTCCACTTTGAATCAAGTAAGTGTAAACGCTCCTCAGCCTCTCGTTAACGTCATCGCTCCTGAGAAAACAAGAGGGGGGGGGGGAGTCGAGCCAAGAAGATGCCACTTCAACACGTTTGAGTTAGTTTCTTTTGTGAGCCTCACATGTAGCTAGTGCTGTCCTTTTTTATCGTCGATGTTGCATTTTAATTTATTCCCTTTCTTACACTCCTGCTGATTTGATTTGAAGACTCTTTTGAACACACTGGAGAACAGAACCGAGCATTCCTTCTGTCGTTTGTTCTTTTTTTGGCATGTGCTTTGAAGTACGAGTCGCATGTCACTGTTTTGTTTGCTGCTAGTCCGAGGGTAGACGAAAACCACGAGTCTGTGTATGGGGGGATCAGGATTTTGACAGTGTTTGGATGTTGAAAACTCCTCGTGTTGGCTCCCTCTTCTCTCCTCCACCATGTCAACTCCTGATTTGTCAAACTTTAAGCCCTCTTTGCTCCCAAACTGTCAGAAATCTTCTTGTCATTTGTTTTATTTTTTTCAGGCGCTAACTGAAGTTGCTATCTACTTTGTAACTACTGAAAAGAATCTTTTATGTGCGATAATTTATGAACCAGCTTATTAAATAAAAAACAAAAACAGAACTCTGCTTGTTTCGTGTCATGATGACTTCAGTGACATTCTGAGGAACCTGGATCGCTCCCTGAGTTCTCACAGTTTCCATTAACAAACAAACTCTGGGAGCCGTTCTGCCTTTTATCCCTGAAAAACAGGAGCTGATGAATCAGGAAATCTGAACACTGATTGGCTTTTGCCAAGATTTCTCGCTCAAGTGAAAATGTTTGATCCAGAACAGATTGTTTGCTGCACTTGCTTAGAGTCAATAAACCACCATCAGATTAATGCTGATAGAAGACGAGACGTGATAAAGGTTGAATGCATTTCGCCTGCTTTTGCTCTCCATAAATACCTTTTCCCTGCATACACCAAAGTCTGCTGACACCTGATTGGTCAATTCTACCCTGACGGAGCACTTCACATGCTGAAAAACAAAACCACCGAGTACAGAATCTATATTTAAACCCATCTGTAGAAAGAGATTACCGTGACATTAAACCCTAAAGTAATATTTGTTTCAAGAAGAGAATCATCTCTTTTCGTTTCCTTTGAGGTTTGACTTTTTGATGATGACTTCAGTGACCGATCCGGGTTCCTCTGAATGTCACATTCAGAGGAACCTGGATCGCTCCCTGAGTTCTCACAGTTTCCATTGACAAACAAACTCTGGGAGCCGTTCTGCCTTTTATCCCTGAAAACAGGAGCTGATGAGTCAAGAAATCTGAACACTGATTGGCTTTTGCCAAGATTTATCACTCAAGTGAAAATGTTTTATCCAGAACAGATTGTTTGCTGCACTTGCTTAGAGTCAATAAATCACCATCAGATTAATGCTGATAGAAGTCGAGACGTGATAAAGGTTGAATGCATTTCGCCTGCTTTTGCTCTCCATAAATACCTTTTCACTGCATACACCAAAGTCTGCTGACACCTGATTGGTCAATTCTACCCTGACGGAGCACTTCACATGCTGAAAATCCAAACCAAAGAGTGCAGAATCTATATTTAAACCCATCTGTAGAAAGAGATTACCATGACATTAAACCCTAAAGTAATGTTTGTTTCAAGAAGAGAATCATCTCTTTTCATTTCCTTCGAGGTTTGACTTTTTGATGATGACTTCAGTGACATTCAGAGGAACCCCGGATCGGTCCCGGAGTTCTCACAGTTTCCATTAACAAACAAACTCTGGGAGCCGTTCTGCCTTTTATCCCTGAAAACAGGAGCTGATGAATCAGGAAATATGAACACTGATTGGCTTTTGCATCACAAAGTCAGACAGATTTCTCGCTCAAGTGAAAATGTTTTATCCAGAACAGATTGTTAGCTGCACTTGCTTAGAGTCAATAAATCACCATCAGATTAATGCTGATAGAAGTCGAGATGTGATTAAGGTTGAATGCATTTCGCCTGCATTTACCCTGCATACACCAAAGTCTGCTGACACCTGATTGGTCAATTCTACCCTGACGGAGAACTTCACATGCTGAAAAACAAAACCACCGAGTACAGAATCTATACTTTAGCCCATCTGTAGAAAGAGATTACCGTGACATTAAACCCTAAAGTAATGTTTGTTTCAAGAAGAGAATCATCTCTTTTCGTTTCCTTTGAGGTTTGACTTTTTGATGATGACTTCAGTGACATTCAGAGGAACCCCGGATCGGTCCCTGAGTTCTCACAGTTTCCATTAACAAACAAACTCTGGGAGCCGTTCTGCCTTTTATCCCTGAAAACAGGAGCTGATGTAATGTCCTTTACACTCTGATCTCAGACGCCATGTGACCTTCTCACAACAATGACTAAACGCTCTCATGTTTCGGACTGTTTACATCATCTGTCACTCCCTGCATCTTAGATCTCGAAGGATCTTATGACTCTTATGTGCTCTTAATTGCAACGTTCCATTATAAAGAACACAGAGTGAATGAAAGCAGCAGACAGATGGATGCGTGTTTTCTCCAGCCTTCCAGCAAACTGTTGTAGTAGTTTGTTTACTCAACGTGTCACACTACAGGAGAGTGCCCGGTCTGCATCAACTTACAAAACACCAGAACAAAACAGATTAAAGCAACAACATAAAGAGAGAAAAAGCACAAGTACAATACCATGCATGACATGCAATAGATGTTTACATGCACAGTTTTTACATAGAGTCAAGTCAAGTCAACTTTATTTATATAGCACATTTAAAAATAACCAGTGTTGGCCAAAGTGCTTTACAAGGTAAAAAGTAGAAAGTACATGAAGACAACAATAAACAACAACATAACAGGATATTACTGTTAACTTGAGATGTGTCTTCAACAAAGATTTAAAACACTCAACACTGGGGGCCGATCTTAATTGGAGTGGCAAGCCATTCTAGAGCTTGGGGGGCCGCTCCTGCAAAGGCTCAGTCCCCCCGGGTTTTAAGGCAACTTTTAGGCCCATCCAGGAGCAGCTGCTTTATTGACCTCAGTGCTCGGGTTGGATTATGAACATGGAGAAGATCAGCCAAGTAGGATGGTGTCAATCCATTTAGGGCCTTGCACGTTAAAAGTGCAATCTTAAAATCAATCCTGTGGCGGACTGGGAGCCAGTGGAGAGCACGCAGCACAGGTGTGATGTGCTCCCTCTTTTTCCTGCCAGCAGCAGCATTTTGAACAAGCTGCAGGCGCTGAGTAGACGACACGTCTAAGCCCACGTACAAAGAATTACAATAATCAAGCCTAGAAGTAATAAAGGCATGTACCACTCTCTCTAAATCCTTGGGAGGGAGAAAGGCCTTCACCTTAGCTATGAGTCTCAGCTGGAAGAAGCTGGACTGAACCACAGAAGATATTTGTTTTCCAAATTTGAAGGCACTGTCAAAATGAACACCAAGGCTCTTTACAGAGGAGTGAGTATTTGCTGCGAGAGGGCCGAGAGTGCTCCCATCGAACTGTTGGGGCGGTCCAAACACAATGACCTCAGTCTTCTGCAGAAAGTTTAGGCTCATCCATAACTTTACATCTTTCAAACAGTTGATTTGATTGAGACGTGTGTGTACTTGTATCATTTGATCAGACTAATAATAGAAAACAAATCAGGACATTCTGCAGAAAAGCTGACATCCAAGAGCACGATACAATGAGACGTATAATAAAATGTGGATTTCTGCATCACCTAGATCCCTCAGAAGAACACTTTCTATCCTCCTCTGGAGTGACAGCAACCTGTGACCACAGCCAGAGGAAGGATACCTCGTCTCAACGGGGCCTTAACTCATCTCTGATTCATTCTCAGAACAATGAGAGAAGAAACAATCATAAGATAATCTGCACATGTCCTTTAGCTTCCACAGCTCCACTACAGTCTGTGAATACATTGATAGGAACAACACTCTGGTCTGTATAGTCCAGCAGTCAGAAGGGAATCACGTGTTAAAGCTACAGCCTGATGCAAAGATTCTATCTCTTTATTTATTATACACCAAGACATCAGGACATCAGGACATCTTAGATTCAATCTGCACTGATATATGTTTCATACATATTTAGAGTCTTTAGATGTGATTTCATGTCCTCTGGTGTTTCATCCTTTGAAGCGTCTCAAACAGCAGAAAGAACTAAGAGACTAAAAATATGCATCCATATTTAAAGGCGTGAAACTCTTATCAGCACTATCACACTAATGCAGTTTAATGGATATAATCTGAGTCTTTCCCATGCTTTTTCATACTTTTAACATTTCTAAACAGCAGGAAATAATTAAAAGAATAATCCTCCAGTCCAGTCCAATTCTCAGACATACAGACAGGCCTGTTTATGAGAGCTGTTTTTGAGCTTCTTAAGAAGGAGCTGTAAAATACTCTGAAGCTAATCGCCTGTGGTAAACACACAAACAACCTGTGAACTGCTCTCTGCTCCATTTGCAAACATATCTGGCTCCCACATGTCCTGACTGCTGTTGTTCTCATGGAAAACTGCACCCTCAAATATTTCACCCGTTCACGCTTTCTGTGCCAGCGCTGCAGACGGTAAACAGTTACAGAAAGAGAGTTTAAGTTCCTACTTTTTAAAAACATAGAACATTCCACCGTCTAAAATACGAGTAAATATGTTTGTGAAAATGAATTAGAACCAGCTGGAAATGGGCGTCCAAAAATCACTCAAAATTCAGACGTGTGATGCCAGATGTTTGTCATACCCACACCCTCACACACACTCACACACACGTGCACACACCATAACAAATCAAGCCCAGAGGTTTCATCTGCAGCTCTCCTTCATGCACCTCCCTCCCTCCTTCTCCCTCTCTTTTTTTTTCACCCAACAAACAACAAGTGGGTGCTGTTCTGTTCTGTCCGCTATATTTAAACTCCACTGTTGACTGGTCCAACCCTTCACACACCCACTTTCAGCATACCCAACCACCCCTCCCTCCCTCCTTCCTTCTCCTACACCCCTCACCCACCTCGGCCAAGACCCTGGTCCAAGTTTCCCTCTCACTACAGACCTTCTTTGATAAATTCAAGATCATGAAGTCACAGTTTCCCCATCTGGCTGTACATTTCTCTCTCCTATATGAGGAAACTACAGAGTGAAAGCCAGAGAGCAGAGTTTTTAGAATCAATCGTGTCCTTTTTTTTAATCGGTTGAGGAGTTTATTGTGAATATGAGGTTAGAAATGTTGAGTTTTAAGACTTCAGGCTTACCTAAGGACATTTTAAAGTCAGTTGGGAAAGGGTCTGCATGCATAAAGGCTGGGTTGCATACAAAACTTTAAAATATTGATACAAAAACCACAACTCTGACACTTTTTTTTGAACAAAACTGTTTACAAAATCGAATAAAAGATCAATTTAACAAGGATAATCTCACTTAAGGGTACAAAGCCTCAGTTTTCATTTAACTCTGGTATTTTCATTCACTTCAAGTGAAAGCTCCTGCTAGGAGTTTTTAGTAGGCTATAAAATAGTCTAAATTTAATAGTGGTGTCTTTTTATGATGTATAAAAGCCAACAAGATGATCAGCAAAAAGGCAGACTATTTCTAAATAGTTCTTTTTAAGTATGAAACTGCAGTGGGGGGTAGGTGTCTGCATAAACAGCCTTATTTTGACATATTCCACAACCAGGATTGATAATGAGTGGTGCATTTGATTGTAAATAAAAATCAGGATGAGATTTTTCATCAGTAAACACAAGTTAAATGTGCACAAGACAAGATCTGTAAAGAGAGATGTACCTGTATAGGATCTTAAGAATAACAGGAATGAAACAGGGGACTAAAATCTGGCTGCAACCGACCCCATCACAGATAACAATATGTAAAGCAACCAGTAATGAAATTCATAACATGGAGAGAATAACATATAGGATAAGGAATTTAAGTGATGTTTTTGAGTCAAGATAACTAACATTGATGTAACATGAAAAGGGATGAATGACACATGTAGATGTGTGTGTACTTGAGTATTGGATTTGAGCTAGGAACAGACGGTGAAGAACACAAACAGTGACAAAACTAAAGAGGGGGAAATAAATATAAATAATAAATACACTTGAAGGCCTTAATAAAATCAGATTAAATTTGCTCTATGATTTTTTCCTTTTTTTTGTTTGTCAATTTGTAGATCTTTTTCTTTGTGCATTTTCTTTAAAGTTTGTTTCTGCATTAGGTATCAAATCCATCACTCATGGATGAGTTCAAAATGAATGTTTATTTATAGAAGGTAGTCTTATACAAGTTATAAGCAAACTCATCCATGCTAATGCTGACATGCTTTTACGTCTTTGTTTTGTCTTGTTTTTTTTAATCTGCTTTATACATTGAAAACTATTGAATAAAAAGTATAATAAAAACAAGTTTAGAGATGTACTGCTATTCCACAGGGGGCGCCAAAATCAACACAAACCTGAAGTTCCTTACAGGAGCTTTAAAGTTACAGCAACTTTAAAAGCTCTCAAAGTTGAATTATTTTATATGCTGGTGTCACCAAAAGAGTGCAATCACACATCTGCACATATATAAGGGATGTAAGTGTATCATCAGCAAAAGGAATAACCACCAAGTGTTAATTTAAAGCCGTAAGAACAGTTTCAGTTCTGATTTGAGACAGACGGATCTATGAGAAGATAAGCATCCTGCCTCCCCTCCCCATCTTCCTTTCCCCTCTATCTTAAACAAGATTTTCAGACACACACGCAGCTCCGGTCTCGTGCACTCTGAGGTTATCTTGCAGATATACCCAGCTCAGCTGTCTGTGGGAGTCTCTCTGGGAGTCTGTTCTTGGCTGCACTCTAAAGCAGTTTCTGTGTTCATCCTGGGAGCAAACAATGGGGTATTGTTGCACCGGATATACTTCAGATAGTCTCAGTCAGCGGTCAAAATGCAGAGAGAACTTCTTTTTGTAGTCGGTGAGGGAAAGTATTTGAGTCTGGGGCCAGATAAGGAGCTCATGTGCTCTGTTTGTATTCCTGTGGTTCAGCCGAGCTCACCTTCTCTGCTGTTTTATAAAAGGAGAAGATGCAGAATACTTGGTTAGGTGTTTCAATGAGGACCTACGCCATAAGTTGAAGTTTCCATGAGCACAAACACAATCCAGGTTTCATAACACCTGTCCGTCAGAGCCTCACTGATGTTTCCTCTCTCTTTATCAACGAGACGCTCTGGGACAAACAAACACGTCTGTTTGTTCAGCTTTCCTGCAGCTTGATGCAGCGACACGCTCACCCCCCTCCGCCTGATGATCGAGCCTTTAACCGCCCAGGAGAAGGAGAGAAGTCTGGCTGAGTTTATTTTGATGAGACGAGCCAGAGTCCTCAACTTGAACCACATGCTGAACAACTTCAGACGGATGGATCGAGCCGAGGCCTCAAAACACCCCAGACTCCTGCAGCCGGTAAAAATGTCAGAAATGTCTGTGAAAACATCGTCTTCTCCTCATCCAGCGGGGCTCAAGATAACTTTGAAAGATACCCACTTCAGTTATTTTTCTATAATGATCTTACTGACATATAAACACATGCTGCACTTTAAAATTCAGATTATTTTCAGTTTAATTCTGTGATTTTTATTTTTTACTGTTCAAGTGAAACCATCACTTCTAGAGAACATTTCTGGAGTGAAGCTGTTTCTCTCTCTGGGTAACACAGAGAGACTAATGCACGCTTTTATAACCAGCAGAATAGACTAATGTAATGCTCTCCTTTCTGGTCTTCCAAAGAACACAATTAACAAACTGCAATTAATTCAAAATACAGCAGCAACAAAGACCAGAAGGAGAGGAGAACAAAAACATTTGGTGACGCTGCTTTCAGCCACTACGCTCCTAGACAATGGAACAGGCTGCCGGAGGATTTGAGAGGAGCTGACAGATATTGAGACTTTAAAACGTAAACTAAAAATATATTTATTCAGTCTGGCTTTTATGTAGCGTTTAACAATTTTTTTACTTTACTTTTTACTATTATATTGATTTTAATGTTGTTTTATTAATTTTAACTGTTTATTTTTTATTATTTATTTATTATTTATTTATTTATTATTATTTTTAGATTTTGGGGCTTTTTGCCTTTATTTGATAGGACAGCTGAAGAGAGACAGGAAATGTGGGGAGTAGACAGTGGGGGAAGACCATAGACTGTAAATAAAAATGGACAGCGTTGCTCCGCCTCTTCCCGTTGTACAGTTCTGAAGCCAAAGAATCCCTCTCCTGGGCGCCGCCATTGTGCAGCCAGAGCCTGTGAAGCCTTTGTAATAAGCTCCGCCCTACAGCGTAACGTCACAAGACGCTGTGTGCCCTTTGAAGTTTCGTTCTATGGCGGCTGTGAATCAAAGAAAACCCGGAAGTGAAACCCCGTTTTTTAAACTCTAGTAACTAACAAAAAAGAAACATTTCAGGAAAAAGAGGACTTGAACACAAAACAGTCAAATACTAACTACATATCACCACAACATACGGATGTGAGAAACATTCGTACGACGTGTATTTATTTTTTAAAGTTTAACTGAGACGGATTTTTTGACCTATACTGCAGCCAGCCACCAGGGGGCAGACACACTGCTGAAAGCCTCACCACCAGGGCCGTATCCGGCACGCTTGGGGAAGACATGCAGGAAATGGTCGCGGCCGGGAATCGAACCGGCAACCCCTGCGACGAGGACTGTAGCCTCTGTATGTGGGGCGCTTAGACCGCTAGGCCACCAGCGCCCCTTATTCATTTATTATTCAATTGAGCTACTCAGTTTTATTGATATTTTTAGCCTTCATTTTATTTTCAACTCTTATCCTTACCCTTTTTAATTTATTTATTTTAACCATTTATATTATTAGTATTAATCTGATGCTTTAACTTGTTTTAATTACACGTATTTTGTTGTTTTTGGTGCATTAGTCTCTATTTTAAAATCAAATCAATCAATTTTAAAATCAATTTTTATTTTCAATAGCTGTAAAGCACTTTGAATTGCATTCGACTTGTATGAAAGGTGTTTATAAATAAAGCTTGATTGATTGATTGATCTCTGTTACCTTGCATCGTAGCCACAGAGCTCCAAGAAGTTATAAAAAGTTAAAAAAAAGATCTTGTTCGCTCAGGATAACAATATAATGTACACAAAATAATCAACTTGTTCCCACAAGATCACTTGTGGGAACAAAAATATTAACTTATGCATACAAGATAACAACTTGTATTTACGGGATATTTACTTTGATAACTTATTGAAAAAAGATAATTATATAGTGCATACAAGATAATTTACTTGTCCACACAAGACTTGCACGCACAATATAATTATCTTGTTGGAACAAGTTATAATCTTGTGCTTTCATGATAACCTCTTCCACAAAGTAATAATATTATGAACACAAGAAGTCAGCTCTGGTTTTGTTGTTTGCTGCTCTTAAAAAACTTGCAATGTCAAGTTTACCTTTGTCCTGTGAGTTCTTGAAAAGTATGTGAACAAGGTAAAAACAAGTCTTGTGTCAGGTTCACTGAACACTTTGTTCTTTGAAACAGAGGCGTCAAACCCTCACGCAGGATCCTCTGCTCTCTACAAACTCAGCTTTAACAGCTTTGTTTTTGGACTTCAGTTTAATGCTCCTCCATTAAAGAGGTGGCAGCTCCGCTCTCTGTTGCTCTGGCCTGTTGTGTTTGGCCGGCAGATCCGGTGACTTTCAGACCCAACCCCTTCCTCAGAGGAGTCCGTCACTTTCTGAGGGCCCCCCTGCGTTTGACGTGGAAAGTATAAATCCACCCAGTTACGTAAGAGATCCTGCCTTTATGCTGCTCAGAGCCCCTCTGAAGCTTTGTGCTTCCTCTGTATCGGTCGGATCCACAAACCGACTCAGGAAGTTGTTTCCTGATGTCGAGTCTTGGTTTCCTCTCCTGGCTGCTTGTAACGTCTTTCGCACTTCCTCTGAGAAGGTCTGTCTGAGTCTTTGAGAAAAACAAACTGAAAACATCCCAGTAGAAATCTCACTGTATGCATCTACGTTCGTTTATGGTTTCATCTCAATCTCTGTGGGGAAACCTCTCTAAAAACATGAACTCAAACGGAGCTACTTTAGAGCTTGTGTGGAGAAACTTGATCCAATGAGCTGCTGGGTACAACTGCTGCAATGCTAAATGACAAAGTTTGATTTGATCTGGTTTGATAGGTACGTTCAACCGCAGAGACATGGGTCCCTAAGAGTAAAGTTAAAGGTTTAAATGTTCTTAAGTTGCTTAATTTACTCTGAATCTTCACTGATCTGCAGAAGTTGCCATCTCTTTTCATTCTTATGTAAGTATAAAAACATCTGAGTCCTCTTTTCTGCACTTCCTCTTTACCCTTGAGGAACAACAAAGATATGTCCTTTGAATGTTGGACTCCTTTGAGCAGCTCAGGCCTCTCCTCTACCTTCACCACATTGACGTTCGACAGGCACGACCTGGTTCAACTATATTTCATGTTATAGGTCATTTAAAGCATCCAAAGATCTTTCAGCTGCACTCGTGAGGACACACCATCTGGAACAAGAGTCCTTCTTCCTTCTTTCATGCACAAATGTGTGATGACCCCTGATAAGCATGTACCCATTTGCCGGCTCAGTTTTGGTCCTGCAAGTTTGGACTGATGTTCCTCAAACAGTCCAGCATGTTAGTCATCTTATGAAAGGTTGATGGTTTGGTTCCTGGCT